>NW_006921646.1:11732932-11735217 GCF_000298275.1 Orycteropus afer afer
TTGGCAGGTAGCTGTCTTCCAAATCTGGCATAGCCGAGTGAGTGCCTCCAGTGTGGCATCCGTTTGTTGAAACATCTCAGTTCCATCAGTTCCTGGAGACATGTTTTTCGCCACTTCCTTCAGTGAAGCTTTGACTTCTTCCTTCAATACCATTAGTTCTTGATCACCTCCTGAAATGGATGAACATCAACCAATTCTTTTTGGTACAGGGACTATGTTTATTTCTTCCTCTTCAAAGCATCATTCACTATTTTGGCTGTAGAATCTTTCAATATTGCAATTTGAGGCTTAAATTTCCTCTTCAGTTCTTTCAGCCTGAGAAATGTTGAGTGTGTTCTTCCCTTTTGGTTATCTAACCCCAGGTCTTTGCACATTTCATTATAATAATTGATTTTGTCTTCTCCAGGTGCTCTTTGAAATCTTCAGTTTAGCTCTTTTATCTTGTCACTTCTTCCATTTGCTTTAGCTACTCTCCTTTCAAGAGCAATTTTCAGAGTCTCTTCTGACATCCATTTTGGTCTTTGCTTCCTTTCCTGTCTTTTTAATGAACTTTCTCTTTCTGATAGATGATATTCATGATGCCATCCCACGATTCATCTTGTTTCAGTCATTGTGTTCAATACATCAAATCTATTCTTTAGATGATCTGTAGATTCAGAAGGGATATAATCAAGGTACTATTTTGGCTCTTGTTGACTTGTTTTAATTATTTTCAACTACAAGTTGAACTTGCATATATTCCACAATCAGCTCCTGGCCTTCTTTTGGCTGAAGATATTCAATTTCTCCATCACCTCTTGCCACAGGAAGTGGTTAATCTGATTCTTGTGCAATCCATCTGACGAAGTCCAAGTATATAGCTGCCATTTGTGCTTTTGAAAAAAGGTATTTGCAATGAATAAGTTGTTGATCTTGCAAAATTCTATCATATGATCTCCAGTGTTATTTCTATCATCAAGGCCAAATTTTCCAACTACCAGTAACTTTTCTTTGTTTCCAACTTTTGCATTCCACTCATCAGTGATAATTAGCACAACTTGATTGCATGTTCGGTCAATTTCAGACTGTAGATGTTGACAAAAATCTTCAATTTCCTCATCTCTGACTTTGTTGGTTGGTGCATAAATTTGAATAATAGTAGTGTGAACTGGTTTTCTTTGTAGGCGTGTAGATATTATCCTATCAATGACAGCATTGTACTTTAGAGCAGATCTGAAACATTCTTTGCAATGATGAATGCCATGCCATTCCTCTTCATTTTGTCATCCTCAGCACAGTAAATCATATGATTGTCTGATTGAAAATGGCCAAAACTGGTCCATTTCAACTCACTAATGCTTAAGATATCAATCTTTATGCATTCTATTTAATTTTTGACAACTTCCAATTTTCCTAGATTCACACTTCATGCATTCTATGTTCCAGTTATTAATGGATGTTTGCAGCTGTTGTTTCTCCTCATTTTGAGTTGTGCCACATCAGCAAATGGAGGTCCCAAAATGTTTACTTTATCCATACAATTAAGGTTGCTTCTACTCTGATGAGCAGCTCTTTCTTAGTTGTATTTTGAGTACCTTCTGACCTGAGGGGCTCATCTTCCAGCACTGTATTGAACAATGTTTTAGGGATATTCATAAAGTTGTTCTGTAATGTAGCAGACAATGTTTCTCCACTATTCATAAGGTTTTCCCTGGCCAATATTTTGAGAAGTGGATGGCCTCTTCCTTCTTCTGAGTCTGTCTCAGTATGGAAGCACTGCTGAAACCTGTCCACCATGGGCAACCCTGCTGGTGATTGAAACTCTGAACAAACTGGTACAGTTTCCTGCCTCACAGCAACACACAAGCCACCACTTTAGGACAAACTGACAGACAAGTTCATCTCTATTAGTGGTTCCAAACCTCTCCACCCACTTCCTGGCCTTCCCCCTATGTGTTCTGGCTGTCAGCCCTGGCTTCTTCCAGCAGCTTCCATTTTTCCGAAAAGATTCACCTCTCTGGAAAACTTCATCCTTCAGGATTAAAACAGGTGCAGCTAATTTCTTTTTAGTATATAATCTGTCTTTGACTTTAATGTTTTTAAATAGAAATATATTTTTTTAAATACATTCTTTTTGATTGTTAGTTTCTCCAAGGAAATTCTGTCATGTAGATTAACTGATTATTTTTTAAGTCCTTATATTTGTCTTTAGTGCAACAATTAGTTTCAAATATATATTTAAAATGGAAAATATAGATATAATCAAAATAAGTAAGCTATCTCTTCAGAAAAGAGTTGCTGTGTTC
>NW_006921646.1:11735317-11738363 GCF_000298275.1 Orycteropus afer afer
TTTTTTTTTTTAAACTTATTTGTTGGTGATTTCTTTTAATAATCTTGGTTATTTTCTGTACTTGTACCAGTGTACACAGACTTATCTAGGGCAGTTATATTTTTCACAGTTGTTGTCATTGTGACACATATTTGCTTCCCTGTCTTTTTCAAAAGAGCTGGCTAGATCTCGACTCTACTGTAAGATTTATTGTCTTTGAACTGCCACTGATTCTGAACTGCCCACATCCATTAATCAGTCTGACTTACTGACCCTGATGCTATCTGAAACTGTGTGCTTATATCAGGTAGGCTGTGGTTAGAGTCCATCCATTATGTTTCTAGGCTCTCACTTATCTGTACAATCCCATTTTAATCATGCTGGCAAATGTCTGCGTAGTACTTAGCCCTGAGGGTTTCTAAGGAAAGTTCCAAATGGGCCAGATTATCCACTCAAAAGTTCAGAGTCAAATTAGTAAAACTTTCAAATAATGTTTATAGTCTGTAGGTATTATAAAACTGTAGATAAAGCTAAAACAATGAGTTTGTCTGATTCCATGTATCTTTGCTTTAAATTAAATGCCAGATTTGCACAATTGCAATTCTCATTCACCCATGGTTTGTTGATACTGATACCTAATATGAGTCGGGTCTGATTCAATGGCACATAACAATGACAACAATTATCGAGGTCAGCTACAATTATTACTGAAGCATTATTTTCCTAATGCCAGTAGTAAGATGATTTTAACTTTTACTTGGGATTTACTTTATTGTTTCTGTCCAGAATAGGGAGAAAAGAAGGAGTTTGTTGTAAATAGCAAATTGAGCATACTTCTATATCATAATTTGTACTGGTGTAACAACCACTGTGTAATTGCTTGTTTCCTATTTTGCTTGTTTCCATAACATTAATTTCAGGAGGTTTGTCATTTTTATAGTTAATGCAATTTTTCTAGTGTTTTCTCTTCTTTCATTAAAATCATTTTGTGCTAAAACAAATAATTAAAAATTCAAATAATATATGATTTTCAAACATTTGATTAAATATTTGTGGTAGTTTAAGTTTTGTGTCAACTTGGCTGGGCTTGGTTGAATGACCAGGCAGCTGAATGTAATATTCCCCATGATGAGCCTGGTAATCAACTCCATGGTGAAATCTACTGTAAGCAGCTGAGTAGTTGCCTTAGGGATGTGCTCCACTTCCTATATGTAAGAAGCAGCTTTGGGAATGATCTCTAGCTTATGACAAGATTGAATCCTGCATGTAGCTGTGTCATTGTTCAGCAGCCTGCCATGCTCTGCCGACCTCAGGACTTTAAATGGACTTGAATTAATGGCCTGTCATGTAGTTTGATAAAATTGACACTGTGCCATTTTATTGGCTGACCTTGGGTTTGTTAGCCTCAGCAGCCAGTAGCTGCCTGAGTGAAGAGACGTCTCTAGCTTCAGCGGGCTGGGAACAAAAGGCAGAGCTGAAGCCTAAGGTCAGGGGTGGGGGGGGGTTCACCCAGCCTGTAGAGCCTGGCACTTTGAACTTGGACTTCTACCCTCCTGAACTGTAAGAGAATAAACTCCTGTTTGTTCAAGCTTTCCCATTTGTGGTACATTCCTGTCAGATGAGCATCAGGTAATCAAAACAATATTTTTAATAATGGGATTGTAGCTTGAGCATTTTAAGATTATAAACCAATATTGTCTCTCAATATCTAAAATATCTAAAAATCTTCAAAGTAATAAAAAAATAATTTTAAAAAGCTATCAAAAAAAAAGCTACTAACAACTCTTTGGCTTCTAATTGACTTAATTTAGAAAGTAAAACTAATAATAGGTAAATTAAAATAATTAAAGGACTTAATATTTGGAGGACTTTAAATATTTTTTAAGAAAATGCTTTTCATCATTAATAAAATAGTGAATTCATGTACTGGCATTTTTATCCAATTACCTACTAAGTTAAGAAAAAGTCGAAAGGGTACCTTTTGTTTAGGCATTTTTTTTTAACCATATTACATCAGAATAGTTATGTTTCTGAACATAATGCAAAAAAAAAATTGCTATAATTGTTACAAAGATAGTTGCCATTTTCTTCACTCAAAATAGTCCTTATATGTGTCAGACCCTACTATCTGTATTCCTTTCCTACCTCAGTAGAGAGGGGTCTTTGTTAAGAGAGTGTGAAAGACCTTGTCAAGGCTTTGTTTGTATAGTAGATGTAATTCACAGGACACAAATTTATGTGTGAAAAAAAAATACCAATTTAAATCTTGTATCAAGAATGCCCTTTTTATTTTCAGCATCCATTTCATCTGTTCTTGGAAGGAAGACTGGGCAATCTACTTCCATAGATATATTACCTCAAAAACCCAAGGAAGAGTTGCTGTGAGTCAGAATCTGTCTTCAGAAGGGAGATTATTTCATCTGCTAGTGAAATCTTGTTGTTGTTGTTAGGTGCTGTCTAGTCATCTCCAACTCATAGCAATTTCATGTACAGCAGAATGAAACCCTGACCAGTCCTGTGCTGGCCCCACAATCCTTGCTATACATGAGCCCATTGTTGTGGCCACTGTGTCAATCCATTTCATTGAGGGCCTTCCCCTATTTTGTTTCCCCTCCACTTTGTCAAACATGATAGCCTTCTCCAGGGAATGGACCCTTCTGACAACATGACCAAAGTAGATGAGACTAAGTTTGGCCATTTTTGCTCCCAAGGAGCATTCCGACTATAATTCTTCCAGGACTGATTTATTAGTTCTTTCAGCAGTCCATAGTAATTTCAGCACTCTTACCAACACCACAACTCAAAAGCATCGACTCTTAGTCAGTCTTCCTTTTTCATTGTTCAGCTCTCACATGCATATGAGGTGATTGAAAATGCCATGGCTTGTGTCAAACTCACCCTACTCTTCAAGGAAACATCTTTGCTCTTCAGCACTTGAAATAAATCCTTTGCTGCAGATATGCCCAATGCTATATGACGTCTGACATCTTGACTGCTGCTTCCATTGTTGTTGATTGTAGAACCATGTAATATGAAATCTTTGACAACTTCAATCTTTTGTCCATTT
>NW_006921646.1:11739168-11741100 GCF_000298275.1 Orycteropus afer afer
TTACCTTTAATACCATTGGTTCTTGATCATATGACATCTCCTGAAATGGATGAATGTCAACCCATAATTTGTGATACAGTGACTCTGTGTATTCCTTCTATTTTCTGTTTATGTTTCCTGCATCATTCAATATATTGCCCATAGAACCTTTAAATATTGCAACTTGAGGCTTAAATTTCCTCTTCAGTTCTTTCAGCTTGAGTAATGTTGAGTGTCTGCTTCCCTTTTGGGTTTCCAATTCCATGTCTTTGAACATTTCATTATAATAATTGACTTTGTCCTCTCAAGCTGCTCTTTGAAATCTTCTGTTTAACTCTTTTATCCTGTAATTTCTTCCATTTGCTTTAACTACTCTCTGTTCAAGGGCAAGTTTCTGAGTCTCTTCTGACATCCATTTTAGTCTTTTCTTCTTTTCCTGTCTTTTTAATGACCTTTTTCTTTCTTCATGGATGATATGCTTGATATCATCCCACAATTCATCTTGTTTTCGGTCATCGGTGTTCAGTGCATCAAATTAATTCCTTAAATGGTCTCTAAATAAAGAAGGGATATAATCAAGGTTATACTTTGGCTTTTGTGGACTTGTTTTAATTGTCATCAACTTGAACTTGCAAATGAGTAGTTGATGGTCTGTTCCACAATCAACTCCTGTCCTTATTTTGGGTGAAGACAATGAGCTTCTCTATTACCTCTTGTCACAGATGTAGTCAATCTGATTCCTGTGTACTCCATCCAGCAAAGTCCATGTACGTAGCTGCCATTTGTGTTGTTGCAAAAAGGTATTTGCAATGAACAAATCATTGGTGTTGCAAAATTCTATCATGAGATCTCCAGCATTATATCTATCTCCAGGGCCACATTTTCTAACTACTGATGATTCTTCTTTGTTTCCAACTTTTGCATTCCAATCACTAGTGATAATCAGCACATTTTTATTGCATATTTGGTCAATTTCAGACTGCACAAGTTGGTACAGATCTTCAATTTCCTCATCTTTGGCTTTGGTGGTTGGTGCATAAATTTGAATAATAGTAATATTAACTGGCTTTCCTTGTAAGTGTATGGATATTATTCTATCACCCACAACATTGTATTTCAGGATAGACCTTGAAACATTCTTTGTGATGTGTAATGATGAATGCAACACCACTTTCTCTTCAATTTGTCATTTTCAGCATAGTAGATGTTATGGTTATCTGATTCAAAATGGCCAAAACCAGTCCATTTCAGCTCACTAATGCCTAGGATATCAATCTTTATGTGTTCCATTTCACTTTTGACAACTTCCAATTTTCCTACATTCATACATCATACTTTCCATGTTCCAATTATCAATGGATGTTTGCAACTGTTTCTTCTCATATTGAGTCATACCACTTCAGCAAATGGAATCCCCAAAAGTTCTACTTTGTCCATATCATTCAAGTAGGCCCTACTATGATGAGGCAGCTCTTTCCCATTCACACTTTGAGTGCCTTCTGATATAAGAGGCTCATCTTCAAGCACTGTATTGGACAATGTTTTAGGGCTATTCATAAAATTTTCCAGTAATATATCTAACAATGTTTCATTACTATTCATAAGGTTTTCACTGGCCTATTCTTTGAGAAGTGGATGGCCTCTTCCTTCTTCCAAGTCTGTCTCAGTCTGGAAGCTCCACCAAAACCAGTCCACCATGTGCACCCCTGCTGGCACAGCCTCCACCTTCACAGCAACATACAAGCCACCATGGTATGGCAAACCAGCAGACACGTTCATCTCCCTTAGATGTTCCAACTGGTCTGTGAACTTCCTGGGCTTCCCCCTACTTCTTCCTGCCAGCCCTGTCTGCCGTTGCTCCCTGCCCCCTTGGGGGCTGTCCCCACACTACTTACCTCTTCCAGCTGCTGGCCTGGTCTGCTGCTGTTCCATGATGCCTTGGGGGATGTCTCC
>NW_006921646.1:11741925-11743628 GCF_000298275.1 Orycteropus afer afer
TTTATGGAATCAGACTCCCACATCCATATCCTGTGGACCAGCTTTTGGGTTTAAACTATCAACATTTAAATTAACACCCAAGACTTTAACCACAGGGCTCTTCTTCTTACCATAAACTCAAAGCCAACCTCACTGCAATTGTGTTGATTCCAACTCATAGGAACTCCTATTGAGTTTCCAAGGCTGTAAATCTTTAAAGAAGCAGATTGATTCATCTTTCTCCCAAAGAGTGGCTGGTGGGTTTGAACCACCAACTTTTTGGTTAGCAGCCATTTGCTAAGTGCCTTAACCACTACATCACCAGAGGTCCTTCTCCCTACAAGCCCTCTCTATATCCATGTTTCTCCTTCAGCTGCTTCTTCATCACTCTTTGGCAAATAGTAGTATCTGGTCCTTTTCCTGACCCTCTGGGACCTTCAGACACTAGGTACAGGGCTGCTTGGGCTTAGACACACCATACAATCTACCCCATAATTTCTGAGTCACATGGTGTTATCCATGAGCTGTTGTTTACCTGCCTTTATTCCAGATTAGGGCACTCCTCCTCATCAAATCATGAGTGAGCCGCAGGGAACCAGGTGAGAGGGAATCCAGGAACACCCAAAATGGCTGGGTGGGAGAACAGGAGGAAGGAGAGAAAAAGGCCCAGGGACTAGGACAGACAAGGAGTCAGCCACGAGGATGCAGGTGAGGAGAGGGAACCCAGGCCATGCCCCAGAGTTGCAAGGTGGGAGAGCAGGAGAAAAGAGAGGAAAAGGCCCAGGGACCCAGCAGATAGGATTCAGCCACAGGGATCCAGGTGAGGAGAGGGAACCCAGGCCATGCCTCAAAGTGGCAGGACAGGAGAATGGGAGAGAAGAGAGGAATAGGCCCAGGAACCAAGACAGATGAGGAGTTAGCTGCAGGGATTCAGGTAAGGGTGGTTGGAGAAGTTTCCAACAGGGAGACAAACTTGTCTGTCGGTTTGTCTTAACCATGGTGAAGTATTGATATGAGTCTTGAGTCTGAGCCACTGGTGTTTCAAACCCAGCGGGGTTCACATGGTGCACAGGTATCAGTAAAGTTTACAGACTGAGACAACTAAGAAAAAGGAAGAGGCTGTCCACTTCTCAAAGAACTGGCCAGAGAAAACCTGATGAATAGCAAAGAAACACTGTCTGATACACTACTGCACAACTTTATGAGTAGTCAAGATAGGTTAGAAGGCTCTCAAAATAGGACTGGGAAAGAGCTGCACCATCAGAGTAAACCCAGCCTTATTCATATGGATAACATAAAATTTTCGAGACCTCCATTTTCTGATGTGGCACCACTCTGAGGAGAAACAGCTGCAAACATCCATTAATAATTGGAACATGCTCAAAAGAGTCAAAAGAGAACCTACAGATTGGGAAAAAAACATTTGGTAATAACATCTGACAAGGAACTTATCTCTAGAATTTATAGAAAACTCTAACACCTAATAACAAAAAGACAAACAATCCAATTAAAAAAATGGGCAGAAGAAATGAATAGACACTTCACCAAGGATGATATTCAAGCAGCCAACAAACATATGAAGAAAAGCTCATGATCATTAGCTATTAGAGAGATGCAATTAAAACAACAATGAGATACCATCTTGCTCCAGCACTAGTAGCAAAGTTCAACAAGAAGAAAATAACAAATGCTGGCAAGGTTGTGGAGAGATTGGGACTCTCATA
>NW_006921646.1:11748433-11749375 GCF_000298275.1 Orycteropus afer afer
ACAACATGTTATCTCTTGCATCAAAATTTTGCTTTTGCTGTTCTTGTTTTTGTCTAGGACACTTTTCCTTTATACCCAAAACTCACTCTTCACATTAACAACTGATATTCATGCTTTAAATCTTCAAGTCAGGTAAGAGGCTTGTATAAGTTCTTCAATAAAACCATAAATTTAAGCTAAGAGACCCTTATCCTTATGCTTATAGTGTTCCATAGCCTCTACTATCATCGTATTTATAGCACTCCTATGGATTGTCCATATTTCTCAATAGACTAAGCTATGTGATGGCTAATTTGTGCATTATTCTATTTTAGTAGCTAGCACACTTCTTGATATGTGTTATAATTTTAAAAAATACATATTGAGAACAGCTTAGCTAATACAACACTCAATCAGAAAGCCAAAGAGTTTAAGAGAGTCCTACTAAAGATCAGATAGTTGGTTTAAAGATATCAGAAAACTGATCTTGGACAATGGTAGTGTACATGATTTAGATGTCAAGGTTAACCTCTGATTTAATTCTGTTGTTTATTGAATAAAATATAGTAAGCTGATAATCATGGAGAAGCCTTAAAACTGTATTAAAAGTCAATAATATTGGTAATGAATTTATAGACATATAGAAAACTGTTTGGCAACAAATATACTATTTTGTATTATTCACTTTATTTTATATAAGTGTGAAGTTTGGTATAACATGAAAAATATCAGAAGAGAAGGAAGGTCTTTCATAATTAGATGATTATCATTAGAGGAGACAGTGCATCTTATGTGAAAAAAAATATAACTTTGCTACAACAGAAAAAATAAATGTTTCATTCTCTTAATTCAATAGGCTTAAAAGAAAAAAAAAAATGTTTTAAAGACCCTGTACAAGCAGGATATGAAGAGAAATTGAATGCTCATAATGAATATAATATGTTAAGTAAAATGAAAAAATAA
>NW_006921646.1:11749830-11751386 GCF_000298275.1 Orycteropus afer afer
AGTTGGGATTTGAACATTGAACTGAATCTTTCCATCCAACAACACTGGCTAACCCTGGTTAATACAAGTGGCTTATATTTAGGCTGCCAACTAAAATTTTGGAGGTTCAAGCCCACCCAGAAGTGTCTCTAAAGAAAGGCCTGTTGATCTACACCTAGCTAAAACCATTAGCCACAGCCCATGAGTCAGTATGCAATCACACATCTGACCATCTCTCCTTCCAACAAAAGGAACAGCTAGATGCCATGTTCAAAGTTCTGCCCACTGGGAGAATTTACCTTCACCATTTTCCTTCATGTATGTCCAGAAAGGGACTGCAGTGCTCTCACTGTCCACTTCCAAGTGGTGCCTGCATATCACTCAGAACCATCAATAAACCAGACACAAGTTTTCTCTTCCTCAGTCAACTGATCATAAGAAATTTTCCATGCCATAGGTGCAGAATGGGAGAAAGAAGGTAATGTGACAGGAGTGGGAACCATGAACATTTGGAACACTTCCTCACATAACTTGCTTGTTCCTTCATGTCCTGCTTAAGCCTGATTTCATATGTACAACTTCCATTTAACTATAGGGTGTTGCTGTGAATGTCTGATTTTATGACTGTCAAGATCTTCTGGAGCAGCTTGGAGATCAGTAGACCTGATGGAAGGAGTACATGGAGCAGTCTTCAGTTTCAAAGGGGGGAGTCATGGTCTTCTAGATACAAAAATATGGGGGCATAGCTTCCTAATTTTCATAGTTAGATCTTTACCAATTCGGTTCTGGAGAGTTGGGCTGCATTATGATGTACCAGGGGAATGGGGTAACTGCCCAAGTCTGAGAAAGTGGGGCTGTCATGAACAAGGGGCAGACTAACAGGTCTTGCTAGGACTAAGAGGATGGGGTCACTGCTTAGATGGATTATGAGAGTGAGGCCACCCAAAGTGTAAGAAGCAGAGTTCCTCTCCAAGTGGTCCTACAAGGCAGAGCTGTAGCTCAGGGACTGAAGGGCTTCTACCCAGAATCAGAACATGTGGCAATCACCAGAGTCTGCAAGGCTCTTGTTACCTAGATGGTCTCAGAGAACAAAAGATTATTTTCAACCCCTTAGGGCTAAAGTCAATTGTTCTCCTGGGTTTCTGATTTGCCTGGTGCCCTTATTCTTTATTTCCCTGTGATTTCTCCCATTTGTAATGGAAATGTCTACCTCGTGCTGTTCCACCATTGCACTCTGGAAAAAGATAACTTGTAATCTAAAATTCACAGGTTCAAAGATGAAGAGGAATTTTGCCTCAGTATGGAATATGCCTAATGTCTCACCTATAGTTGCTTTAGACGATTCAGAAGATGAGATTTTGGACTTGGAGTTGATTTAAACTTTTGTGATGATGTGAAGGAGTAAATTTGTTTTACATGTAGCAAGGTCATGATAGCTTTTGGGACCAAAGTGTGGGGTGTTATGTATTGAATTGTGTTCTCCAAAATACGTGTTGTAAATCCTAACATTTATGCCTGTGGTTACAATACCATTTAAGAATGGGTTTTATTTGTCAAGTTAATGAGGTGAGATGTGG
>NW_006921646.1:11752769-11753860 GCF_000298275.1 Orycteropus afer afer
GCTGTGAGGCTGGAGACTATGTTACTGGTATTTCAAATACCAGCAGGGTCACCCTTGGTGGACAGATTTCACCAGAGCTTCCAGAATAAGACAGACTGGGAACAAGGAATAGGGGATCCACTTCTCAAAAAACTGGCTAGTGAAAACCTTATGAACAGCAGTGGAACAATTTCTGATATATTACTGGAAAACTTCAGCCCTGAAATATTGTCTGATATTGTGGCAGAAGATGAGCCCCTCTGGTTGGAAGGCACCCAAAATTCAACTGGAGAAGAGCTGCCTCCTCCAAGTAGAGTTAACCTTAATGACATGGATGAAGCAAAGTTTTGGGGACTTCCATTTGCTGACAATGCATAACTCAAAATGGGAAGAAACAGATGCAAACACCCATTAATAATTGGAATGTGGAATGTATAATGTATGAATTTAGGACAATTAGAACTTGACAAGAAAATAAAATAGAACACATAAAGATCAATATCCTAGGCATTAGTGAGCTAAAACAGACTGGTTTTGGCCATTTTGAATCAGACAATCATACAATCTACTATGCTGGATATGACAAATTGAAGAGTTATGACATCACATTAATAGTCACAAAGAGTGTTTTAAGCTCTATCCTGAAGTACAATCATGTCAGTGATAGGATAATATCCATGCATAATGAGGAAGATCAGTTAATATTGCTATTCACACTTATGCACCAAGCACTAAAGCCAAAGATAAAGAAATTGAAGTTTTTTTTTTTTTTTCACCAACTTCTGTATTCTGAAATTGACCAAACATGCAATCAACATGTATTAATTATTGCTGGTGACTAGAATGCAAAAGTTGGAAACAAAGAAGAATCACCAGTAATTTAAAATATATCCTTGATGATAGAAATGACATCAGAGATTGCATGATAGAATTTTGCAAGAACAACAACTTATTCATAGTGAATACCTTTTTTTTTCAATAATTCAAAAGGTGGCTATGCATGTGGATCTCACCAGATGGAATATACAAGAATTAGATTAACTACATCTGTGGAAAGAGGTGAGGGAGAAGCTCAATATCTTCAGCCAAAACATGGTCAGGAGCTGAGTGTG
>NW_006921646.1:11759014-11759701 GCF_000298275.1 Orycteropus afer afer
AATGATTTTGAATTTTGTTCTACATTGTTCTCCCACTTTACCCAGGATCTCCTACATAGATTCCCCTCCAAGTGTTTGACAGTGGTAGCTAGGCACCATCTAGTTCCGGTCTCATAGTCATATAGGTTAAGCATCACATGGTGTACCAGTTGCTTGGGCTAATTGTTTCCATGTATCTTTGGTTTTCTTCATTTTTCTTTGCTCTGGATGAGCAAAGACCCATCATTGCATCTAGATGACTGCTTGCAAGTTTTTAAGATCCCAGTTGCTACTTGCCAAAGTAGGATGTGGAACAATGTTTTTGTGTAGTAGGTTATCCCAACTGAGCTTGATATCCCCTGTGTCTATGGTCCCAAGCCCACAGGTCCAACTACTACCTCTTTCCCTCCCACAGCTGGCTGTGGCCAAGAAGTGACTACAGTCTTGTCCCTTGTCAGCTCTACTATATACCTGGGAATTCTTACAGAACATAACAATACACTTGTAGAAGCATTGTCTGCCAACCCTATACATAGTCTTGGGCATACTCCCTCCTGCATGTTGTTGTTGTTGTTGTTTGCCGTCGAGTTGGCCCCGACTCATAACGACCCCTCCTTGGGTTTCTGAGGCAGTATCACTACGGAAGGAGGATTTCCCAACCTTCCTTCTGAGGAGTGGCTGGTGGGTTTGAACCGCCAGCCTTCTGGT
>NW_006921646.1:11759801-11760994 GCF_000298275.1 Orycteropus afer afer
GGATGTGTTAATCATCACTGGTAAACGGAATACAAAAGTTGGAAACAAAGAAGAATCATCAGTAGTTGGAAAATTTGGCCTTGGTGACAGAAATGATGCTAGAGATCTCATGGTAGAATTTTGCAAGACCAACAACTTATTCATTGCAAATACATTTTTCAACAACACAAATGGTGGCTATTCATGTAGACTTCACCAGATGGAATATGCAGGAATCAGATTGACTACATCTGTGGCAAGAGGAGATGGAAAAGCTCAATATCCTCAGCCAAAACCAGGCCAGGAGCTGATTGTGGAACAGACCATAAACTGCTCATATGCAAGTTCCACTTGAAGTTAAAGTCAGTTAAAACAATTCCATGAGAGCCAAAATGTGATCTTGAATATATCTCTCCTGAATTCAGAGACCATCTATGGAATAGATTTGAAGCATTGAACACTGATAACCAAAAAACAGAATAATTGTGGGATGATATCAAGAACATCATTCATGAAGAAAGCAAGAGGTTACTAAAAAAAATGAGAAAAGAAGAAAAGACCTTACTGGATGACAGAAGAGACCCTGAAACTTGCCCTTGAGTGAAGAGTAGCTAAAGCAAATGGAAAAAGTGACAAGATAAAAGAGCTGAACAGAAGATTTCAAAGAGCAGCACAAGCAAAGTCAATTACTATAATGAAATGTGCAAAGACTTGGAGTTAGAAAAACAAAAGGGAAGAATATACTCAGCATTTCTCAAGCTAAAAGAACTGAGGAAAAAATTTAAGCCTTAAGTTGCAATATTGAAAAATTCTATGGACAAAATATTGAATGATGCAGGAAGCATCAAAAGAAGATGGAAGGACTACAGAGTCAGTGTACCAAAAAGAACTGGTTGATCTTCATCCATTTCAGGAGGTGTCATATGTTCAAGAACCAATGGTATTGAGGGAAGAGGTTGAAGTTGCACTGAGGGAATTGGCAAGAAACAAGGGTCCAGGAATTGACAGAATACCCATTGAGATATGGATGCCCTACTGGAGACACTCACTCAGTTATGCCAAGAGATTTGGAAGATAGCTACCTGGACAATGACTGGAAGAGATCCCTATCTGTACCCATTCCAAAGAAAGATGATCCCTCAGAATGTGGAAATTATCAAACTATATCATTAATATCACACAAAAGTAAGATCTTACTGAAGATAATTCAAAAA
>NW_006921646.1:11761405-11763663 GCF_000298275.1 Orycteropus afer afer
TACATCAATGGGTATATATCTGGAATTTTACCTTCATTGTTGAAAGATATTTTAACTGAGTCATAAGGTTTTAATTAGCTAACTTTTCAAAGCAGATTGCCAGGCCCTTCTTCCTAGTCTGTCTTAATCTGGAAGCTTCCCTAGAACCTGTCCAGCAGGCTGAGCCTGCTGGTATTTGAAATACTGATAGCATAGTTTCCAGCATCATAGTAACACACCAGCTACCACAGTATGACAAAATAAAAGACAGGGGGTGGCATGGAGCAGTTAAATGTGATTAAATCAATTAACCATGGGTAGAACAGATTACTTTCAATAGTCTAATATAATTTAATCACTTTATATGTACTGTAATAATGTAATCACCTTCCATAATATAAACTAATGAAATATCAATTTTAGGGGAGTCATCCAAGGTTGTGTTCTGCCTCCAAACTATAGACAGGTATTTTGGCACTCTTTTCTCTGCACTCTGTCATTTGACCTACAGATTTTGGTATGCAGACCTACAGTGGTCTCGATTCTGTTGCCACACCCTCCCATCATGTGATCCAATTCCTTGAAATAAATTTTTCTCAAAAGCTAAAACTGACATAGTGTATTTACTCACTTCAATTACGATAGTCCATCATAGAATATTTTAGTCAGGAATTACTTAATCTTACTCCTAAATTTAAAAATTGTCCTTTTTTTCACATATTCTGTGAAGGTAAACTAGTTACTCTTGTAAATAAGATGATATATTACCATATCCATATATAGAGAGAGACAACGAATGAGTATAATTGCTTTTAAATACTAGCAACATCTACAAACTCTAGATAATAAGTAAAATTCTCATTATTATGTCTCGGTACAGCCTTCCATCTCTAAACTAACGATACCTGCCAGGTGCACATATGTGGAGGCATTTGTCAAGTCAAAGGAACAAGGCCAGCAGTTATGCTTGATTATACAGAATAATTACGTGGTATGGAAATTGAAATTAGACATGCTTAGTATAAAATGTGATGATTATTTTCATTCCAGTACCAAATTGAATGAAAAGCCTTATTGATCTGGATTGAATTTCAATTTGCTAAGGTTGGAACAAGCCAACTTTTGTCCAGTAATGTTTGAATAGAAAATCTTGCAAAACCAATAAACTGTTCATCCAAGGTGCTAGAAAAAAGAAAAGTCAATAAATTACTTTTTACTGCAGGAGAAATTTCTGCTTTATATGCCAACAAAGAGTTGAAATGCCAGAAGCAGTTGAGGACTAAATTACTAAACACTTATTTTATCACAACAGAAAGTTAATGCCAGTGCTTGATTACAACAAGCAATCCAATTGCATGAATTTGGACTGCAATATACCCAGGCTTTTATATTCATTAGAAAAGTTATTGATTCTGGAAAGTTACCACTAATAAAGCTACACTATTTTCTCAAGCCTGCTATATGGGCACAGACAGATTATTTGATCAATGATATTGAACAAAAGAAAAAGGACTCATTACCTTTAATCTCCTTTTCCTCCCTTCTTACTTGCACATTGCTACGAGCAGTGTCATAATGAGTAAATATTGACCCCATGCAAGGCAACATGGGCTTCTCTGTGTGCATATGCAAAAAGCTCTTGACTTAACATAGTTATGTATGATTTTTAGTGATCAAATTTCATTATTTCAGTAAAAATATAATTAATGGAACTTAAAGTAAAAATAACAATAACATAACATTATGTTAATAAAAGTAATTTTAAATTTAAGCAATGCATAATTCTTTGCTGTAATTTGGCTTTAGCGAAATCATTCTTTAATTATGTAATTTTCAGATATCAGCTGTTTCTATGCAAATTAGTGTTTCATCTGTTAAGGGACAAAACTCAGAAAATTTTCTATAAAAGTGTTTTTCATTAATTTTAATCAAAGAATACTGATATAAATTTTCATAAATAAAATTAATGAAGATCAAAATCTTATTTTCTTTTTATACATTTTTTTAAAGTAAGACTTTATCTATTCTATGATTTGAATTTCCATATAAATCTCAGAATTACTTTGTCAATTTCCACAAAATTTCTCCTGGAATCTTTATTGTAATTGCATTGAATCTATAGATTGATTTAGGGGAAATTAAAATATAAAATATGTTGACTTTTTCAATCTATGAACTTGGGTACATTTTGCCATTTATTTGGAATTTTACTTTATGTTGTTGTTATGTGCCGTCGAGTCGGCCCCGACTCATAGCGACCCCTCCTTGGATTTCCGAGG
>NW_006921646.1:11763763-11769752 GCF_000298275.1 Orycteropus afer afer
AGAAAGATGTTTATTTGTGTTTTATCGACTATTCAAAGGTATTTGATTGTGTAGATCATAACAAATTATGGATGACATTGAGAAGAATGGAAATTCCAGAACACTTGACTGTGCTCATGAAGAAATGTACACTGACCAGGGGGGCTGTTGTTCGAACAGAACAAGGGGAAACTATATGGTTTAAAATCAAGAAGGGAGTGTGTCAGTTTTGTATCCCTTCTGCATACTCATTCAATCTGTATGCTGAGAAAATAATCCAAAAAGCTGGACTGTATGAAGAAGAACATGGCATCAAGATTGAAGGAAGAATCATTAACAACCTGCAATATGCTGACAACATAACTTTGCTTGCTGAAAGTGAGGAAGACTTGATGCACTTACTGATGAAGATTGAAGAATACAGTCTGCAGTATGGATTATATCTCAAATAAAGAAAACAAAAATCATCACAACTGGACCTATAAGCAGCATCACGTTAAATGGAGAAAAGTTTGAAGTTTTCAAAGACTTCACATTGCTTGGTTCTACAATCGATGTCAATGAAAGCAGCAGTCAAGACATCAGATGATGTATAGAACTGGGCAAGTTGGTTGCAAGGGACCTCTTTCAAGTGCTGAGGAGCAAGGATGTCTCCTTAAGGACTCTGGTGCTCCTGACACAAGCCGTGGTGTTTTCATTTGCCTCATATCCATGTGAGAGCTGGACAATGAATAAGGAAGACCAAAGAAGAATTGATGATTTTGAGTTGTGGTGTGGGTGAAGAATGCTGAAAGAACCATGGACTTCTAAAAGAACTAAGAGATCTCTTCTGGAGGAAGTGCAGCCAAAATGCTCCTTGGAAGTGAGAATGGCCAGACTTCGTCTCACATACTTTGATCATGTTGTCAGAAGAGACCATTCCCTGGAGAAAGATGTCATGCTTGGTAAGGTGGAGGGTTGACAAAAGAGGGGAAGGCCCTCAAGGAAATGGATTGACACAGTGGCTGTGATGATGGGCTCAAGTATAGCTAGGATCATGGAGCTAGGATGATGAAACACACCTGGGTGGTGTTTCATTCTGCTGTGCACAGGGTCGCTATGAGTCAGACCTGACTCGATGGCACCTAACAACAACAACCACATTTTATTTATCCATTCATCTGTTGATGAGCATTTAGAGTGTTTCCACATTTTGGTTATTGTGAATAGTGCTGAAGTAGACATTGGTGTACAATTTTATTTGAGTACCTGCTTTCAAGTCCTTTGGCTATATACTTAGAAGTGGAGAAGAGCCCTGGTGGCACAATGGTTAAGTCCTTGGCTGCTAATTGAAAGTTTGGGGTTCAAACCCATCAATCACTCCACATGGAAGCTATGTTTCTATAAATCTGTTTCTATAAAGATTTACAACCTTGGGAACTCTATGTGGCAGTTCTACTGTGTCCTATAGGGTAATGATGAGTCAGAATCCTCTCGACGATAATGGGCTGGAGCTCTGCTTTAGTTTTTTTGAGGAATTGTTACACTATTTCCACAATGAGTGTAGTGTTTTGTGTTCCCACCAGCAATGGGTAAGGGTTCCAGTTTTTCCACCTTCTATCCAATGTTTGTTATTTTCATTTTTTTTTTTTTAATTCTTAGCTGTCTTAGTGGGAATGAAATGGCATCACATTGTGGTTTTAATTTGCATCTCTCTGTTATTTAATAATGTTGAGCATCTTTTCTTGTGTTTGATTGCAATTGAAATTGCAATTGGATATTCTCTTTGGTGAAATTGGTAGTCACGTCTTTTGCCCATTTTATAATTGGGTTATTGGTCTTTTTATTATTAAATGGTGGAAGTTTGTACATATATTAGTTATTAAATTCTTGTCAGATACATAGTTTCTGAAGATATTCTTGCAGTTGATAGCTTGTCTTTTCAATTTTTTGGAAAAATTTTGATGAACAAAAATTTTTAATTTTTATGAAATCCTACTTTTTAAAATTTTGTCTCTGCTGTTTGTGCTTTTGTTATATTAGATAATCCATTGTTAAAAGCTAGACCTGACAGCATTGCCCCTGATTTTTTTTTTTTACTAAGAATTGTATGGTTTTAGTTTGCACATTTATGTCCCTAATCTATTTTATTTTTTTTATACATTGTATAAGACGTGAATCCTGTTTAATTTTTCTGTATGTGGAAATTCATTTTTCTCAGCTGCATTTATTGAAGAAACTCTTACATTGGATAAAATTAACACCTTTGTCAAAATCAGTTGACCATAGATATGTAGGTTTATTTATGGATTCTTAATTCTATTCCATTGATCCATGTAGCTATTATTATTCTAATACCAGGCTGTTTTGATTACTGAAGTTGTTTAATATGTTTTAAAATCAGGAAATGTGAAGCCTCCAACTTTGTTCTTCTCTTTCAGCATTGCTTTAGCTATTCTGGGCCTTTTGTCATTCCATTTAAGGTTGAGGATTATTTTTTGTAGTTCAGTAAAGACTGATGGACTTTTGGTCAGGATTGCATTTTACCTACAGATTGCTTTAAGTAGTACTGATATCTTAGAACTATTAAATCTTCCAATCTATGAACATAGAACACCTTTCCATTTATTAATTCTTCTTCAATCTCTTTCAGCAGTGTTTTACAGTTTTCATTGTATAAGTCCTCCACGTTCCTGGTTTGAGTAGTTGTTAGTGTTGCTATATCAGTGACAACACAAGTGGAACATAATAGACAGAAATTATGTTCTCACAGTTTAGGAGGGAAGAAGTCTGAATTCAGAGCTCCTGCTCTCTCTTGGCTATGGAGGAAGGTCCTTGGTCCTTTCAACATCTGGGTCCTGGTGTTCCTTGGAGATTTCCATGTGTCTTGGCATCAATCATCCCCTGTGTCTGGGAGGTTTTTAGCACAGAGACCGTGGGTCTAAACTATAAGCTGTGCTCCTACCTCTTCTTTCTTGGTGGTAGTAGTTTCCTCTATCTCTGCTAACTTCTAACTCCTTTTTGTTCTTGTAAGGTAAAATGTGTGACTCAAGCAAGGGTGTGAATTCAGAAAGGCTGAGAAGAATAGTGACTTAAGTAAGGTGGTACTTAAAGGATAAAACTCAAGATATACTCCACCTTAATCCTGCCTTAGAGGATTTGCAACATAGGATGGCTATATCATGACATAAATGTCAATTTATATCATGACATAACTGCCAAACAATGTCACTGCATAACTGCCAAACACTGAGAATCATGACCTAGTCAATCTGACACATTTTTTTATGGGGACACAATTCAAGCCACAACAGATGGTATTGTAAATGGAGTTGTCTTTCCCTAATTTTCTTTTCAGATTTCTCATTGCTGGTATATAGAAACTCAGTTGATTTTTGTTTATTGACCTTGTATGCTGCAACCTTGTTAAATTCCTCAAATCACACTAGAAATGTTCTTAAGAATTCTTTGGGATTTTCTATATATAAGATTATAATATTTGCTAATAGACTCGATGGCAAACAACAACAACAACAACAATAGATGGAATATTACTTTTTCTTTCCCAGTCTGGATATCTTTTATTCTTTTTCTTATCTTATTGCTCCAGCTAGGAATTCTCATACAATATTGAGTAGAAGGTGAGATCAAGCACCCTTGTCTTGTTCCCAAGTTCAAAGATAATGTTTTCAGTCTTTCTCCATTAAGTATAATGCTACCTTTTGACTTTTCATATATGCCCTGAATCATACTAAGGAATTTCCCTTCTATTCCAATCTTTTTTAGGATTTTCATCAACAAAAGGGTTTTGGATTGTATCAAATTATGTTTCTATATCCATAGACATAATCATGTGATTCATATCTGTGGTTCTATGGATTGGTATATTATGCTGATTGATTTTCTATGGCTGATCCATCAGTGTATTCCTGGAATAAATCCCACTTGGTCAGGGTGTATGACTTATTATGCTGTTGGATTTTGTTCACTAGTATTTTGTTGAGGATTTTTATATCTTTATTCATAAGATGAGAAGCTCTGGTATCGTAGTGCCTAAGGCACTTGACTGCTAACTAGAAGGCTGGCGGTTCAAACACACCAGCTACTCCTCAAAAGGAAGGTTGGGCAATCTACTTCTGTAATGATACTGGCTCAGAAGCCCAAGGAGGGTTTACTATGAGTTGGGTCCAACTCGACGGTGCATACAACAGCAACAATATTCATAAGATATTGGCCTGTAGTTTTCTTGTAGTGTTTGGGTATCAGAGTGATGTTTGCTTCATAGAGTAAATTAGGGATATTCCTTTTTTCTGTATATGTTAGAAGAGTTTAAGCAGCATTGGTGTCAATTCTCTAAATGTTTTGTAGAATTCCCCAATGAAACCATCTGGTCTAGAACTATTTGTTGTTGGAAGTTTATTTATTTATTTATTTTTAACTTTTTATTGTGATTTGGATTTAAGTTTACAGAGCAAACTGGTTTTCCATTCAACAGTTCATACACATTTTGCTTTGTGACATTGATTGCAATCCCCACAATGTAACAACACCTTTTTTCTTTCTCCCTTTGGTTACCATTTACCTTTGTCCTTCTTTCCTATCCATTCCTGACTTCTGAGCTTTACCCTGGGAAAATGTTGTCCTTTTGATCTCTGAAGGTTGACAATTCTAAGAAGCGTGTACCTGGTTGTCTGCATCTTTTCTTTTCTTTGTCAGTCTAGATAAAGTTTGCCCATTTTATTTATTTTTTTCAAAGAACCAACATTTTTCCATTCTTTCTCTTGTTTTTATTTTATTTATTTCTTCTCTGATTGTCTTTTATTATTATTATTTCTTATATATTTAAGTGCCCTGAAGTTGGGTTCATATATATTTGATTGATAAATCTCCTTGATTAATTGACTGTTTATCACTATAAAGTATCCATCTTTTCTGGCAGATTTTGTCTTAAAGTCAACTTTGTCTAATATCTGCCACACAGCTCTCTTTTGGTTATTATTTGCATGGAATATTTTTTTTCCATCCTTTCACTTTCAACCTATTTGTGTCTTTGGGTTTAAGGTGTGTTTCTTGTAAACAGCTTATAATTGAATCTTTTTTTTTTTTTAATCCATTCTGCCACTCTTGGCCTTTCGGTTAGAGCATTTAATCTATTTAGAGTCACTGATAAGAGTTCACTTACTTCTGCCATTTTGTTATTTGATTTTTGTATGTCTTGAGTTGTTGTCTTTGCCTTTTGCTATTGCTTGCTTTTGTTTTTTGTTGGTTGATTGTACTGAGCTTTTAGTTCCTTTCTCCTTTCACACACACACACACACACACCTTTTTTTTTTTCCTTAGTGGTTATCATGAATATTCTATTGTATTTTTAACATTCTAGAGTAAGTTGGTACCAACTTAACTTCAGTAACATACAAGAAGTTTTCTACCTCATTACTCTTCCTCTTTTGTTATCACTGATTACATCTTTCTATTTCATGTGCCCAGTAATACAGTACTATCCTTACTTTTTATAGATTAGTTATTATGAAACAAGAAGGACAATACATTTAGAATTATCAAGTATGAATACCATATTACTAGCCCTTTTACTTGTCCATTCATTTCCCTTTATTAGGGATCTTTCCTTTTCTGTACCACGCTGAATTACTTTCCAGTATATTTTCCCATCTATCTAAGGAAAAGGACCCTCTGGTGGCCAAGTGGTTAAAGCAGCTGGCTGCTAACAAAATGCTCATTTAAACTCACCACTTGCTCCATGGGAGAAAGATGAGGCAGTCTGCTTCTGTAAAGATTTACAGCCTTGGAAACCCTATGGGGCAGTTCTAATCTGTCCTACGGGGTCATTTTGAGTTGGAATCAACTCAGTGGCGGTGGATATTTACAGAACTTCCATTAGTACTTTTTGTAGGACCAGTCTGATGAGTATTAATTCTCTCAGCTTCTGTTGGACTGGGAATGTTTTAATTTTACCCTCATTCTTTTTTATTTTTTTAATTTTTATTGTGATTTTGGTGAAAATTTATAGAGC
>NW_006921646.1:11771562-11772105 GCF_000298275.1 Orycteropus afer afer
AGCATTGCTACTAGTGCTGGGGCTACATGGTATCCCATTGTTGTTTTGATTTTCATTTCTCTAATGGCTAACGACCATGAGCACTTCTTCTTATGTTTGTTTGCTGCCTGAATAGCCTCTTTGGTGGTGTCTATTCATGTCTTCGGCCCGTTTTTAATTGGATTATTTGTCTTTCTGTTGTTCAGGTGTTGGAGTTCTCTATAAATTCTAGAGATAAGTTACTTGTCAGATATGTTATTGCCATTTTTTTTTCCCCCAACAATATGCAAGTTCTCTTTTGACTCTTTTGGAGAAATCTTTGGAAGCACGTAAAAATTCAATTTTTAGAAAGTCTCATTCGTTAAGTTTATCTTCTGCTGTTTGTGCATTTGGGGTTATGCTTTATATATTAGGGACCCTAAATTTGTCCTTAGTTTTTCCCTGAGGAACTTTATAGTTTTAGGTTTCTCATTTAAGTCTTTGATCCATCTGAAGTTAGTTTTTGTGTATGGTGTGAGGTACAGATCTTGTTTCATTTTTCTGCAAATGGATATCCAGTTTTGC
>NW_006921646.1:11774570-11786086 GCF_000298275.1 Orycteropus afer afer
TATATTAAGTTTTATGATTATTTATAAATATTATGTATAGATGCAATTGAGTTTTTATATAGACCTTCTGTTATGGAACCTTGCTAAATTAACTCATTAGTTGTAGTAAGTTTTTTATTTCTAGATTCCTTAGTTTCCTGTGTTCAAAGAAAAATTTGAAATATCTGCTCTTCAGAAAATCAAATAAAAAAATCACACCACTAACTAGATGATATTTGCAATGCATATATCTGATAAAGAACTTTCATCCAAAGACATAAAGAATATTTAAAACTAAATAATAATACTCAGAATAATTACAAATGCACAAAAGATTTGAACAGATACTTCACAATATAAGATATATAAATTACAAGCAGATCATATGCTGCTCAGTATCATTAGTTATCAGGCAAATGAAAATTAAAATCATAATGAGATAGGAACACTCACTCACATTGAAATGACTAAAATGAAAAATTTAATAATAACAGGGTTTGTCAAGAATGTGGAGCAACTACAATTCTCTGACATTTCTGATGTAATTGCTAATAGTAAAAACACTTTGGATAACTGTTTCACAGGTTTTTTGCTTTGTTTTTACTACTATTTACCCTCAAAGAAATGAAAAACATGTTCATAAAAATACTGTATAGAAATATTCATAGTAGCTTTATTCATAATAACCCAAGGGAGAAACAACACAAAATTTCAAAAAAACATAGAAGAAGAAAAACAAATAATGGTATATGCACAGAGGAATTATTGCTCTGTAATAAAAAGGAACAGACTATTGATATCTGCAATGGCATGGATCTTATGGTTTAGTTAAATCTCTTCTAAATAGAGATATATTTCCAATCCAGTAAGAAATCTTTGCCAGAAAATTAGAAATTTTAGTCTATGGATTTATTTAGAGTTTTTCTATAATGTATTTAGTTCTAAATTATATATTATGGTGGTATTTTAAAGAACTGACTCTGGAATTACACTGTCTGGATTTGAATGTTGCTTTCTCTCTTTGGCCATCTTTAATCTCTCTCAGCCTCAGGTTTGCAAAATGGGAATTTTGTGGGGTGACATTAAGAGCATCATACATGAAGAAAGCAAGAAGTCATTAAAGAAGAAAGGAAGAAAAGACCAAAATGGATGTTAGAAAAGACTGAAAGTTGATTTTGAATGGAGAGTAGATAAAGTGAATGGAAGAGACAATGAAATGGAAAAGCTGAACAGAAGATTTCAAATGGTGGTTCAAGAAACAAAGTAAAATATTATAATAAAATGTGCAGAAATCTGGAACTAGAAAATCAAAAGGGATGAACATGCTTGGCATTTCTCAAGCTGAAAAACGGAAAAAAAAAAAAAATCAAGTCTCAAGTTGCAATATTGAAAGATTCTGTGGGCAAAATATTGAATGATGTTGGAAGCACCAAAGAATGGAAGGACTATACAGAGTCACTGTATCAAAAAGAATTGGTTGATGTTCAACCATTTCAAGAGGTAGCATAAGATCAAGAACCAATGGCAATGAAGGAAGAAGTCTAAGATGCACCGAAGGAACTGGCAAAAATTAAGGCTTCAAGAATTGACAAAATACCTATTGCATTATTTCAACAAATGGATGCAGCAATGGGGGTGCTCACTCATTTATGCCAAGACATTTTGAAGACAGCTATCTGAATAACTAACCAGAAAAGATCCATATTTATTCCTATTCCAAAGAAGGGTGATCCAAAAGAACGCAGATGTTATCAAACCACATCATTAATATCACATGCAAGCAAAATTTTCCTGAAGATAATTCAAAAGCAGCTGCAGCATTACATTGACAGGGAATGGACAGAAATTCAAGCTCAATTCAGAAGAGGGTATGGAATGAAGGAAGTCATTGCTGATTTCAGATGTATCTTGGCTGAAAGCAAATAATACCAGAAAGACGTTTACATGTGTTTTAATGACTATATAAAGGATATCAGAATTGTATCTTTGCATCATACTTATTTAATGTCTGTGCTGAGAAAATAGTCTGAGAAACTGGACTATATGAAGAACACAGTGTTAGGATTAGAGGAAGACTCATTAACAACCTGTGATATGCAGATGGCACAACTTTGCTTTCTGAAGATGAAGGGTTGAACCATTTATTGATGAAGACCAAAGGCTACAGCTTTCAGCATGGATTATACCTCAACATAAAGAAAACAAAAACCCTCACAACTCGACCCATAGGCAACACCATGATAAATGGAGAAAAGATTGAAGCTGTCAGGGTTTTCATTTTACTTGGATCCACAATCAAAGTCCATGGAAGCAGCAGTTAAGAAATCAGACAATGTATTGTATCTGCTGCAAAAGAACTTTTGAAAAGCAAAGATGTCACTTTGAAGATAAATTGCTTCTGATCCAAGCCATGGTATTTTCAATAGCCTTATATTCATGTGAGAGCTGGACAATGAATAATGAAGACTGCAGAAAAATGATGCCTTTGGATTGTGATGTTGGTGAAAAATATTGAAAATACCATGGACTGCTAGAAGAATGAAAAAATCTGTCTTGGAAGAAGCATAGATGGAATGTTCCATAGAAGAGAGAATGGTCAGATCATCTCATGTATTTTGGTCATCTTGTCAGAAGGGACAAACAATTTCCTGGAAAATGATAACATCCCTGGTAAAGTAGAGGGTCAACAAATAAGGAGAAAACCTTCAAAGAGGTGGATTGACATAGTGGCTGGGATGATAGGCCCCAGCATAGCAAGGATTGTTAGAATGGTGCCGGAGTAGGTAATGTTTCGTTTTGTTGTACATAGTGCAGCTATGACTTGAGGCTGACTGACAGCACCTAACAAAAACAAACAACAATTTATTATGAGAATTAAATGAATTGTTATATTTAAACCTGTTTTAAAGGTTGTCTAGAATATACAAAGCACTAAACATGGATTTGTTCCTGCTATTATTGAACTTTCTCTGTGCCCTACTTTTCCTGTGTTGCATTTCACACACACACACACACACACACACCCCATAGCTCCATTTGAATTGATTAAAGTATCCAATTTTTTTTTACCTTTACAGTTTGGAAACTATATCCTTCATTTTATTATTTCAATAATTACTGTTAAAACTTGAATGTATATATTCAATTTTTCTTGATACCGGTGATTTGCTAGTCATGACTTAAGCAGGCCATACATATACATATATATATACACACACACACACACAAACATATGCACACACATATACACATATAATCAAATTTATCAATATATTTGCTTTATTTCTCCCAAATCCAAAGATCTTACAATGTTTTATCTCTATCATACCTGCCAGAGAACATTTGATATTGCTATAGTTTAAAAATATCTGGCTTGCTTTTATAAACCACAAAGTAAACATTGGTTAATGTTCTATATAAAGTTTAATCAGGTGTATCTGTATATTCACATTTTCCTATTGTCCCTTGCTTGATGTATTTTAGACCTTCCTTATTGGACCGTTTGCCTTCTTTCTTTGAACCACATCTTTTGGAAGTTATTTAAGGTCTATTAGAGCTAAATCTTTCAGTTTCTTCTCATTTGTCTTTATTTTGGCCTCATTATTGAAAGATAATTTAACTAGATTGATACAATTCTAGACTGACTATAATTTTCTCACAACATATCGAGGACATTTCACTGTATTCTTGCTTTCATGGTTTTTGTTAATAAGATAACGGTCAGTCTTAAATATACCTCCATAGGATTTGTGCTTACTTCTTCCAGGTCCCTGTGAGCACTGAAGACCCAGGTCCACTTTATACTACCTTTTTTGGCTATTTTGCTATTAAGGTTCACTTAAACAGTATAGATTAGGATTCCAAATCAATTGCAAGACAGTGACCATCTTCCTCCACCTTCATGTAAGTTGTGACACTTTTAGGTAGATTGTTTTTCCATTTCCAAGGGTTCTGACTTCATCCAGGATGATCTTAGAACTGAAATTCTAAGCCACAGAAATCTGGAAGTGGTCTCAGGCTTATTATTGGCTTCCATGCTCATTTTTCTCCTAGTGAAAATACTCCCACTTGGTTCCTGCCTACAAGGGGTTGTGTTTTCTTTTGTGCACACTTATCCATTGCTTTAAAAGTTATGTGTATGCATGTGTGTGTCCTAATAGACTATTTTTAGTTGTAGCAGTACAGCTGTCAGATTTTGAGTCAGCTTTATTTGTGGAAGTAAAAACCTCCCACCGAGCTTTTTATCCATTTCAATTTATTAAGTTTGAGAAAAAAAATATTAACAACTATGTATAAGGTGTAGTGGTTAAAGCATCATCTATTATCCAAAAGGTCAGCAGTTCAAACCCACCAGCCAATTCGTGGAAAAAAGATGAGGCAGTCAAATTCCATAAAGATTTCCAGTGTTGGAAACCATATGGGGAAGCTCTACTTTGTTCTAAAGGATCATTACGAGTCAGAATTGAGTCGATGGCAGTATTTTTTTTTTTTTTTTTTGAGCATATATTATTGGTTCTGGCAACCTTGTACTGTTAATGTACTTTTGGTCTTCTTGTTGTTGTTAGGTGCCATTGAGTCATTCTCAACTCATAGCCACTCTATGTATGGCAGAACAAAATGCTTCCCCGTCCAGTGTGAGCCTCACAATGCTTGCTATATCTGAGCCCATCGTTGCAACTACTGTATCAGTCCATCTCACTGAGGGCCTTCACCCTTTTTTTTTAATTGACCCTCCACTTTACCAAGCATGATAGCCTTCTCCAGGGAATAGTCCCTTCTGACAACATGACCAAAGCAGGAGAAATGAAGTCTGGCCATTCTATCTTCCAAGGAGCATTCTGGCTGCACTTTTCCCAGTACAGACTTGGTAGTTCTTTTGGTAGTTCATGGTACTTTCACTATTCTTCGCCAATACCACAACACAAAAGCACCAATTTTTCTTTGTTCTTCCTTATTGACTGTCCAGCTCTCACATGCATACGAGGGGATTAAAAATACCATGACTTGGGTTAGGTGTACCTTAGTTTTCAAAGAGACATCTTTGCTCTTCAGCAATTCAAAGAGATCTTTTATAATACATTTGCCCAGTGCAATACGTTGTTTGATGTCTTGACTGCTGCTTCCATTGGTGCTGACAGTGGAACCAAGTAAAATGAAACCTGTGGCAACTTCAATCTTTTCTCCATTTATTATGATGCTGCTAATAGGTCTGGTTGTGAGGATTTTCATTTTCTTTATGTGGAGTTGTAATCCATACAGCAGACTGTAGTTTTTAATCTTCATCATTAAGTGCTTCAAGTCAACCTCACTTTCAGCAAGCAAAGCTGTCATCTGCATATCACAAGTTGCTAATGAATCTTGCTCCAATCCTGATGCCATACTCTTCTTTATATAGTCCAGCTTCTTGGATTATTGGCTTAGCATGCAGATTGAATAAGTACAGTGAAAGGATACAGCCTTGACACACTCCCTTATTGATTTTGAACCATGCAATATCTCCCTGTTCCGTTGGAACGACAGTCTCCTAATCTATGTACAGGGTTCTCGTGAGCACAATTAAGTGTTCTGGAATTCCCATTCTCAATATTATCCGTAATTTGTCATGATGCACAAAGTCAAGTGCTTTTTCATAGTCAATAAAACACAAGTAAACATCTTTCTGGTATCTTTTGCTTTCAGCCAATATCCATTTGACATCAGCAATGATATCCCTTGTTCCATGTCCTCTTCTCAATCCAGCTTGCATTTTCTGCTGCAACCATTTTTGAGTTATTTTCAACAAGATTTTACTTGCAGGTGATATTAATGATATTGTTCAATAATTTCCATATTCTGTGGGAACATCTTTCTTTGGAGTGGGTACAAATATGTATCTCTTCCAGTCAGTTGGCTGGGTAGCTGTCTTCCAAATCTCTTGGTATAGACAAGTGAGTGCCTCCAGAATAACATCCATTTGTTGAAACATCTGAATGGGTATTACATCAATTTCTGGATCCTTGTTCTTCACCAATTCCTTCTGTGCAGCTTCAACTTATTCCTTCAACACCATTAGTTCTTGATCATGTGCCACCTCCTGGAATGTATGAACATTGACCAACTCTTTTTGGTACAGTGACTCTGTGTATTCCTTCCATCTTCTTTTGATGTTTCCCACATCATTCAATATATTGCCCATAGAATCTTTCAATACAGCAACTTGAGGCTTAAATTTTTTCCTCAGTTCTTTCAGCTTGAGAAATATCAAGTGTGTTCTTCCTTTTTGGTTTTCTAATTCCAGGTCTTTGCACATTTCATTATAATAATTGACTTTGTCTTCTCGAGCTGCTCTTTGAAATATGTTCAGCTCTTTTATCTTGTCAATTCTTCCATTTGTTTTAATTACTCTCCATTCAAGGGCAGGTTTCAGTCTCTTCTGACATCCATTTTGGTCTTTTCTTCCTTTCTTGTCTTTTTAATGATGTTTTGCTTTCTTCATGGATGATGTTCTTGATGTCATCACACGATTCCTCTGGTTTTCGGTCATTGGTGTTCAATGCATCAAATCTGTTCTTTAGATTGTCTCTAAATTCAGAAAGGATTCATTCAAGATCATATGTTGGTTCCTATGGACTTTTTTAAATTATCTTCAGCTTCAGCTTGAACTTACCTATGAGCAGATGATGGTCTGTTCCACAATCAGCTCCTGGGCTTGTTTTGGCTGAGCTTCTCCTTCACCTCTTTCCACAGATGTAATTGATCTGAGTCTTGTGTATTCTTTCTGGTGAGATCTGAGTACGTAGCCTCTATCTATGTTTTTGACAAATGGTATTTGCAATGAATAAGTAGCTGGTCTTGCAAAATTCCTTCATTCAATCTCGTGTTAGTCTTATCACCAAGGCCATGTTTTCCAACTAATGATGATTCTTCTTTGTTTCCAACTTTTGCATTCCAATCATCAGTAATAATCAATACATCTTGATTGCTTGTTCAGTCAATTTCAGACTATGGAAGTTGGTAAAAATCTTCAATTTCTTCATCTTTGGCTTAGGTGGTTGGTGCAAGAATTTGCATAATAGTAGTACTAACTAGTCTTCCTTGTAGGCATATGAATTTTATCCTATCACTGACAGCATTGTAGTTTAGGATATATCTGGAAACATTCTTTGTGATAATGAATACCATACCATTCTTTTTTCAACTTGTCATTCCTGGCATAGTAGATCATATGATTATTTGATTCAAAATGGCCTTAACCAGCCTGTTTTAGCTCATTGATGTCTAGGATATCAATCTTTATGTGTTCCATTTAATTTTTGACAACTTCTAGGTTTTGTAGATTCGTATTTTGTACATCCCATGTTCTGATTATTAATGGATGTTTGCAGCTGCTTCTTCCCATTTTGAGTCATGCCACATCAGCAATTGGAGGTCCCAAAAGCTTTACTCCATCCACATGATTAAGTTTGGCTCTTTTCTGAGAAGCAGCTTTTACCCAGTCATATTTTGAGTGTCTTTTGACTGAGAGGCTAATCATCTGGCACTATATTGGACAATGTTTCAGGGCTATTCATAAAGGTTTCTGGTACTATACCAGACAGTGTTTCACTGCTATTCATAAGGTTTTCACTGGCCAATTCTTTGAGAAATGGATGGCCTCTTCCTTCTTCCTAATCTATCTTAGTCTGGAAACTCCGCTGAAACCTGTCCACCATGGATAACCCTGCTGGTATTTGAAATACTGGTGGCATAGCCTCCAGCCTCACAGCAACACACTTTTTGTATTAAAATGGTCTAAAAATATGTATTAGGTCCATTCCCTATGTGTCCTTCAGGCAAAACAGACAATGCAAGATAATTAGATATTATTTACCAGTAATATTTGAATAAAATACTGTTTTCAAATGGGAATCATAATAAAATTTCACCTAGACTATGAGAAAAATGAATAGTTATTTACTTGCTCTAAGATTTTGTCATCATTTGGGTAAAAAGAGGCTTACTACCACAGGGATCAGCCTGTTCATTTGCTGATCCTGAAAAAGTTTTGAATTGTTCCAGCTAAAAGCACAGTCACAAATCAGAGGTTTTCATGACTCTCAACATAAATCTTGGATATCATTTGTGATCTTCCAAAAAAAAAATATATTTTTTTCTCTGTTCTATAAAATAGACGTGACTCTTTATTATTCATATAATACATATTACCCAGATTCCCTTATTGGTTTACTTCTGTCCAAAGACTTGTCTCACACTAGCATCCCATTCCACATCATTACTACTGATAATCTGAGTACTCAGTGAAGATGCCACTGCATACCACAAAATGTCACTGTTGAAATTTCCTTCAGCAAGGTGGTCATTCAATATTTCCCTTATATATTAATAACCTAGATCCAGAATAACTTCTTGATGATACCAATTTTCAATTTTCTGGGTACCAATTACTTTTTTTTTTTAATGTTTATTGTGATTTGGGTGAAAATTTACAGAGCATTTTCATTTTCCATACAAGCAGTTCATACCATTTTGTTTCATGCCTTTAACTGTAATTCCCCACAATCTAACAGCTCTCTTTCCACTTCCTCCCTGTAGTTACCTCTTCCCTGTGTCCTTCCCTCCCATGTACTCCCACCCTTACCAGCTCTCTTCCTGTGCAAACACTGCCCTTCTGTTCTTCCATGATTGATCACTCCAAGGAGTGTATCTAGCTGATGTAAATGTTCACCCCATATGACTGTCTGTTGTTTGGCTGGAAGCCACAGGAATGAGTTCAATTCCAGACATGAAGGTTAACTAGGAACCATAGTCTCAGGGGTCTCACCAGGCAAACCTGGTCTTTTTAAAATTTAATTATTATTATTTTTTAAATGATTTTGAATTTTGTTCCACATTGTTCTCCCACTCTATCCAGGGTCTCCCGCACTGATACCCTTCCAAGTGGTTGACAGTAGTAACTTGGCACCATCTAGTTCTTCTGGTCTCATGGTCATATAGCTTGAGGATCCCATGGTCTACTAGTCCCTTGGATGAATTGTTTCCATAAATCTTTGGTTTTCTTCATTCTTTTTTGCTACGGACAAGGAGAAACCCATTGTCATTTCTAGATGGTTTCTTGCAAGATTTTAAGATCCCAGTTGCTAGTTACCAAAGTAGATGTATAACAAAAAAACAAACACCAAACTCATGGCCATGGAGTCAATTTGACTCATAGTGACCCCTCCTTGGGTTTCCAAGGCAGTATCTCTACAGAAGTAGATTCCCCAACCTTCCTTCTGAGGAGTAGTAATAGGTTTGAACCTCCAGCTTTCTGGTTACCAGTCAAATGCCTTAGGCACTATGCCCGTTTTTATGTAGTATGTTACTCCAATTGAGCATGATGTACCCTGCAAGCATGGTCCTGAGCCTGCAGATCCAACTATTCACTCTCTCCAAGTAGCTGGCTGTGGCCAAGAAACCACCAAAACCTTCCTCCTTGTCAGCTCTAATATACACCCAGACATTCTTACAGCACACACAAATAAGCATGTAGAAACATGTCTGCTAAGCCTATATATGGTCTTGGGAACACTCCCCTCTGCCTAGACATACATACCTGAGTATTCAGCCTGTCTACACATCTTTCCACCCATAGATCAATGCTTGCCACAACTGACAGTGCAGTACTGTAAATGAAAAAAGGTTCATCTTTGTAGTCTATACTTCCTGTGTACCATTCTATGGCTTCTTCTTCTTCATTCCTTCTGTCTCGATCACTCAGTTTCCCTATATTGATATATATTGCTATATATTATATTCCTATATTCCTTCATCCAAATCAATACTTGTCTCTACCTATGAAGTAGTGTTCTCTCCCCTCCCCTTCCCTCCTATTCCTGCACCAACAAAGAAAACTTCCTTCCATGTATAAACCATTCCTTGACTTTTTACAATAGTGAGCTAAGGAAATATTTGTCCTTCTGTAAATGACTTATTTCACTCAGCATAATGGCCTCTAAGATCATCCACATTATGAGGTGTTTTGCAGATTCTATATTATTCTTTAGGGTTGCATAGACTCCATTGTGTGTATATCCCATAGTTTGGTTAGCCATTCTAGTGTTGATGGGCCATCAGATTGTTTCCATCTATTTGCTATTATGAATACTGCTGTAATGAACATGGGTGTGCATATATCTGTTCTTGTCCTGGCTCTCACTTCTTTAGGATGTATACTTAGTAATGGGATTACTGGATCAAATAGTATATCTAATTCCAACTTTTTAAGGGATGGCCATACTGTTTTTCACAGTGGTTTTATCATTTTACAATCCCATCAGCAGCATAAGAGAGTATCAATCTTTCCACATCCTTGCCAGCATTTGTTATTTCCTGTCTTGTTGAACGTTGCTATTAGTGCTGGGGTGAGATCCTATCTCATTGTTGTTTTTATTTGTATCTCTCTAATGTCTAAAGATTTGACTATTTCTTCATGTATTTTTTGGTCACCTGAATATCTTCTTTGGTGAAGTGTCTGTTCATCTTCTGCCCATTTTTTAATTGGATTATTTGTCTTTTTGTTGTTGGGGTTTTGGAGTTTTCAATAAATTCTAGAGTTAAGCCCCTTGTCAGATATGTTGTTGTCAACCCCCACCCCTGCAATCTGTAGGTTCTCTTCTAGTCTTCCAGAACTCTTTGGAAGCACATAAAAATTCAATGTTTAGAAGGTCTCAATCATCTAGTTAATCTTCCGCTGTTTGTGTATTTTGGATTATGCTTGGTATTCTATTTATGCCATATACTGTTGTTGTTGTTGTTAGGTGCTTACAAGTTGCTTCTGGCTCATAGCAACCCCATGCACAGAAGAACAAAGCATGGTCTGATTCCACTCCAGCTTCATGTTCCTTGCTATACTTGAGCCCATTGTCGCAGCCACCATGTCAATCCATCGCATTGAAGGCTTTCCCCTCTTTCATCTACCCTCCACCTTACCAAGCGTGACATCATTCTTCAGGGAATGGTCGCCTCTGACAACATGACCAAAGTAGGTGAGATGAAGTCTGGCCTTCCTCGCTTCCAAGCAGCATCTCAGCTGCACTTCCTCCAGGACAGATCTGTTAGTTCTTTTAGCAGTCCATGGTACTTTCAGCATTCTTCACCAGCATCACAACTCAAAAGCATTGACTCTTCTTTGGTGTTCCTTATTCATTGTCCAGCTGTCACAAGCATATAAGGTGATTGGAAATATCATGGCTTCTGTCAGGAACATCTTAGTCCTCAAGGATACTCTTTGCTCCTCAGCACTTGAAACAGTTCCTGCGTGGTTGACCTTCCCAGTGCTACATGTCATCTAATGTCCTGACTGCTGCTTCCATTGGCATAGATTGTAGAACCAAGCAGCATGAATTCTTTGACAACCTCAATCTTCTCTCTACCTATTGGATGCTGCTCATTGGTCCAGTTGTGACGATCTTTGTTTTATTTATATTGAGACATAATGCATACCGCAGACTGTGTTCTCCAACCTTCATCAGTAAGTGCCTCAAGTCATCCTCACTTTCAGCAAGCAAAGTTGAATCATC
>NW_006921646.1:11787202-11788677 GCF_000298275.1 Orycteropus afer afer
CTCAAGGGCAAGTTTCAGAGTCTTTTCTGTCATCCATTCTGGTCTTCTCTTCTTTTGTTGTCTTTTTAGTGACCTCTTGCTTTCTTCATGGATGATGTTCTTGATGTCATCCCACAATTCTTGTGGTTTCTGGTCATTGGTTTTCAATTAATCAAATCTATTCTTTAAATGGTCTCTAAATTCAGGAGGAATATATTCTAGATCATATTTTGGCTCTTGTGGACTTGTTTTAATTTTCTTTAACTTCAAATTGAACTTGCATATGAGCAGTTGATGGTTTGTTCCACAGTCAGCTCCTGGCCTGGTTTTGGTTGAAGATATTGAGCTTTCCCATCGTCTTTTGCCACAGATGTAGTCAATCTGATTTCTGTGTATTCCATCTGGTGAAGTCCATGTGTACACCTGCGTTTGTGCTGTTGAAAAAAGTGTTTGCAATGAACAAGTCATTGGTCTTGCAAAATTCTACCATTCAAGTTCCAGCATTATTTCTCTCACTAAGGCCAAATTTTCCAAGTACCAGTGATTCTTCTTTGTTTTCAACATTTGCATTCCAGTCACCAGTGATAATTAACACATCCTGATTGCAAGTTTGGTCAATTTCAGACTGCAGAAGCTGATCAAAATCTTCAATTTCCTCATCTTTGGCTTTGGTGTTTGGTGCATACATTTGAATAATAGTCGTATTAACACATCTTCCTTGTAGGTGTATGGATATTATCCTATCACTGACAGCATTGTACTTCAGGACAGATCTTGAACATCCTTTGTGATGATGAATGTCATGCCATTCCTCTTTAAACTGTCATTTCCAGCATAGTAGATCATATGGTTGGTTGTCTGATTCAAAATAGCCAAAACCAGTCCATTTCAGCTCACTAATGCCTCAGATATCAATCTTTATGCATTCCATTTCATTTTTGGCAACTCCAATTTTCCTATACTCATACGTTGTACATTCCATGTTCTGATTATTAATGGATGTCTACAGCTGTTTGAGTGGTGCCATGTCAGCAAATGGAGGTCTCGAAAGCTTTACCTTTTCCATATGATTAAGGCTGATTTTACTCTGATAATGAAGCTCTTTCCCAGTCCTACTTTGAGAGATTTCTATGCTAAGTGACTCATCTTCCTCCACTGTATTGGACAATGTTTCTGGACTATTCATAAAGTTGTGCAGTCATGTATCAGACAGTGTTTCTCTGCTATTCATAAGGTTTTCCATGGCCAATTCTTAGAGAAGTGGATGGCCTCCTCCTTCTTCCTAATCTGTCTCAGTCTGCAAGCTGGGCTGATAACCGTGCAACAGGTAAACCCCACTGCTAAAACTGGGTTTGAAACACCAGTGGCACAGCCTCAAGACTCATAGCAACATGTCAGCACAGTAGGACAAACCGACAGACAAGTTTGCCTCCCTTAGCTGTTGGAAACCCCTCCAACCACCCTTACCTGGATCCCTGCAGCTAGCTCCTCGATCT
>NW_006921646.1:11807947-11808457 GCF_000298275.1 Orycteropus afer afer
CCTACCAGCAATGGTCGGCTCTGGAGTTTATCTGGGATACTGCCCACCTCTAGTGCCAAAGATGCAAGCAATTTTAGCTGTGGTGGATTCATGGGAGTAACTGCCAGTGATCTGCAGTCCCAATAACCATGGGAAAGAAAAGCATGGTGTCTCCCAGTCTGACCCAAACCCACTCTGTAATCTGCTGTGAGGGGAGGGAATTAGCCTTTCTTGTTCCCCAGTGAGATCTCCACCTGAGTGAGAGGAATGGTGTCTGTGACCCGCTGCCCCCTCAGCTCCCAAATTACTGACAAAATCAGCTGCTGGAGACAGGTCTTTGCCGCTGCCTGCTGGAATATTGTACTGGTTGCTGGTAAGCTGCTATAATTGATCTCGTTCTTGGCTTGGGGATCTCAGGCTGCCGCCCCTGCCCGGCAGACAGTGACTGCCCCAGAAAGGTTTCCAATGGTCTCTCTTAGGTGCCAGTTAGTCTTCTGGCAGTAGCTCTTTCCTAAAAAAAAAAAAAAAAAA
>NW_006921646.1:11809186-11810659 GCF_000298275.1 Orycteropus afer afer
GTGTTGGAGTTTTGTATAAATTCTAGAGATAAGTCCCTTGTCAGACATGTCATTGCCAAATATTTTTTCCCAATCTGTAGGTTCTCTTTTGACTCTTTTGGAGAAGTCTTTGGAAGCACATAAAAATTTGATGTTTAGAAGGTCCCAATTACCTGGTTTCTCTTCTGCTCTTTGTGCATTTTCAGCTATGCTTGATAGTCTATTTATGCCATATATTACAGCCCCTAAATTTGCCCCTAGTTTTTCCTTGAGAAATTCTATAGTTTTAGGTTTCACATTTAAGTCTTTGATCCATCTGGAGTTCATTTTTGTGTACGGTGTGAGGAACAGATCTTGTTTCATGTTTCTGCAAATGGGTATCCAGTTTTGCCAGCACCATTTAATAAACAAACATTCTCTTCCCCATTTAATGGATTTCAGCCCTTTGTCAAAGATCAGCTGACCATAGGTCGATGGATCTATTTTTGGGTTCTCAATTCTATTCCATTGGTCTATGTATCTGTCATTAAAACAATACCAGGCAGTTATGACTACTGTGGCTGTATAGCAGGGTTTGAGATCCGGCAGTGTGATACAACCTACTTTGTTCTTCTTCCTCAATAATTCTTTGCTTCTTTGAGGTCTCGTTTCCTTTCCATATAAAGTTAGTGATTGGTTTTTCCATATCCTTAAAGAATGTTGATGAGATCTGGATTCGGATTGCATTGAATATATAGGTTGCTTTGGGTAGAATTGACATTTTCCCAATGTTTAATCTTCTTATCCACAAACATGGGATGTTCTTCCATTTATGTAGCTCTCTTATGGTTTTTATTTATATTGTAATTATTTATATTGTTCTTTTTACACTTCTTTTGTGTCCCTTGTAAGATTGATTCCCAAGTATCTTATTTTTTTGGTAGGTATTGTAAATGGTATTGATTTCCTTAATTCTTTTTCAGCAATCTCTTTGCTGGTGTAGAGGAATCCAACTGATTTCTGGATGTTGATCTTATATCCTGCCACAATGCTAAATCTCTCAATGAGTTCCAGTAGATTTTTTACTGAGTCTCTTGGGTTTTCTAGGTATAGGATCATATCATCAGCAAATAGGGATAGTTTAACTTCTTATTTACCAATTTGGATGGCTTTGATTTCCCTTTCTTGCCTTATGGCCCTGGCTAAGATTTCCAGTACAATATAAAATAGAAATGGTGATAGCAGGCATCCTTGTCTGGTTCACGTTCTCAAGAGGAATGGTTTCAGTCTCTCTCCATTGAGAATTATGTTGGATGTTGGTTTTGTGTAGATGCCCTTTATTATGTTGAGGAATGTGCTTTCTATTTCTATTTTGCTGAGAGTTTTAATCAGGAATGGGTGTTGGATTTCACCAAATGCCTTTTCTGCATCAATTGATATGATCACGTGGTTCTTCTCCTTTATTTTATTTACATGGTGGATGATGTTGATTGTTTTTCTAATGTTGAACCATCC
>NW_006921646.1:11812740-11813818 GCF_000298275.1 Orycteropus afer afer
CCTCACTTGCCAATTGATGTCTCTGGTCCTGTTTACAATCTTGTAAGCTTATTTTGCTTTGGATATATCCATAGCTGTGGTTTCTGGGTTCTGTCATCTTGTGTATTAATGGTCAGTTGTTATTTGCTGTATTTGGTTCTCTGTTCAAAGGACTCCCTTTAGTATCACTTGTAAGGTTGGTCTGATTTTAACAAATTCCCTTAGTTTCTCTTTATTTTAGGAGGGAAATCTCCTAATTTACCCTCTTATTTGAGGGACAATTTTGCCAGGTATGTAATTCTTGGTTGAAAATTTTTCTCTTTCAGGATTTTATATATACGATCTCATTGCCTTCTTGCTTGCATGGTTTCTGCTGAGAAATCAGAGCTTATTCTTAGTGGTTGTCCTGTGTAAGTAACTTTTAGTTTTTCCTGTGCTGCTTTCAGGATTCTTTCTTTGTCTTTGGTTTTGATGAGTTTGATGATGATATGTCTTGATGATTTTCCTTTGGGTTTTATCCTGTTTGGGGTGAGTTGAACTTCCTGAATGGAGATTTTCTCCTCTTTCATCACATAAATTCTCCTCCAGCAAATCTTTGAAAGTTTTCTCAGTGATTTTATTTTTCTCTTCATGTTCTGGAATTCCAATGACACATAGGTTATTACTTTTGATGGTATTCCCCCATGAACCTTAGACTTTCTTCATTTTGTTTTGATCTTTTTGCTAATTGATCCCTTTCCAGAGAAGAATTCAGGTATTTGTCTTCAGTCTCATTAATTCTGTCTTCCATTGCATCAATTCTACTCCTTTGCCCCTTCAATGTGTTGTCTATTTTTGACAACTTAGTGTTAACCTGAATTTCTATTAGTGAATTTAGAATCATTTATAATTTTTCACTTATTTTGTCATTTTGTTCTTGTATTTTCTTCCACAATTCTTCTAGGATTTTGTCTGTGTTTTCCTTGGTCTGTCTCTCAATCTTTTGAAGATACCTAATTATAATTCTTTTGAATTCCTTATCAGAGTGTTCCAAAGGTGCTTCTTCCCCAGGAATGTGTTCTGGGTCTGTATCCTGCTCCCTTGTTTCTACCACTTTATC
>NW_006921646.1:11814695-11815236 GCF_000298275.1 Orycteropus afer afer
TATGTCTTCTTTTATGGTATTTTCATGCAAATTCTTCTGCTAGTTGGGGTTTAGTCCATTTCTATATCCTTCTCTTCAAGGCTCAGGGGTCCAGGATTATTTTCTGTAACTGTATTGGTTCCCCTTTTCTTTGTTGAAGAGGGTCTGTGCAATCTTTCTTCCTATTCCACCATCATACCAGAAGTCTTTGCCAATTCCTTTAGTGCAGGTTCAAATTCTTCCTTCAATACCATTGGTTCTTGATCATATGCCACCTCCTGAGATGAGTGAACATTAACCAATTCTTTTGGGTGCAGTTACTCTGTATATTCCTTCCATCTTCTTGTGTTGCTTCCTGTATAATTCAATATTTTGCTCTTTCAATATTGAAACTCAAGACTTGAATTTTATCTTCAGTTCTTTCAGCTTGAGAAATGTTGAGTGTGTTCTCTTTTGTTTTTCTAACTTCAGGTCTTTGCACATTTCATTATAGTAATTGACTTTGTTTTCTCAAGCTGCTCTTTGAAATCTTCTGTTCAGCTCTTTTATCTTGCCATTTCTT
>NW_006921646.1:11815516-11834109 GCF_000298275.1 Orycteropus afer afer
AAACCCACCAGCCACTCCTTGGAAGGAAGGTTGGGCAATCTACTTCCATAGTGATACCACCTCAGAAACCCAAGGAGGGGTCGCTATGGGTTGTGCCTGACTCAATGGTCCATAACAACAACAACAACAACAACAAAACTTGAGGAGAGATATAGTCAAGGCGATATTTTGGCTCTCATGGACTTGTTTAAATTGCCTTCAGATTCAACTTGAATTTGCATATAAGCAGTTGATAGTTTGTTCCACAATCAGCTCCTGCCTTGTTTTGGCTGAAGATACTGAGCTTCTCCATCGCCTCTCCACAGATGTAGTTGATCTGATTCCTACATACCATACCTGGTGAAATCCATGTATATAACAATTGTTTATGCTGTTGAAAAAGGAATTTGCAATGAATAAGTCATTGGTCTTGCAATATTTCATCATGCAATCTCCAGCATAATTTCTATGACTAGGGCCATATTTTCCTACTAGTGTTGATTCTTCTTTTTTTCCAACCTTTGTATTCCAAAGACCAGTGATAATCAATGTATATTGATTGCATGTTTGGTCAATTTCAGAATACAGAAGTTGGTAAAAATTTTCAATTTCTTCATCTTTGGCTTTGGTCATTAGTGCTGAAATTTGAATAATGTAGTGTTGACAGGTCTTTCTTGTAGGTTTATGGATATTATCCTATCACCAACAGCATTGAACTGTAAGAAAGATCTTGAAATATTTTTTGTGATGATGAATGTCATACCATTTCTCTTCATTTTGTCATTCCTGGCTTAGTGGACCATATAGTTGTCTGATTCAAAATGGCCAGTAGCAGTCCATTTCAGCTTAGTAATGCCTAGGATATTGATTTTTATGTATTCCATTTCATTTTTGACAACTTCCAATTTTCCTAGATTCATCATTCATGCATTCCATGTTCCAAATATTAATGGACATCTACAGCTCTTTCTTCCCATTTTGCCTCTGCCACATCAGCAAATGGAGGTCCTAGAAGTTTTACTCTATCCACATCATTCAAGTCAACTTTACTTTGAGGATGCAGTCTTCCCTAGTCGTATTTTGAGTGCCTTCCAACCTGAAGGTGTATCTTCTAGCACTATATTGGGCAATGTTTCATGGTTATTCATAAAGCTTTCCAGTAATATATCAGACAGTGTTTCACTGTTATTCATAAGGTTTTCACTGGCCAATTCTATGAAAAGTGGATGGCACCTTCTTTCTTCCAAAACTGTCCTAGACTGGAAGCTCTACTGAAACCTGTCCACCATAGGTAACCCTACAGGTATTTGCATTACAGGTAACATAGCCTCCTGCCCCACAGAAACACACAAGCCACCACAGAAACACACAAGCCACCACAGTATGACAAACTGAAAGATTAGTGGTCGATCTGGTAAATACAATTTTTTTTTTTTTTTATAAATGATGAAAATGAAGCACAAAGAGAGGTTCAAGATTACCAAGTAAACCTACTTCTTCCAAACTCTAAAATAAGGATTGGCTCTTGACCCTTAGGTACCTTTAGAATCCTTCTAATTTTCTATGTGGAAACCCATCTATATTGGTTTAAATACTTGCATATACTTATTTTCTGATATAATTTGGTCATCACAGGCAAAAATAACAGATGCATTTAATGGCTTCAAAAACATTTGAACATGTGGCTACCAAGCATGTGAAATGAGCTTATTTCTGTTTGTTTGTTATAGATTTATTTCTTTTTTTTTCTTTAAATATTTATTTATTTTGTTGCTGTTGAGAATACAAATAGCAAAACATACACTAATTCAATAGTTTCTATAAATACCATATGGTGATACTGATTACATTCTTCAAGTTGTGGAACCATTCTACTTTCAGCTGAGTTGTTACTCCCCTCTTAGCATATATTCACTGCCCCCTAAGGTTTCTACCTAATCTTTTGAATGGATGTTTTCAATATTATTCCACTTAGATAGTTCTTAAGAGAGAATAAGGCTCGAGGCAGTCATTTTTTCACTAGTTAGGCAAAACCATTGTTTGATTTTAAGAGACTTCAAGGGATATTTTTTTAAGGTTTAAAGATTATGCCAGTGCAGTATTTTCAGGAGTATGGAGTCCCTGAAAATTTGAAGTTCTTCTGCATTTTCTCCCCTTTTGATCACAATTCTTCTATGGGCTCTTTCATCAAAATGTCCAGTAACGGTAGCTAGGCATCATCCAGTTTTTCTGGTATCATAGCAGAGGAGGTTCACTGTTCATGGAAGAAATTAGCCACACATTCCATATCCTTCTCTTATTCTGGTGTTTTTGTTTTTGCTAAAAATCCTCAAGGCCTTTGGACACATCAAAAATGAAAATTTATTTTATTTATGCTACTTAACATGAACTTTTTTTTTTTTTTTAAGGTGTTGATTTACACAGTGATCAAATATTGGTTCTAAATAATAAAAAGCAAATGTTAAAATCCTAGACAATTTCAGGAAATGTGTTATACCACTTTTCAAATAAGCTTTTTATTGTTCAAATCATCTATGAACATTAATTAAAAATTTATCTTAATATGAAATTATGGTTTAAGTTTTAATAATAAAAAATGTTTGAGGATGGCAAAGGATCTGGCAGTGTTTTGTTCTGTTGTACACAGGGTTGCTATGAGTTGGAATCAATTGAAGGACACCTAACAACAACAACAATAAATATTTATTAATATTCTCTTCAAATAGTCCTGATTTCCTTTTCTTAGCTTCTTGAACTACTACATTTTATTAAAACATTCACTGATATCAAGACTAAAAAGAATACAATGAATAATGTATACAGAAATGTATAGGCATAAGCCAAAACATTAAAGAAACACAATCTGGTGGTTTCCCTACCTCTTTGTGCTATGGGCTTCTTTAATTTGAAAATTCTATTTTTATTATTTTTGTATTTTACCAAGTAGTTCACTATATGTATCTTTTGTACTGAGGTAGGTCAAATTTTATTATGTTAGTGAAGAAGCAGAGGCAGGGATCCAGGTAAGGCTGGGGGCCCAGGCCATGCCCCTCCCAAACGGTGGGAGAGTAGAAAAAAAAATGGAGTGGGCAGGACAGAGTGAGGAGCAGAAGCAGGGATCCAGGTAATGCCAGGGAACCAGGCCATGGCCCTCTCAAGTGACAGGAAAGCTGGGGAAAGCTGCACTGAAGGAACTGGTGAAGAACAAGGCTCCAGGAATTGACAGAATACCCGTTGAGATGTTTCAACAAAAGGATGTCCCACTGGAGGCACTCACTTGGTTATGTCAAGAGTTTTGGAAAACAGCTACCTGGCCAACTGACTGAAAGAGATCCATATTTGTACCTATTCTAAAGAAAGGTGATCCCACAGAATGTGTAAATTATCAAACATTATAATTAATATTGCACGCAAGTAAGATCTTACTGAAGAATTCGAAAACTGGTTGCAGAAGTATATTGACTGAGAACTTCCAGACATGCAAGTTGGATTCAGAACAGGACATAGAACAAGGGATATCATAGCTGCTGTCAGATGGATCCTGGTTCAAAGCAAAGAACACCAGAAAGATGTTTACTTGTGTTTCATTGACTATGCAAAGTCATTTGATTGTGTAGATCATAACAAATTATGGATGACTTTGAGAAGAATGGGAATTCCAGAACATTTAATTGTGCTCACGAGGAAATTGTACATTGACCAGGAGGGCTGTTGTTCGAACAGAACAAGGGGACACTGCATGGTTTAAAATCAAGGAGGGAGTGAGTCAGGGTTGTATCCTTTCACCACATTTATTCAATGTGTATGCCAAGCAAATAATCCAAAAAACTAGACTATATGAAGAAGAATGTGGCATCAAGATTGGAGGAAGAATCATTGATGACTTGTGATATTCTGGTGACACAACTTTGCTTGCTGAAAGTGAGGATGATGTTGGGCACTTACTAATGAAGACTGAAGAATGCAGTCTGTAGTATGGACTACATCTCAACATAAAGAAAACAAAAATCCTCACAACTAGACCTATAAGCAGCATCATGATAAATGGAAAAAAGATTGAGGTTGTCAAAGAATTCACATTGCTTAGTTCTGATACCAATGGAAGCAGCAGTCAGATGACATATGGCACTGGGCAAATTGGCTGCAAGGGACCTCTTTCAAGTGCTGAGAAGCAAGGATGTCTCCTTGAGGAATAAAGTGTGCCTGACACAAGCCATGCACATGCATGTGAGAGCTGGACAATAAATAAGGAAGACCAAAGAAGATTAGATGCTTTTAATTTGTAGTGCTGGTGAAGAATGCTGAAAGTACTGTGGACTGTGAAAAGAACTAACAAATATGTCTTGGAGGAAGTGCAGCCAAAATGCTCCTTGGAAGCAAGAATGGCCAGGCTTCGTCTCACCTACTTTGGTCATGTTGTCATAAGGGACCATTCTCTGGAGAAAGATGTCATGCTTAGTAAGGTGGAGGACTGACGAAAGAGGGGAAGGCCCTCAATGAGATGGACTGACACAGTGGCTGCTACGACGGACTCAAGTATAGTAAGGATCATGGAGCTGGCGAGGGACCGGACGGTGTTTTGTTCTGCTGTGCATAGGGTCACTATGTGTCAGACCTGACTTGACAGCACCTAATGACAACAACAAGAACACCCTCCCCTTCTACTATGACTTATCTTTTGGTGTCCTGAGCATAGTAATCAAGTAATTGAAAAAAAAAAAATAGCATTTGCAAAATTAAAGAGTTTGAGAGATAATAATATCTTAAGATTTTGTTATAAATTATAGTCAATTTTAACAAGTAGAATTTTCTTTGCTTTGTAGATGTGTGCTTGAAAGTTTGTAAAGGAAGGGCTTTGGATGTCATATTCCCCCAATATTTTCAGGAATTGAAGACTTGGCTCTATCTTTTTCTAATTCATAAAGGATAAACTCAGATGAAACTAAATGGCAGGTTTTTTGAGCTAGATGAAAGGAGAGAAAGAGTGGAATCCTCAGGTATAGCCAGAGGAGCAAAGATACTGAAGAATTCTGAGTTAAGGGAGTAAGAATGGTAGAACCCAGAAAGCTGGACTATCTAATGTCCATATAGTAGACGTGGTATAATAGATGAATTGAGGAAGTCAAGAAAAGCCAATTTATACTTTTCTGTGGATTATATGTATGTACTAGATCATATCATCTGTGGTGTGGGTTTTTTTTTTTTTTTTTTTTCCTTGTTTGGTTTTGTTTTCAAGATGCACAGAAGAAAATAATGTTGTTGGTGTAATGAAAGAAAAAAATAAAAATAAACAAACTAGGAATTTAATTTTACTTTTACCTTTCAAATAAGGTTAATACTTGCTCCTGGCTGAATTTAGGGAAATGAGAAACAAAATTCACAGACAAAGAAGAGCGGAGCATGGCCTCAGAGGACCATAATTAAATAATTATCTTCAGGCATGAAAAGTGGAAAGCTGAAGTCATGGAGTAGAACAGCAGCCTGTGGATAGGTTGCCAAGGACAAGAAAGACTCTCTGTCATTTGATTCACCATGACCAATTCTGTCAGATCACTTAAAAAACTCAGAATTGATGTACGGAAATGTTCATGTCCATGTGCAATGTTAAAGTATGTGTCTATTTTTCCCACTAATTAAAACATTTCCTAGTGCCTAACATTAACAGTGCTTGCAAGATTTGTGGCTTGTTTACATATGTTGGATATGAGGGAGAATTCTACATATAGCACATCTGCAGTGCAATATAGCACATAATTTTCTGGTGAACAAGTAGTGATGGATATACCATATAAACAACTGTAGGTTCCTAAAAATGTGTAGTTGGGCCATAAGTATACCTCAATTGAACAAGGTTGCACATGAATTAAAAAGTATGAAGCACAGATAGGTTTATCATTAAATGTTGAGCATTAGAGAAAAGTGCAGTGATGGACACAGGGAGATTGGAAGAGGTACCCAGAAAGGATTTGTGGAGCCAAGAAATAGCATTGAAGATAGTGGTCCCCTTGAAAGGATGAAGGAAGACTTGTAAAAATAGGGCACTTAAAAAAAAAAAAAATCAAAAGAGTTGAAAAGGGAAATCAGTGACCCTGTTCAGTTAATGTGTGCGATAAGTATGTAAGGAAAAGTTTGATGAAAGTTGCTTTTTTTGTGTGTTGATGATGATGATGATGATGATAATTTTAAATACAAAGATACCATGATTATGATTATCTGTTTAAAGACTATATTGGGAAAAAAATTCTCAGAAGTTCTTAACTAAATTGTAGTTAGGAAAAATTGGCATCTTCCCCAGTTTATCTTTTGTTTGAACAATTGAAGAGCAATCAACCTAATTTCTAAGTCTTTCACAGCTATTTTAAATATTTTAGATATTTTAAATCTCACTTAGAGAAATTTTCATCCTGAGTTGTATTCAATTGTTTCATGGAAATGAATTAAATTAGTTTCAAAGATCAATGCAAATAATACACCACTCATAACTAGAATACAGGTTGTTAGCAGCCTTACTTCAGAAAACAAACAAAAAGTCCTAGGAGAAAAGTAAATCTGATAGTGCATTTTGAACTGCTCTGTCATTCCAAGACCCTGTAGGAGGCAAGATGAAGGAAAGGTGGAGGGAACTGTGTATCTGTGGTACTGGAATCAGAGAGAAATTTTAGAAGCCAAGGAGCTTTAGCTGAACTGCCCTCATGCACTCCTTTCCTCTAAGACTGCTTTCTCCTGTCAAGCTTTTTCTCCTAGATTGGTTATCTTTCTAATTAAGAGTAGGAAGGAATTTGGGTCATTACTAGTCTATGAAGTGACAACAAGCTTGCTTTGTTCCTGAAAACCCCAGGCCTTCATTATTTCCATATAGGTGAACTGGAAAAGCCAAAGATTGTGGAGAATATCTACCCCCATTTATTTCCTTCTTTCTGTCTTTCTACCATCCTCCCTCCCTTCCTTCCTTCTTCCCTCCTTTCCTCCTTTCCTCCCTCCCTCCCTCTTTCTTTTCTTTTCTTTTCTTTCCTTCTTTCTTTCTTTCTCTCTCTCTCCCTCTCTCTCTTTCTTTCTTTCATCATCCCAGCTTATACCCAGGATCATTGTTCCTGGGATATATTCCTCTTGTCATGAGCATTTTTACCCAAAATCCAGGCAGAATGAAAGAGAAATTTCAAAGAAGCAACATGAAGCAGGTTTGGTGAGCGGTGGAAAGCAGAGACAAGCTGTTGGAATTGTTCTGTGTTGGGTGAGGTCAGAGACCTCCTTTTCTGGGACTTTTTAGATATCCAATATGAAGCCAACTACCTCTTCTCCAATGGCTGTGATTTGACCTTTCTGTAGGTACTGTTTTCTATAGTTCCTAGTTTATGCTTGTTCTTACTCACTGCTGTCAAGTTGGATCTCACTCATAGCAACCCTTCCTTGGGTTTCTGAAGCTGTATCACTACAGATACTGCCTCAGAAACCCAAGGAGGGGTCACTATGAGTGGGTATCACCACGGAAAGGAGCTCTGGTAGCACAGTGGCTAAGGCACTTGACTGCTAACCAGAAGGCTGGCAGTTCAAACTCACCAGCCACTCCTTGAAAGGAAGGTTGGGCAATATACTTCCATAGTGATACTGCCTCGGAAACCCAAGGAGGGGTCTCTATGAGTCAGGTCCGACTCGATGGCAAATAACAACAACAATCACTACGGAAGTACATTGAGGAAATAATCTAATCATAATATTGACTTATTTGAGTAATATCTCTAGCAACATCTCATTAAAAAGTGATGTTAAAGTTAGTATTAGAACACTGTTGTTGCTGTTAGGTTCCATCTAGATGGCCCTGGTGTTTACTCCATGCATAATGAAACAAAACTCTTCCAGGTCCTATGCCATCCCCATGCTTTGTTGTGCATTAGACAACTGTGATCCATGAAGCTTCCATTGGCTGATATTTGAAAGTAGATTGCTAGAACTTTCTCCCTAGTCTGTCTTAATCTGCAAATTCCACAGGACCCTCTTCAGCATTGTAGCAACATGCAAGCGTTAACTGACAGTTGGATGCTATCTGGGAATCAAACCCAGGTCCCCTGAATGGAAGGCGAGAAGACTACCTCTGATCTACAAAAGTCTCCGTGTAAGAACCTTGTGACCCCTAAATCAATGGTGTCTGTATCATCCTTTCTGCTTCAAATCAACATATTTGTGCTTTGAACCAGACCTGTTTACTTTAATTGCCATTCCCAAATATTTCTGACAGAAACAAAACAATCTTGGCAAGCTTGACTGTGTGTCACATATGAGATAAAGTGTGGAAATCAGTGTAATACATAAGCTTATTTATTTATTCTTTTATTTGGTACCCAAGCCCCAATCTCATCCTCAGAAACAATGCAACATCTCAAACAGCTCTCCTGACCTTGTTTGCCTGCTAAGGTAATTCAGAGAATGCATCTTCCATTTGTTATTCAGATAGTCAGTTCCAGTTGCAATTGCCATTTACTGATTCCCATCTGTTAGAGGTTTATCTTGTACCTGGTGGCAGTCGAAGCAGATTGTGAATGTAACAGAAAATGTTTTCTTGGCATAGAAAATGAATATTTGTTTTAATTGACAAGGTGTAACATTTAGAGGATAACAATGAATTTTGGCCATCTCATTTATTTTACTTCAGCCTATTCAGGACACTTACTGCCATTTAGGTTTCTATACGGTCACCTCTGGGAATTGTGGAAAAAACAGAAAAACAACTCTCAAAAAAGTCAGTTCAAGCATGCCTACTTTAAAGCTATCAGTGAAATAGCAGATTTGGAAAATAAAAACAGCGAGAATGGCAGTAAAATGTCTTGGTATCTCATGTGCTACCATAATTATTTACTTTAAGAAAACGATTAAGTCTTATTGTTATTTTTAAAGCAATTTCCCTTGCTTGGCAATGACAAATAAGCCTGAAGTCAAAATTTTCAAATGAGGAAAAAATAATCAATCCATTGTTTCTCCTTAAGAATGATCATACATTTGATGACTATCTTTCATCTCATAATGATTTTTTAAAATCTTATTTCTTGATACACTCATGAATCACAGAACAAATTGAACAGCAAAATGCTAAACCATGTTTGAAAATAGGCTCTCTTTGTATTAAAATTATCACAGTTAATGAGTGAACTGAGAGTACCAGATAATATGGGTTTAGACTAGTTTGAAGATATATTAGGAAGATGCTACAGAGAAATTGAGATTAGCTATCTGAATAAAAGCAATATTCTCACAAGATGATCAGATAAAAAAAGGGAATAAAAGCCAAGTTTTCTATCCCAATTTTAACCCAATGCGTCTCATTAAATCATTATATGATGATAAAAAGAGAAAGAAATGCCTATTAAATATATCTCATTTTTCAATTAGGAAAATATCAAATACAATTTGAAATATCCCAAGGCTAAAGGTGCTATGGTTTAGGAAGGACATTTTTAAAAATAGACACCAGTAGTTTTTAAGCCGTAAAGGCATTTCAAGTGTCTCCTAGGAGTTAAACTGTAAGAAGTCACCTATTACATAGTCTTGCAAAAGTGTTATCTAACCATATTTCTGCCTTCATTTGAGAGGTCATATGCCCAGAGCAGTTTACATGTATTTTTTAATTGGTTTGGGAGTGAGTAAAAAGAGGAACAAGAGGAAGTGGGACTGTTGGAAAGCTTATGTAAAAAAGTGTCCTCTTGATTCTCATTCCATTTTCTGAGTAAACAGAAAATAAATCCGTGCTGTCATTCTTTCAAACTTTCTGAAACAAATTTCTTATACTAAATCAACTTTTTAACAAAAGGTGTATACAAACACAGGAAGTTTTTTTTTTTTTTTCTTTCAGTTTGATTAATGCTGTTTGGAGACTCGTAAACTACCTGATTATTGACTGGGGTCAAAGGGTCTATAGGGATGACCCTGCACATTCCAAAGCTGGTTTCATGGGGTGCTGGTATTTAGAAAGCCTTCTTTATGATGTTTTCCATTGACCTTTCAAATCCTGTTAATTGCTTGTACAGTAAGCCCTAAAAGTCCACCAGCCTTCTGGTTAGCAGTCAAAGCCTTAGGCACTATGCCACCAGAGCTCCCACTAAAAGTCAAGCCTTGCAAAAATAAAGACAAGTGCAATGAAAGGACGAAATGTTCATTCAAAGGAGCACACTCGGGATGAAACAAGGACCATGTCAAATGTGGACCAGGTGGAAAAGTGGGAACATTTGATAGGAGATGATTTGGTAAAGAGAAAGTGGGCTCTTGAGCTTGACCTCCAGGTTAACCAAGGAAATAGTAGTCATCTCCAGGAGCTTTCTTCTGAAATTACTAAGTCCCCTGTCACTTCAAATATTTGAACAGTGGATGAACCACCACCAACTGGAATGTTCTCAAGAAGATTCAGGTATCAGACAGTGTTGGGCATGTGAACATTTATGTTTAATTTTCACATTCTATGATTCTTATTTTAAAGTGTATTTATTATTAAACTCATAAACTTTAAAATTCTATTTTTTTATTTCAATTTTAATTTTACTGTGTAAGGAGAAATAAGGCATATGTGATTCCCTTTAAAAATTATATTGATCACAAAATTTATGTTTCCTTCTATATCAGCCCTCAATATTTGTCTCATTAAAAGAATTAGTGAATTTTCTACTAAATTATTTTAGATTCAAAGTCCTTTCAACCAAATTAGAAAACCTAGGCTCCCAAATTAGCTTTAGTTATAGAAAATACACAGTTACTAATAATACTAAGCTACTGAGAAGAAATGGAAAATTTACTGAGAAAAGTCCTTCTTCATTTTTTTGAATAGTGGTATAGTAAGACTGGATTGTGGCAGCCATTCCTCTTTCTAGTGCAAAATTATATGTTTCTTTGAAATCAGTAAAGATTTGATTGCTATTATCTGACTCTTAACTAAGGAGATTTTCTGGGGCAAGATCCAATAAGCCTGCAAATAATCAACTATGTGTAGGCTCAAAGAAGTTAATAGGAATATTTCATCTACATGAATGAGTGGAACAAGAGAATCAGAGACAGGAAGCTAGATCAGAATCTTGAGAGAGAACAAGAGAAAATATTAGGAAAAAACGTGATGTACATCTAGTTCTATTAATACTTTAATCCATTATGTATGCAGACTGAGCATTGCAGAGTCCTATATTACAGTCAAGTAAGTTTACTGTTACAACATGATAAAATAAACAAGCTTAAAGGTAGTACAGTTCTGGTAGATACTGATATTGTGTTGCATTTCAATACCCAAACTATGTTTTTCAGTTTTCTGCTCTTTTCTTGCTACAGTGACTAAGTGGCTTTAAATCTGCAATTTAAAAATGTGAATCTAATTTCATTATTCCTCTACTAGTATGAATATTAGTTGCCATATAGTTAATTTCAATTCATGGTGGCTCCATGTGTATCAGAGTAAAACTGTGCTCTGTAGAGTTTTCAATGGCTGATTTTTCAAAAGTAGATCACCAGACTTTTCTTTCAAGATGCCTGAGTGGACTTGAATTTCCAATCTTTTGGTTAGTAGCCCAATGCATTAATAGTTTACACCACCCTTGTACTCCATTCCCCAGCTGTTGTTATTAATTGCCATGAAGTCGATTCTGACTCACGACAGGCTCATGTGTTATAGACTAAGCTGCTCTGTAGATGGCTCTTGGCTGTAATATTAATGACAGCAGATAGACAGGTGTTTTCTTTAACAGTATGATTGAATGGGTTCAAACTGTCGGTCTTTAGGATAGTAGTCAAGCACAAACTGTTTACACCACTATGACCCTTCTTACAAAACTGAAACCAAACTCAACTGCTGTGGAGTTAGACCCGACTCATAGCGACCCCTCCTTGGGTTTCTGAAGCTGTATCACTATGGACGTAGATTGCCCAACCTTCCTTCCAAGGAGTGGCTGGTGGGTTTGAACCGCCAGCCTTCTGGTTAGCAGTCAAATGCCTTAGTAACTGTGCTGCCAGAGCTATTGCCCTCCTAAACATCCTCTTACAGTCTCTCACCTCCTCAAGAATTCTGTCTTGATTTTCTAGTGCTGCTATAACAGACATTTCACAAGTAGATGGCTTTGGCAAACAGGGGTTTATTCTCTTGAAGTTTAGAAGGCTAGAAGTCCAAGTTCAAAGTGCTGGCTCTAGGGGCTAAGTGAAGGCTCCTCAACCTTGGGCTTTAGCTTTGTCTCCTGTTCAAGACCCAATAGAACTGGAGGGTTTTTCTGACTCATGAAGCTGCTGGCTGCTGAGATTGAAGAACTCAAGATCAACAGGGAAAATGGCACATCCCAAGATCAGTAGGCAACATGGCAAGCAACTGAGATGAAGCGTCAGCCAATGCAGGATCCAAGTGAGCTCTCCCAAAAAAGCTAGAGTCCTTCCTCAAATCTTCCCCTTATATAATGGAAGCAGCCCCTATGCGCACGCACACACACACACACACACGCAAGACAACTAACTAGCTGCTTGTAGAAGATTCCACCATGGAATTGGTTACAATCTCATCATGCATCCAACTTCTGAGCACTCAAAACCACTGCCCAGCTAAGCTGACATACAGCCTTAACTGCCACAGATACAGATAACAGCTATTCTAGAACAGTTCCCAAGTTCTGGTCCTACTCATGCCTTCAGCCCTGTAACTCTTCTTATTCTCTACTCCAACCATAAGAACAGAGAATTGGTTGCTCAAACTGTCTCTAGTTTCATGGATTTCACATGCACTGAAATTTTCTTATCTAATCATCTTTTTTATAGAGCAAATAGTAACTTATCCCTCAAATTCTAGCCTAAATATCATCCTTTTAGTGAGACTTCCCTAAAGAGAAGGTTGGTAAGGCCTCCTGGATTTGTTCTTATTGAAAACCCTACTTCTAAGCCTTTTTCAGCATTCTAATAGTGTATTTATTTAATACAAGTATGTGATACTACATCTATTCTGTCGTTGTTGTTATGTGCCATCAAGTCGGACCCAACTCATAGCGACCTTGGGTTTCCAAGGCAGTATCACTACAGAAGTAGATTGCCTCATCTTCCTTCTGAAGAGTGGCTGATGGGTTTGAACTGCCAGCCTTCTGGTTAGCAGTCAAGTGCCTTAGCCACTGTGCTACCAGAGCTCCCAAATCTTCATAGAAACTTCCTCATCTTTCTCCTCATAATGAGTTTCCAATTATGTGGAAGAGAATGCAATGTATGAAAGTAAGTATGAAACAGAAAGAAGAAATTCTCTCTATGATACAGGCAGAGCAATATATGCCATGGAGAAGGCAGAGGGAGGTTGACTCTGGGACAATGGGGGAAACTTCAATGAGAGGATGTCATTTGGGAGCTCTTGTGGCATAGTGCCTAAGGGATTTGACTGCTAACCTGAAGGCTGGTAGTTCAAACCCACCAGCCACTCTTTGGAAGGAAGGTTGGACAATCTACTTCTGTAGTGATACTACCTAGGAAACACAAAGAGGGGTCACTATGAGTCAGATCTGACTTGATGGCACTCAGTTTGGTTTTTTGGTCTTGAAAACTGATTGGAATGATAGAAAAAAAAGAAAAAAAAATGGAATGAAAGAGGCAAAGATTCAGGAAGGAATCGCAAGAACAAATGATAAGTTATGAAATTGTCTTAATAATTTAATTGCCCTAATAAACTCACTGCTGTCAAATCAAAGACAACTCATAGCAACCCCTCTTTGGGTTTCTGAGCAGTATCACTACAGAAGCAGATTGCCCAATTTAAAAAAATAAGTGCAAACAACATAGCTGTTAAGACAGGAAAATTTAGGGAGAAAGTCTAAAACGTTTAATGTTATTCCACGCACAATAAGAAACTTCTTACAGTTTTTTAATCTTTGTTTTCTGAGGAATACAGAATTAATTTGTTTTTTCAGATTGTACAATTTATTAATTTAACAGCTATTTTAAAATGTTTTCTATGGGTCAGGTACTTTTCTAGGAAGACAGATGTGGGTTCTTCTGTTATGAGTCATACTTTTTTGGGGAGAAGACAACAAATAAATATGTATGTTTAAAAATAATTACAGTGGTAATATAAGAGTGACAGGAACTGGGTGATGGGCAACATGGTTAGGAAGTCTTTGAGAAAGATGATTATTAGGAAGGACTTATTTTCCTGACTTCAAATGTTCATTAGGAGATGTCCACTAGTAATTCTTCTAGCCCTTGATATCTTCTTCTGTTACACCCCTCTCCTCAAGGACTGAGAATGGCTTACATTATAATGTCTTGACTCACCACCTTCCTCTTTTTCTACTTTGACCCAGTTTACCTGAAGTACATTTAAGCTTCTCTCTGCTCCTACTTCCTCTATACAGTGAACTACTTGAGTGACCTTTGCCCTTGGGAAGTTGTGACTGAGAATGAAGGTAAAACCTAACTTTGGAGTAACTTTAATTCATGCTGGAAAAGTGTAGGATGCCAGATTTTAGTCTCAAGTCCACTTGGATTTTTCAAAAATAAACAGAAGGGTTTATTGACATCTCTCTATCTGCAACCTAGGAAAGGCTGTATATTTTGAGTGATCAGATCTTTTTCTTTGTTTTGGGATGACACAAATCTAGAATTTTATTCAAAACTCTTTCTTTTTCATTGTTGACAATTAATTAAAAGATATAAAAGCAAAGTGCTTAAGTGCTTTCAAAGGAACAATAATAAAGCAGCAAACCAATAAAGCCAAACAACTGAGGGCCAGGGAGAGCCCACACTAAGAATGGATTATAGAAACATGGGCTTCAGTGAGGAGACATAAAGTAGGTCAGGCAGGGGGTGGTAAGAACAGTGGCAATCTTAGCACTAAGAAGGAAGTCAGAACTAAGGAGATACAGAGTGCAGGAAAGGAGAGGTGATGCTGAACCTGAGTTTGGTAATTTGGAGAATGGTGGTACCATAAACAGCATCATTGTATTCAGGATCAAAAAGCCAAACGACCATTTAATAGGACCATTTACCTCACCTGTTCCAGCAATGTGTTTAATGTCAAGCTCTTGGGATTGATTGACACCTCTTGCTCAGGTGGACTGTTTCCCTCTGTTGGTGCAGAGCATAATAAAATGGGACCTGTACACTCAGCTAAATCTCAACTATAGGGAAAATGTTATTAAATCATGGGAAGGACGATATACCTTAAAGAAGGAATGAAGAAGGTACAAAATTGGACTTTGTTGTTGTTATTGTTACGTGCTGTCAAGTCGGACCAGACTCATAACGATCCCTCCTTGAGTTTCCGAGGCATTATCACTATGGAAGTAGATTTCCCCATCTTCCTTCTGAGGAGTGGCTGGTGGGTTTGAACCACCAGCCTTCTGGTTAGCAGTCAAGTGCCTTAGCCACTATGCTACAAGAGCTCCTAAAAATTGACTTTAGAGTGACCCTATGCTACAAAGTTTTTGTTAATGAGGAACATTTTAAATGAGAATATATTGAAATGATGGGTAGCTCTCCCCAAAGTGGAGCAAGGAAATCATTATTCTTTCTCCCAATTAAATGATTATGTGGCTTTATGAAAGAAGATTAAGTTCTACTTTTACATACATTTGCTGGATAATAGAAATACGAACTTAAAGTGGAGGATTTTAAATAAAACAGGATCAATATTTCTAGTTCTATAAAATGTATGTCAACTGATTGTAGACAATGTTTTATATATTTTTTAAAAAAAGAAGTTAATTAACAGACATAATAACCATTGCCAAATCACCTAAATTTACCATCTTGGTTTCTAATTTTTAGTTCTTTTCAGAAAGTGCAATTATTTTTAGCAGTGAGAAATATAGTCTCACAGGATACATTCAAGTCTTAACTTTGATTTGTAAGCTTTAGTGCTAACTAAACTAATGCCAGCTATGCTAACAGTCTAGAAATCCTTTGCCAAATACAAACAAAAATGACAGGTCTGCACATATGCAAAGAGATGGAGACTTGCCTGATTTCTAAAAAATATTTCACAGATTTTCTCCTGGAAAATATTGTCTATAAAACCCTGGATAGAAACTGCTTTCAGAGCAAATTGATTTTATACATAAATTAGCTATTGCTCAGAAAAAGTGGTATTGGTGTTGGAACCCCAAAGCCTCAGAAATCAGCTTAGTCTCGTCATGTCCTCCTTCCATTCTCCCATGCACACGTTTGTATAGAGTTTAGTCTTTCTTTAGGAGAAGACTTCTAATGAGCTTCTTGACAAATGGTGGCCTAGTGCCTAAGGCACTTGACTGCTAACTAGAAGGCTGGCAGTTCAAGCCCACCAGCCACTCCTCAGAAGACAGGACAATGTACTCTGTAATGATACTGCCTCGGAAACCCAAGGAGGGGTTGCTATAAGTTGGATCTGACTCAGTGGCAGTGTGTTTGGTTTTTTTGGTTTACAAATATAAGTCCCTCCTCTGTTCTGGAATCGGTATATTAGGGGAATATGGAAATTTTCTTTTGTTCCAGTTGTTGCTTAAGCTTAAGCATATTCACTAACTTTTTACTTTACTTTTTAAACAACCTCATACCTTACCATGTCATCAGCTATATTCAATATGTTACTGAAGGTTTAAAAGGGGGTTTAAAAAACTATATATAATAAATTGTGAGTGTACAGAAAATGAGATTTTAATCGAGACTCGTGCTTTTTCCTTAATTTCTACACATGTGTTTTAAGTTTATTCCATCAATCAATCTTTTTATTTCTGTTTTATAATAACACATTGCCACTGAGTTGATTCTGATTCACAGTGACTCTATAGGACAGAGTAGAACTTCCCCATGGAGTTTCCGTGCTTTTACAGAAGCAGACTGCCACATCTTTCTCCCATAGGGTGACTGCTGAGTTTGAAGTACCTACCTGTTGGTTAGCAACCAAGCATTTAACCATTGCACAACCAGGGATCCTATTTTTTTTAAAAAAAATATTATAACGGTATCTTATTTAAGGAAATAGGTTTGGATGAGAGCAACACGTTGTAAAATTAATATAAATACTAATGAACCTTAAATATCTTGTTGTTGTTGTTGTTGTTATTTGCCATCGAGTCGGCCCCGACTCATAGCGACCCCTCCTTGGGTTTCCGAGGCAGTTATCACTACGGAAGTAGGATTGCCCAACCTTCCTTCCGAGGAGTGGCTGGTGGGTTTGAACCGCCAGCCTCCTGGTTAGCAGTCAAGTGCCTTAGGCACTATGCTAAACATCTTAGCAATCACAAATTGGTGACATCATGGTGTTATGGAAATAACAAAGATTAAACTAGTTTGAAATATTTCTGCTACATTCCAGAGATGTTACCTAAGGGATATAACCTAGTTACTTTGACACTGAAGTTCTTCATGTTATTCTAAGATGATTCTGTAAGGGTATGACTAGTAATTGAGATTATGTATGTACAGTCACTGTTACAGTGTCTGGCCCTTAATAGATGTTCATATTATTCTTTTGCATTCTCCTCAGATGATAGCAAACTGTAGTTGACTACAACTAAGTCTCTATGATTTAAACACAAATATCAACATAACTTACCAGAACTAATGCATTTTTATTGCATACTGTGGTTTACACAAGGCATTTATATAGTGTTTTAACTTTATAATCTTTCTACAAAGATATTATAAATCTTATTTTACCAATGGAGAATCAGAACATGCAAGAGTTACATGATTTGCTTAAGACCACACATTGTCTTGACTCAGACTTAGGTTTCCTGACTGTAAATTCAAGTTATTTCCATTTTCCATCTAGGAACCAAAAAACAAACCCAGTGCCTTCCAGGCTATTCCAGCTCATAATGACATTTTCAGACCGAGTAGAACTTCCCTATAAAATTTCTAAGTCTATAAATCTTTACAGAAGTAGATTGTCTCATCTTTCTCCCACAGAGCAGCTGGTGGGTTTAAACTGCCAATTTTGGTTAGCAGGCAAGTGCTTTAACCACTATACTGCTAGAGCTCCTTTCCAACTAAGCTTAATTAAATAAATAAATAAATAAATAATAACAAAACCACCAAGCCCAAGCCGTTGAGTCAATTCCAACTCATAGCAACCTTAAAGAATAGAGTAGAACTGCTTCATAAGGTTTCCAAGTCTGTAACTCAGACTGCCTAATCTTTTTCCCATAGAGCAATGAGAGGGCTTGAACCAATGACCTTTTGGTTAGCAGCCCAATGGTTGAACTACAACTACACCAGGGCTCCTTCCTTTCTGGGAAAACAAAAACAAAAACAAAACAAACAAAAAACCCCAATAATCCAAGCCCTATACTAAATTATCTGTGATCTGTTTCCTTCATAATACTTTATAATACTTTTAATTCATTCCACTTTTTCCCAATGTTTTATAAAAGTTGGAATCCTATAGTTTGAATACATATGTCCTATGTATGTATGCATGTATGCATGTATGTGTGTGTGTGTATATATATATATATATATATATATATATATATATATATCCTACATGTGTGTGTGCATGTATGTATATTCGAGGTCATGATGTTATGTTGATGTTATGTGCCGTGGAGTCAGACCAACTCATAGTGACCCCTCCTTGGGTTTCCGAGGCAGTATCACTATGGAAGTAGATTGCCCAACCTTCCTTCTGAGGAGTGGCTGGTGGGTTTGAACTG
>NW_006921646.1:11835309-11836996 GCF_000298275.1 Orycteropus afer afer
TCAAAAGGGAGTGTGTCAGGGTTGTATCCTTTCACCATACTTATTCAATGTGTATGCTGAGTAAATAATCTGAAAAGCTGGACTATATGAAGAAGAACATAGCATTAGGATTGGAAGAAGAATCATTAACAACCTGCCATACTCTGATGACACAACTTTGATTGTTGAAAGTGAGGATGACTTGAGGCACTTACTGATGAAGATTGAAGAATACAGTCTGTAGTATGGATTACATCTCAATATAAAGAAAACAAAAATCCTTACAGCTGGTCCTATAAGCAGCATTACGATAAATGGAGAAAAGATTGAAATTTTCAAAGACTTCACATTGCTTGGTTCTACAATGGACACCAACAGCAGCAGGAGTCAGGACATCTGACGATGGATAGCACTGGGCAAATTGTCTGCAAAGGGCCTCTTTCAACTGCTGAAGAGCAAAGATGTCTCCTTGAGGACTAAGGTGCATCTGACACAGCCATGGTATTTTCAATTGGGTTGTATGCATGTGAGAGCTGGACAATGAATAAGGAAGACTAAAGAGGAATTGTTGCTTTTGAGCTGTGGTGTTGGTGAAGAATGCTGAAAGTACTGTGGACTGCTAAAAGAACAAACAGGTCTGTCCTGGAGGAAGTGCAGCCATAATGCTCCTTGGAAGTGAGAATGGCCAGACTTTGTCTCACCTACTTTGGTCATGGTGTCAAAAGGGACCATTCCCTGGAGAAGGATGTCATGCTTGATAAGGTGGAGGGTCAATGAAAGAGGGGAAGGCCCTCAACAAGATGGATTGACATGGTGGCCGTGATGATGGACTTAAGTACAGCAAGAATCATGGAGCTGGCTCAGGACCAGATGATGTTTCTCTCTGTGTGCATAGGGTCGCTATGAGTCGGAGATGAGTCAACAGCACCTAACAACAACAACAACAACATTGTTTGTCTAGGATGATACATGAACTTGAAGTGAGGGATTATATCTCATCTGCCTTTCATTCATACTCTGTAGTCCATAATTCAAAGCTATGAGCATATTAGGCACTCAAGTATTTGTTGAATTAGAATGGTAAAAATTACTGATCTGAAATACTACATCTGAGGACTGATTCATTTTCCTCCTGTTCATATCACTTGTTTAGTATTTTAGGTATTTTATCTTGCTACCTGATTGTGTTTTCAGAAAAATTCATTCAAATGATAAAATTTTGTATTGATAAATTTTATCTTGTGAAGATAATTTATCAAGTTCATATTAGCCTGAAGTAATTACCACATCTGAAGAATTGTTGGCAATATGATATAGTGGAAAGAAATCAGGAATCAGAACTGGCTTCTTATTCTAGGTTCCAGGATTAGGTTTGCTCTCAACAACCCAGATATCCCTGAGCAGAGCATTTAAATTCTTCTTGCCTAAATTTCTACACTTGCCCAATGGAGATGGTAATATTTGTTATTCTTGCTTTTACAACAATTTGATGTATTAGGTAGAATCACTTACCAGCTATGTGATCATAGGCAAGCCACTTAATATTTCCATTTCTGAATAGAGATAATAACAGTATCTGCCACCTGGTTTGTTTAAAGATTAAACAAGTTAATATTTATAAAGCTTATAGGACAGCATCTGACCCATACTACCAAAAACCGAATGAAACTCACTGCTGTCTAGTCAGCCCCAACTCATAGTGACCTCT
>NW_006921646.1:11838531-11840588 GCF_000298275.1 Orycteropus afer afer
TGAAAGTTAAAGGAAGCCAGTGAGTAGTAGACTTGTATGTTACTTGCTTGTGACCACCTGGATCCACCTGAGTGGAAATGGGGGAAGTGCAGCAAAGAAGAAACAGGCTGAGTTTGGTACTCTTTGACCTAGGCCCAGAGGCTGGGGATGAGAGGAAGGGCTGACTGGTCTGAAGTGCGGTGAATTGTGAGCCTATGGGCATTGAAATAGTCCCTGAGGACTGAAGATGTGAGAGAAGACTGAGTAATAGGCCTTGGGTTACTGCTGTCTTCCTCTTGTGAGATTAGAGGAGGTCAGAACATGTGGCCTCCTTGCCGTTTTTGCAAAGCCAAAAAGTATTTTTCTTCCAAAATGCTACTCTAGTTAAGTATGTGTATTTCAAGTACTTGAGTCTTAAGTTTTTCATCAGAAATTGGTTAAATTATCTTTTATTTATGTTTTTGACCATTACATATTCTCATAATTCTCCCATGCTCAATAAGACAGAGTTTGTGAAAATAGAAATATAGCATGAATCTAGGAATTAAAAAGATATACTGAACTAAGAATGAGAGAAGACAACAAGCAGATTGCTAAAGCCAACTGGTTTATGGAGTGTTTGTTGTTCAAGTTAGAGGCATATGTAATTCTCATCTTAAACTCCTCAAGGAAGCCCTTGTACTACACCCAGACAAAAGGAAACAATCCATGTAAACAGTAGTCATTAAAAGACCCTCCCAGTCCCTTAACTACTCTCAGCCTAACTATAGATGTGAACTGCTTTTAGCAAGATGAAGTCTCACAAGATAACCGGTAAGAGGCCTCCTTTAAGCATTTAGAATCTCCCTGGGTAACAAATGACTCCTCATATGACAGTAATTTGCTTTGATTAGGATTACAGGATGGGTTGAGACCAAAGACTGATGTAAACTGAAGAAGTCATGATTTTTATTTATTTACTTAACAATTTAATTCTGAGGAACACAGAGACATACAAATCTTCAGTGTTACAATTCAGTGAGTCTAGACTAATTAATATTAATTTCCATGAATCTCAAATTATTTTGTTATAGAACATATTTTTTTAATAAAAGAGCTACATATGAAAACAATAATTATGCCATGTATGAATTTATTCCTTAAAATTCAAATTTTTAAGTAAGTCTAACACATTGCTGAACACTCAGTTGCTTCAAAAAACTATTTTTACTTTCATTTTTTTAACTAAATATTTGGTGATTTCAAACAAATTCTAATCAATACACCGGCACTGTTCATAAATTCAAAAAGTCAAAGCCAAATGAGGAGTGGGGTAAGTTATAGTAATTGGTTAACAGTTCAGAGACCTACTGGAAGGTAATGGGCTAGATGATGGGGTAGCTATGGGAGGAAAGAGGAATGATTTCTGCTTTAAAGGTGTGTTTTACAAAGCAGGAAGAGAAAATACAATATTAAATTATTCAGTTTCTTCTAGAAATACGGTGAATTGATCTGGAAAAGTATTAACCTGAAATTTCTTTAAGTGATATTTCCAGATGTAGATTCCCTTTATTGTCATGATGCCTTTCAACTAATAGAATGGTTTGACTATGAGAAAGAGCAGAGTACAGGACCCTCGGAGGACTATCAAATTCATGTTAAATAGAGAGATCTCAGTTTGGCAGTTAAATGTCAAAGAATGGAAAATCCTTTTTAATGATTCTTCAGTTGTGCATTAAGGGGGGAAAGAAATCATTGGAAATCATGTTGATCACTAATATCTAACTCATATCTAACTCAATAGTCAATGTTCTGTATACCCACTGCTGTTGAGTTGATTTTAACTCATAAAGATCCTATGGGACAGAGTAGAACAGACTCAGAGGACTTCCAAGGCTGTAAATCTTTACAGAAACAGACTGTCATATCCTTCTCCTGTGCAGTGGCTGGTGGGTTTGAACTGCTGACCTTCTGGATAGCAGCCCAACTCTTAAACAGTATTCCATCAGGGCTCTCTTACACTGAATCACTTTAGATATACTTCAAGAGTGGTATTAACTTACTTTATTTAAAAATTGATTAATTAATTAATTTTGATA
>NW_006921646.1:11841218-11842194 GCF_000298275.1 Orycteropus afer afer
GGCTGCACTTCTTCCAGGACATATTTGTTAGTCCTTTTAACAAATACCATGCAGTATCCCCTTAGTGTCTTCAAATGACAGCCTCCTGATACATGTACAGGTTCTTCATGAGTACAATCAAGTGTTCTAGAATTCCCATTCTTCTCAATGTTATTCGTAATTTGTTACGATCCACACAATCAAATGCTTTTACATAGTCAATAAAACATAAGTTAACATCTTTCTGGTATTCTTTGCTTTCAGCTAAGATCCACATAACATTAACAATGAAACGGATATCCCTCGTTCCATATGTTCTTCTGAATCCAGTTTGCACTCTGGAAACTCTGTCAATATACTGCTGCAACCATTTTGAATTATCTTCAGTAAGATTCTACTTGCATGTGATATTAATAATATTGCTCAATAATTGCCACATTCTGTAGGATCACCTTTCTTTTTGGAATGGGTACAAATATGTACCTCTTCCACTCAGTTGGCCAGGTAGCTATCTTCCAAATCTCTTGGCATAACCAAGTGAGTATTTCCAGCAGGGCATCCATTGGTTAAAACATCTCAATGGCTATTCTGTCAATTCATGAAACCTTGTTCTTTGCCAATTCCTTCAATGCAGCTTTGACTTCTTCCTCCAATACCATTGGTTATTGATCATATGGCACCTCCTGAAATGGATGAACATTGACCAATTCTTTTTGGTACAGTGCCTTCTTGCTTGCATGGTTTCTGCTGAGAAATCAGAGCTTATTCTTGCTAGCTGTCCTCTGTAGGTAACTTTTTGTTTTTCTCGTGCTGCTTTCAGGATTCTGTCTTTGTCTTTGGTTTTGATGAGTTTGATGATGGTGTGTCTTGGTGATTTTCTTTTGGAGTCTATCCTGTTTGGGGTTTGTTGGACTTCCTGAATGGATATATTATCCTCTTTCATCATTTCAGGGAAGTTTTCCTCCAGCAAATCTTGGACAATTTTCTCAGTGGTTTT
>NW_006921646.1:11843914-11845106 GCF_000298275.1 Orycteropus afer afer
TGTGCTGTCAGGATCGCTCAGGATCGCTGCCAGACCACAGCTCCGTCTGTCTCCTTTTTTGGTATTTTCACGCAAATTCTTCTGCTAGTTGGGGTTTAGTCCACTTCTACATCCTTCCCTTCAAGGCTTAGGGGTCCAAGATTATCTTCTATGTCTGTGTTAATTGGTTTCCCTTTTCTTTGTTGAAGAGGGTCTGTGCAGTCTTTCTGCCTAGTCCACCATTTTCCTGGCTCTTCCTTCCATCTTCTTTTGATGCTTCCTGCATCATTCAGTATTTTGCTCATTGAACCTTTCAATATTGCAACTCAAGGCTTCAAATTTTTCCTCAGTTCTTTCAGCTTGAGAAATGCTGAGTGTGTTCTTCCCTTTTGATTTTCTAACTTCAGGTCTTTGCACATTTCATTACAGTAATTGGCTTTATCTTCCCGAGTTGCTCTTTGAAATCTTCAGTTCAGCTCTTTTATCTTGTCATTTCTTCCATTTGCTTTAGCTACTCTTTGGTCAAGGGCAAATTTCAGAGTCTCTTCTGACATCCATTTTGGCCTTTTCTTCTTTTCTTGTATTTTTAATGACCTTTTGCTTTCTTCATGGATATGCTCTTGATGTCATCTCATAATTCCTCTGGTTTTTGATCATTTGTGTTCAATATATCAAATCTATTCTTAAACGGTCTCTAAATTCAGAAGAGATATTTTCAAGGTCATATTTTGGCTCTTGTGGATTTGTTTTAATTGTCTTCAACTTCAACTTTAACGTACATATGAGTGGTTGATTGTCTGTTCTATAATCAGCTCCTGGCCTTGTTTTGGCCAAAGATATTGAACTTCTCCATCACCTCTTGCCCCAGATGTAGTAAATCTGATTCCTTCATACTCATTCAGCAAAGATCACATTTATACCCACCATTTGTGTTGTTGAAAAATGGTATTTGGAATGAATAAGTTGTTGGTCTTACAAAATTCTATCATGCGATCTAGTGTTATTTCTGTCACAAAGGCCATATTTTCCAGCTACAGGTAACTCTTCTTTGTTCCCAACTTTTGGATTTCAGTCACCAGTGATAATCAACACATCTTGATTGCATGTTTGGTCAATTTCAGGCTGCAGAAGTTGGTAGAAATCTTCACTTTCCTCATCTTTGGCTTTGGCTTTTAGATTTAAATAATATTACTATTAACTGATCTTCTTTGTA
>NW_006921646.1:11845206-11846198 GCF_000298275.1 Orycteropus afer afer
GATGGGCTTGAGTATAGCAGGGATTGTGGGGCTGGTGCGGGATCGGGCAGTGTTTCGTTCTGCTGTGCATGGGGTCGCTATGAGTCGGAAACGACTCGATGGCACTTAACAACAACAACAACAACTGTCTGTCAAGTTTTCCTTCTATGTGAATGCTGCCCCTCTGATGTTTCATTGGCTGATCAATCTAAGGTGTGTATCTCCCTGGAGTAGGTATTCTGCTTGTTGGGCTGAGAGCCACTCCACAGAAGGACAACCTGGGGCATTATCTTGGGAGTTTCACCAATCTCTATTGGACCAGTAATTTGGGTCTGTTCTGTGTTTTTGAATTTTGTTCCACATTTTTCCTCCCACTCTATGCATGATCTCCAATACTGATGTCTTTGCAAGTGCCCATTGTAGCCAGGCACCATCTATTTCTTCTGGTCTTGGGGATGTGAAGGCTGAGGTCCTCATGGTCCATTACATCTTTGGACTAATTATCTCCAGATGACTTTTATTTTCTTTACTCCTCTTTGCTCCAGATGAGAGGAGACAAATAGTTGCATCTTAGATGGTAGCTAAAATCTTTTAAGATGCCAATTGCTAATCACCAAAGTAGGATATAGAACAAGATTTCTATGAATTGTGTTATGCCAACTGAGCATTATGTCCCCCAAAACTGTGGTTCGGAGCCTGTAGGCCCAGTGATTCTCTCCTTCAAGGTGTTTGGTTGTCTCTGAGAAGCTATTCTGACCTTGTCCTCTGTTACTTCTGTAATGTATGTGGATAATTTTGTAGCACAAGTACATATGTAAGACTGCCTTCAGCCAAATCTATCTGTGGTATATTCCTGTTTGCCTACCTGCACCTGATCCTCCCACCCGTTTAAGCATTTACACATAGCCTAGTGTTTGGTGCCACTGGTAATGCAGTATTGCACATGTAAAAGTATTTGCCTCACTTGTCTATTTTCAATTTTTTAAGGAAAGGCCATACTGTTTTCCACAGTG
>NW_006921646.1:11846819-11848259 GCF_000298275.1 Orycteropus afer afer
CCTATCTCAGGCCCCGGCCTTAAAATAGAACAGCCCCAAGTGAAAAGCAGTCCTCAGGCCCTGGCTTTTTAGGTAACAAAATAAAGCTTACTGGAAACTTAATAGTAATTAATTAAAATTCAAATTTAATTAGAAATATGACTGAAATATTTTCCTCCAATTTTTGCTTGAATTTGCATTATTATGTACAAATACACCAAAATGCAGACTCTTAAGTTTTGTTTCTTATGAATAAAGGTTTAAGACACAATAAATAATGTAGCCAAAATGGAACATGGAAGATAAAAAATTGATTACTCAACAAATAGTGGAAACATTTCTTAAAGAAAACATTAATTGGTAATTTAATTGATATGTAATCAAGACAAATATAATGTGAGTACTTCAGAAGTTCTTGTTTCTATATGTTAAAACATTTAGCTGCTAACCAAAAGGTGGGTAGTTTGAACCCACCAGCTACTCCATAGGAGACAGATGAGGCAGTCTGCTTCTGTAAAGGTTTACAGCCTTGAACACCCTGTGGACACTTCTACTATGTCCTATAGGTCCATTATGAGTCAGACTGGACTCGATGGCCGTGGATTTTGTTTTCATATGAATTAAGTTAGAAATTTGCAGGATTATGTACCAATGTTCCACCTCCGTCAACATGGCCCACTGGTTAAGCAGCACTTAGCATCAGATTCATCCATTCCTGCTGCTTGTCAGCTGTGCAACATCAGGCAGCATGCTTAAACCTTTAATTTCCTCATCTTTGAGAAAAATAACAAGCATCTCTTAAGACTTATGAAGATAATAAAAAATAGGTGTGAATTGCATAGGAGTTAATTGCCATAAACTATTTAAAATTTCTTAATAAATAACTTTTTCCATCCTCAAATTCAGTGTTCAGGATATACAAAGATGTAGAGTTTTCTGTCGGGAAGAATACAATGTATTCTATCATATGGCCTTTTATTATAAGAATTGTATTAGTGGGATAATCATTTATTGCAATTTCTGCAAAATCAAAGGCCTACATGGAGGAGCAGAACACAACTGTTCTAGTTCCTGATTCATTTCTCATTTGGGCACAATAAATTTCATTTAAAAAAGGAGGAAAAAGAGTATGAGAAGGAGAAGGAGGGGAAGAGGCAAAAGGGAAGAAAGAGAAGGAAGAAAGAGAAATACTTTGTTGCCAAGATTTCTAAAATGATCAAAACACACTGTAAATAAAAGAGATTTCTAAAACCACCTACCTAGAAATGAAAAAAATAGAAGTTTCACTCAACGCACTCACTCACTGCCATCAAGTTGGTTCCAACTCATGACTCCTCCTTGGGTTTCTGAGATAGTATCTCTACGGAAGTAGATTGCCCAGTCAGCAGTCTCCAATTAATCAATTGCTTTCACTTGTAAAACAATAATAATAATTTAAACAATAGAAAATAATATATTTTA
>NW_006921646.1:11849084-11851002 GCF_000298275.1 Orycteropus afer afer
GACATCAGAGAACATATTGCATTGGGCAAATCTGCTACAAAAGAGCTCCTTCAAGTGCTGAAGAGCAAAAATGTCTTCTTGAAGACAAGCCATAGTATTTTCAGTTGCCTCATATTCATGTGAGAGCTGGACAATGAATAAGGAAGACCGAAAAAGAGCTGATGATTTTGAGTGGTGGTGTTGATAAAGAATAATGAAAGTACCGTGGACTGCTAGAAGCAGTAACAAATCTGTCCTGGAACAAGTGCAGCTGGAATGCTCCTTGGAAACAAGAATGGCCAGGCTTCATCTCACCTACTTTGGTCAAGTTGTCAGAAGGGGCAATTCCCTGAAGAAGGATATCATGCTTGGTAAAGTGAAGGGTCAAAGAAGAAAGGGAAGGACCTCAATGAGATGGATTGACACAGTGGCTGCAATGATGGGCTCAGGTATAGCAAGGATTGTGAGGCTGGCACAGGACTGGGCAGAGTTTCATTCTGTTGTACATAAGGATGCTATGAGTCAGAGATGACTCAGCAGACCTAACAACAACAACATTTATAATTTTTGCCTGATTATTTGTGTTATCCATCTTTATAATATTTTTATTATTAATTTTTATACATTTTATATACTAAGGAAATTAGCCCTATCATTAATTTGTTGCATATATTTTCTCCAATTGATCATTTAATACTTTTTGTTATATATTTATATAAACAAGTATCTGAAGCCTCTTTTTTCTTTCTGCATTTTATTATATACTTAAAAAGCTTTTCATCCTCTAGTTATATTTGATAATTTTGTTTTGACTTATACTTTAACATTAAATTATCAATCTAGAATTTACTGTTCTGAAGAGTTAAGGAAAGAGAAATAAAAAAGCAAAAAACAAAACCAAAAAACTTTATTACTTTCCAAGACAGGATGATGATTTACCCAAAACTATTTATTGATTAATAAATAATTTTGCCACTAGAAATGATAACTTTACTGTGTAGAATATGTTTTGAGTCTAACCAGACTTCATTTTTCTTTGCAGTTGATATTGTTTTTATTCCTACACTTAAAAGCAGTAGTTTTGTTGTGGCTTAAAAATGTTCTGCTATATGAGAGAGATAGTTATATCCACTTTCCTTCTTTCCCAGATTTTTATTTCCTACCATCACATATATTTTTTGGTTAAACTTTAGAATCATTTTACCATGTTCCAAAAATTATTTGGTGTTTATTTGGCTCTCCATTCATTTTATAGATTAAAAGAAATTGTTCTGTTTATGATATTGAATGTTATGGACTATAGCATTTAGAAACTATTCAGACAAGATTTAACATAGGAAATTAAATATATAGGTGATGGTAAAGTTGAAAGAACAGCTAAAGAAAAGTGACACAATCCAGAGTTTACCAAGAAGTAGGACACAAAAGAAATTGGCTTCTCAAAGCAGAGAGGTATTAGTATCAACTAGTTTTGGGACATGGATTGAGGTTCTGGGACCACGGGTGTGAAAACTGGAGACAGAGGAGGTGAAGCTACAACTAGAGAAGCAAAATATGAGCAGCAGAAATAACCTGCCTTCTCTTCTCCTCATTCTTGACTTCTACCATTATTTCCTATTTTCTGAAGCTAAATGGAAAAAAGTGTGTGGTCATCTAGGTAATATTTCCTAGAACACTGAGCAAAGTAGAGGAAGGGCAGTAAAAATGTCTGAGAACAAACTGACAGTTATCTACCACACTATCCAATACAAGATGTGTCTTCCCTTTTTCTACCAAATCATTTTTATGGCTTTCAGTTTTATTTATTTTTATTTATTTATTTATATTGTGATTTGGATGCAAACTTACAAAGCAGAATCATTTTACTCTTAACTGTTCATGCACATTTGATTTCACAGCCCTTATTATAATCCCCCACTATAAAAAGTTCTCTTCCTTT
>NW_006921646.1:11857362-11864297 GCF_000298275.1 Orycteropus afer afer
TAAGAGTCTCCCCCCGCCCCCCGTTGTCCATGTTTTCCTTCTCTACAATTTTCCTTCTCCTTTCTCAACATTCAGGGTTGAAATAAGTAGTGATCTGTGGAGTATCCCCTTAATGCCGATATCCCATCTACCTATCTCTCTTTCTTTAAGGCACACTTTTCGAAAGGAATGTTATTAACTTCTCCCATGACATTATCACACCTTTTAGACCTCACTCTTCCAATTAAAATATCTTTATTCAGGTTGTTATGACACTGTAACTTTCAGAAAAATAAGCATTATGTTCAGGGTAATGTATTTGCTCTCTGTGTGCATCCTCAATTTGGTCCATGGGTCCCTGTATTTAGGAGATACTCTTCATAGTATTTCCTAGATTATTTTTAAAGAAATTTTCTGACTTATTATTATTTTATTTTTTGGCTTACATAAGGGATCACAAAGAGGGGGTAGAAATAGGAATATTTCATTTATCCAAGAGATTATAGATACATTTATTTCACTAAGATATATACAGGATTCTAGAGAAAAAAAAAATATGTTATCCATAAACAAATATTTGATTTCGTTTCTAACTTAGCTACTAATGTTAGAAATTACTACTAAATAATTCATTCATGTAATTATTGTACTCTTGATCTTTCTTGTGATCAAATGATACAGGAGAGAAGGAGACAAAAATTCAAATATGCCAGGGGACATACACAGAGAACTCTGGTTAATTTGTTACACTCGTTTTGTGTCTTCCTCTGTGAACTTGTTACATGCTGAGCTTCTCAATAATCAAAGCAGAAAAAGGTACTTGGTTCAAAATGCTGACCCAAGCAGGGCTGCCTTTGTTTTTCCACATGAAGTCATCATTCGGAATTCTATCCTTCTCTTTCATTGCTAGTGAAGTCTATGGATATGCATACCATGTACATAGCATAGTAAGTTCAAATGGGATCAAATTCCAGAGGGCAGCACATTTTTCTTTCTTCTACCACTGTTACTTTTGGCATGCATGCTTGTATCAACCTTTGCAGCAGGGAATAAGGGCTACTCTTTTCATTACGATCAATAATTCTTCAAAAGTGCATTCTGAGGGTTATTTGCCTTCAGAGTCATGAATTAAGCAGAATAACAGAAAGTAGCATATCCAAAGACCATAAACAGTCCCCAGGCTGTATTTGCAGCACCGGTTCTGCATAATGTTTTCAGTTGGTGTGCAGTCATGCATGAACTGAAACTTAAAAGAGTAAAAAGCTAGAATTTTTGTTGCTATAATAAAATTTGTACCTGCCGTTTCAATGCACTTAGTACTTTGAAAATGGCATTTTAAGGACCTAAGAATTTACACAATGATTGTATTTTCGATACATATAAACAAATTTTATGAATGTAAATGTAAGGCTCACTGTTGATCTGTATACATACCTACCATGAATTATGTAAATATTGTAAAACTATCTACATATTATCTGCGCTTCAAATGTATCATTCCTAATTCATAATCTTATATACACTCGACTCGTTTGATTAAAATAGGAATATGATGCTCATTGTTGTTGTTATGTGCCGTCAAGTTGGACCTGACTCATAGCGACCCCTCCTTGGGTTTCAAAAGAGATGTCACTATGGAAGTAGATTGTCCAACCTTCCTTCTAAGGAGTGGCTGGTGGGTTTGAACTGCCAGTCTTTTGGTTAGCGGTCAAGTGCTTTAGGCATTATGCTACCAGAGCTCCTATGATGATCATTAAAGAAGTAAATTTATTCCTCAGTAAAACCATGTTTCTTAACATTGTCACTTTCCTACAGCTTCAGGAGAAACCATCAGTAGAAAGTTATATGATTAGCCTGAGTTTATCTGTATGTGGGAAGAGAGAGATCATGTTGATTTGAAGGTAATCTTGGCTAATCTTTATGAAATAGATATCAAGATCACCTGCTGAAGATACAGAATGTTGAAAAAAGCAAGAGACTGGAAGAGTAAAAGCTTTGAAATTATACCTGAAAGATATCAGAGGAGAAAGTAGGTAGCCAAGTAAATATTCTCCTCTGAAGGATATCAGAGGAAAAAGAGACAAATCAAATAAACATCCTATAATGTTGAGCAGGAAATATCGAGCATGAAACTCTGAGGAAAACTGATTTATAGCAATTATGTTAATCATAGCTGTGTGCTTTGCTCTTCCTGTGTTTAGCAGCCTGGGAATTAAAAAGCAGAATATAAAAGTACTAACATTTGATTAACGGCTATATATGTCAAGCGCTATAGAACACGTACACAAAACTCATCACAATTGATCTCTGCAACATCCTTTGGAATCTCTACATTATAGTCACCGTTCTATAAGGGAAGACATTGAGGATACTGGCAACAAAGTAAGTTTTAATTTTTGTTGGTCAAATACTTTTGAAGTTAAAGCAGCAAAACTGTAGTTCCAGCTCAATTATTACATTTTACTCATAAGATAATTAATTTCACTTTTTAGAAATCAGTGATTATGTGAATGAGATAATTTTTTATGTAAAGAATTATTTTTTTCACTTTTTCAGTACATTCATTTAACTTATATTTATTCTCTAAAATGTCATCAATCACACTGAAAAAATCATTGTACTATACTTAAAAGATTCTAGTCACAAAAACAAATCTTGGGGCATCTTGCCTTAGAATTTAATATTATACTTGAAATTTAAGTTGTTTTAGTGCTCAAGGCAACCATGTCAATTTTAAAAAATGATGAATGCTAGGAAATACTTTTTCTATTAAAATGCATTTCCCTGTAGCTATTCAGAATAACATGGAAGAATGAAGTTGACTTACTTTTTTTTTCCTGTATCACGCAAGCCACTTATAAGTGAGTATAATTATTAGAGAAATTAATTCTCCCTGCCTGAAAGTGATAAAATATATTTTTCTTTCATGTATAACATATAGAAAATTTATAATATAGATTGCTACTAATGGAGAAATCTGTTTCTGAGCAAAATTTCACTTTTATCTATTTTGTCTTAAATTATATAGTTTTTCTTTCATTATTTATTGTGAAGCTATTTTTTTTTTTTAAAACAAGACAATCAGCTAAACAAACAACAACAGCATAATGGCAGCATCTTTTCTCAGCCCTATCTTTTCTTCTGCTCCAGGTTTGCTTTCACAGCTCCATTGTCTTCAAAGGTAGGAGAAGTAACTAGAATATTTATAACAGTTAGAGGACATGGGCCTGTGATACTACAGTTGTTCATAGCAGCTGTCAAGAGAATTCTCATTCAAGACAGCCCCATGTGTGCAGGTGGAACTGCTCCATAGGGTTTACGATACTGTAACCACTCAGACACATATTGTCAGGCCTCTCTTCTGAGGTGTCTCTAAGTAGGTTTGAATGACAGTTCTTTTGGCTAGTAGTTGAGTGCTTAAATATTTGTGCTACACAGAGACTCTTTGATATTATGTGGCAAATTTAAGTTTTCCTTTGACCAAGATAAGTTTCTGTTGAAACAAAGGACTCCTTTATAATTTTTATAAAATTATGTTTGTTCCATGAAATGCCTTACACCTTTCAATGCATATTCAGTTCAGTAAACTTAAAAATCATCAAATATCCATTCCATAGATAATGATCTTAATCTTAGAGTGCTACCTTTACTATGTGACCTAATTTAGAAATATCAGCCACTAAAACCATATGGAGCATGGTTATACTTCACATGTATGGAGTCATTGTGAGTTGGGATCTACTCAAGTGTAACACATTTTTGATGGTTCACTATGTTCAAATTGATTCCGATTCATAGTAACATTACAGGACAGAATAGAACTGTCTTATTGGGTTTCTAAGGCTGCAAATCTTTAGGAGAGAATATCACCACAACTTTATCCCATACAGCAGCTGGTGGGTTCGAACTGGAGAACTTTTAGTAGCAGCTGTGAGCTCTAACCACTGTACCACCAGGGCTCTTTAGGTAATGCATAGTTTGGCTTATAGATAATAAATAATAAATTTCTCCATGCATGTCAATTTGATAGTCAGTGTATACCTAATCAGCAATTTAACATTAAGTTAACTCTGCAATTCTTCAGATTGGTCTGTACCACAATATCAAATTGGCCTTGCATACTTTATGTTAACTTTCTAGAATTGATGCTAACTACAAACATGCTTTAGGGCCACTGAATATTTATTTTGTCTGCATAACATGACTCTTATTAACATTTTGAAGGGTCTGACACAATTCTGATATTTAATCATAGCTCAGAGAAATCAATAAAGTCACCTTTATGAAGCCAAATCATCACTGCAGTTGATTCATTTAGTATTTACAAAATACTTGAGGGGACTCTGGCATTATTATTGCAAATATTAAGACAATTTTCTGAACCACATCTCAGTGAAAGCAGGTTCCTTCAAGAAACTATTTGTATCGCATGGCTTTTTTTTTTTTTTTTTTAAATGCATCAGCAGCACCTATAGAAGAATAAAAATTATTTCTGAATTTTCTTTGTATAATGTTTAATATCACAATTTTATTCAGTTTTAAGAATGATTTTTTTTTAAGACAGGCTCAGTACATATTGAGATTTTTAAATTTTTGAATAATAGTCAAATGCAACCCATATGACAGTTAAATAAATTCAATTTTCCTTTCTGTTGAAGGAGATTAATTTCCTTTTTTTTTTTGTGGAAGAGATGGATTTAATTTTAACAATAGTCATTTTAATGTTGGCCTATTTTTTCCCAATCTAATGTAAAATTTCAGGATGCCATATCAATTTTTGGACGATTTCTTAGCATGTTTCTCTTAGTATTTCATTTAATGCAAATAAATTTCAACTTACAGTAGCAGATTTTAGCACAGCTGCTTTAATTTCCAGTATTTTTATATTGGATATGACTTTATGTAAAACCAATAAACCAAACTCACTGCCGTCAAGTCAGATCCTACTCATAGTGACCCCTCCTTGGGTTTCTGAGGCAGTATCACAATGGAAGTAGATTGTCCAACCTTCCTTCCAAGGAAGGAATGCAGAATTTATCTCTAGTTTAAACCAGAATTTTCTTTCATATGTGGGCAGTGTGTTTAAAGTCAGTTTATGATACCTTAGGGAAATTTTTTTTCAAATGAACTGTGTATCAATTAGCTCTTTGATTTTGAAGAATTTGTTGGCATTCAGGGTCACTTCTAGTGCTGTGTAAGGCAGTCCTCAATGCTTTCTGGGGACGAGTTTACTTAAACACATATGGACACATTGAGTGTAATATGTAGATTTGGACTAACTAAATTAGTACTTAATTGGAATTGTCTATGGTAATTCACAGGGTGGACACTGTCAGCTATTTTCAGTCTGCCAAATATTTCTTTGAGTGGCTGTGGTAAAAATCTCTTCTTCCATAAATGTTCCCATTTCCTTAATATTGCAGCTTTCTGTCTCCTTTCAGTTCACTAGGCAGAGTGAACAAGAAATGCTAGCTGTCATAACAAAAGAATGACAGAAGGACACACCCTTTAGTCCAGGAATTGAGTAAGCTGAGATGCTCAACTCCCATGATGATAGAATGTCACTAATAGTCCTGATTATTATTTATGCTATTATATAGAGCATATGTTCTTGAATATTCAGGAAAGCAAGACATTGCATATTCTGGTCATGGTGCTAGAAATACAGGATTGTATCCCTGTGGCCATCCACTTATGTCTCCTCTCTCAGCCCTTAGGAATCTGCTGCTTTACCTCTTTCTGAGGTCACCTGGTCTGTTCAGGTAGACCTGTTGGGAACAGTCATAGATGATCCTGAGACTGGTACACTTTCTATGTGTCAGTCTCTCTGCCTAAGTGCTTATGTGGTGCAAAGAGTCAATGGGCTTAACTCCTAATCCAAAGAATAGAGGTTTGAGTCTACCAAATGGCACTTTGGAAGAAAGTCTTGTCCTGTCTACTTCCAAAGATCAGCCATTAAAAACCACAGGGAGCACAGTTTTACTTTGACATATACGGTATCATTGTGAATCAGAATCAATTCTATTGCAACTGGTTACTAGATCTCTCTTCCAATCCTTTTTGACAAGGAATACACTCATATTTTTGGGAGCATTGTTGGAAACCTCTGGAGGCACAGTAGTGGGACAACAGCATACTAATATAGCTCCTTCAAAACCCCCTTTCAAATCTTCACCCTACAATTTTAGTAGATCAGAGGCAAGGTTGTCTTCCAAGAATCACAGAAGTATTTCCCAGCCACCTCAAAAGAGGTGGGTTTTTGCAGTTCTGCTTTGGTAGACACACACCCTCTTTTGCAATGTGGACATGATTGAAAATTATTGAAGCCTCAGTTAAAAAAGGAGGTCCCCATTTTGATATACACTAAAACTTAGGTATGCATAGTTTCACTATTCTCTAAAATGCTCCTGATCTTGCTTACAAACCACAATTTCAGCAAGTAGATGGGTAATTTAGAATTGCCAGTTAAGAATATTTCAGTTTCTCCCATTCTAAATCATGTCCTTTCAGTTTAAAAGTTGAGTTTTAATATGACTCCTTATTACTTCTTATTTAAATGATTGCTTTTGGATACGAGTCTTTTTAAGTTTCATATTTCTCTCACTCCCTTTCTTTCCCTGAAATGGTGTCTCTGTCTAGGAGGGGGACTTTCTTCATGTCTGTAGCAGAAGATGAATGGGTCCTTGGATCCACATAGCATCCTGGGTGTCTATTCTAAAGTGGCTAGATTGGTCTTATTTAACTTTTTCTTGTGATGTACTGACACCTGCTCCTGGAGGCTCTGGCCATTTGTCATGCATTTTAAATCCTGCTTAGTGTTTCCCTGTTCATCCTGATCCCAGATTTTTGCTGGCTTATTTGTGTTTTCAGCAGGCCTGCATCTGCTCACTAGAATATGTGGGGATTTTAGATCCACTGTACGTCAGATATCACTGAATGAGCCAAATTCTGAGCTG
>NW_006921646.1:11872043-11873161 GCF_000298275.1 Orycteropus afer afer
TTCCTTCAAGGCTCAGGGGTCCAAGATTATCTTCTGTGTCTGTGTTAATTGGTTTCCCTTTTCTTTGTTGAAGAGGGTCTGTGCAATCTTTCTGCCTAGTCCGCCATCTTGTCCCGCCTCCCCAACTAAAATTTTTTATCTGACTTATCTGGATTAGTGGTTTCTCTGCCCCCTAGAATAATTTTTAGTCTCAGAAATTCATGGTTTCCTAATTCTTTTCAAATATTATTTTCCTTCAAGTTAGCCACTCTCCTCCCTTTCTTTCTGTTGACTTCTTAAGTCTTATTATTATTATTATTTTTTTTAGAAAGTAAGATTTCAACCATGGAATGAAATGATATTAAGTGTTTTCTCCTGGATGTTGATTTCCTGCATTTACAATTAGGTGTAGGTACCCAGCAGATGTCAATTTGTCCAGTGCTGAGGTTTGGGCACTGCTACTATATGATTGTGGGCAACCAACCTCCTGACAGTCTCAATTACCTTCTTATTTTGCAAAAGGAATGATAACAAATGGTCTGTTTCTTTAAAGTCAATGATTATATATGTGAACTGCTTTAAACTAATAAAAACTCATCATAATCATATGGTATTTCAAAATGTACAAAGATCTTTCACAGGCATATTTCTCATTTAATTTTTACAATAATATTTTGAGGTGAGCAAAGAGAGAAATTATATTTATAAATTATCTAATGTCTTATTAATAATCATATCCTCATACCCTCATTTTATATATTGAAAAGATTTTTAATATTACAATTTTTCCTAGATTTCAGAGTATATAAATGAATGAATCTCATCACAGACGTTTCGTGTGTCCCACTGTCTTACATTGTCTTTCTACATACTTTTTTGTGGCCTAGTGGATAAGACCCTTGGCTGCTAACCAGGATGTCAGTGGCTCAAACCCACTAGCTTTTCTGCAGAAGGAAGATGGGGCAATCTACTTCTCTAAAGATTTACCACCTCGGAAACCAAGTGGGGGTCACTATGAGTTGGAATTGACTCGATAGCACTGAGTTTTCTGGGTTTTTTTTAATAAGTGTTATTAGAGTAGAAGAGGAGCTCTGGTAGCATAGTGCCTAAGGCACTTGACTGCTAACCAGAAGGCTGGC
>NW_006921646.1:11873261-11878190 GCF_000298275.1 Orycteropus afer afer
TCCTTGGAAGGAAGGTTGGGCATTCCTACTTCCATAGTGATACTGCCTCGGAAACCCAAGGAGGGGTCGCTATGAGTCAGGGCCGACTCGATGGCAAATAACAACAACAGAGTAGAAGAGTACTTTTAGGGCCAAATAGGGTATAAAATTTACTTTCATACTACTGAAATTAGTCTACATTTTAAAAATCTGCATTAAAAGAATCAAGATTATCTGAACAACAATCCCCCTAAAAAAGCAAAAAATTCATACCTCTCCCAATCCTTGTAAGCTATGAATGTGTGGCAAAGGGGACATTGCAGGTGTGATTGAGATTAAGAGAGATTAAAATAGAGAGATTATCTTGGATTATTCTGGCAAACTCGATGAAATCACGTTTTTTTTTTTTTTAAAGTGGAAGAGGGAGGCAGAACACAAAATCACAGAGAGATGTGACAAAGTAAGAGTGGCTAGAGGTATGGAACCTTGCTGGCTTTGAAGATGGGGGAAGGGAGGCCCAAGCTAAAGAATGTGGGAGGCCTCTAGAAGTTGGGAAATGCAAGGAAATGGATTCTCTTCTAGATCCTCCAGAAGGAAGTATAGACACAGACTTTGTGACACATTGATTTTAGCTCAGTGAGACTCATGTCAAACTTCTAACCTATAGAACTGTAAGATAATAAATTTGTGGTATTTTAAGCCATCAAGCATTAGGTAATTTATTGTGGTTGAAATAGAAAACTAACACAGAGGCCATTATATAAGTGTCATTATGTACAGGAATAATTACTTATTATTGTTCTGTACTCAAATCTTTCTTCTAAACAAAAAGAGTTCTTAGTTTTTCAGGGCTATTTTACTGATTCATTCCCATAAATTCATTCATGATTTCTTCTTGTTATCTCTGTCAGAAATTGGGGAAGAAGAATAGTATGCAATGTGGGACATGATCCTAAATGCACAATATATGAGATAGAGAGCTAAACCCTTTATAATAAATTAAATCTGGCTAGATGATAAGCATTACAAGTAAAAAGAACTAAATTCAAAGCCCTTTGTAAAACATTCTATAAACTAGCACCACCAGATTAGAAGAAAAGCTTCTGTATATCATAACTGTAGGCAAATGTTTATACACCAGTACAGGAAAATATCTTCTTGAGGACTGCAGACTTGTCACCATGGGCATCGTTTGCTAACACTGACTCTTTTTCAAAACTGCTTATAGAAACTCCATGCTGCCAGCCATATGTTCTCTCATCAAAGCAGTGTTGGGCCAGCAACTATTTCAGACATTTCTACAACATTTTTACAGTTCCAGATATCTCAGTTTGCATAGGACCATATATTGTACTTGAGAAGTTGATTCACAGAACTTCAGTCCGGGTAGAAACGTAAAACTCCAACATTGCTGCTTTTGGAAACAATATAAGGGAAAGATATAATAGCTGAAATACAAAAACAAAACAAAACAAAACAAAACACCTTAAATTACATATGTCTATTATGAAACATCCTCTTTCTCATACTTCTCCCCAAAGCTTCTTTATTTAAAATGTTAATTTTCATTATCAATTACTCATTACCTTTACTACTGATGTTTTAATTACTATTTCTAAGTGCTAAGTATAGTGCTTGGAGCATAGTAGTTACTCAGTGAGTGAGCAAAGGGTCAATTATATGCCCTTCATATTGTCAGTTATTTTAAGCTTAAACTGCTAGAATGTTTCTTCTCTTACTCCATATTGCTAATGAGTTAATGCTTGTGCTTTAAGAATTTACCTCCATTCTTCCATGCACGAATGCCAACTTGTTCTTCTTGAAAGAGAGGAGTTACCAGTCTGTTTTTCATCCTTTGCCAATTCCACCATCAGTTATGTGGGTATCTTATCGTAACATTTTGGAAAGTTTGCCTCATTCATTATCTTCTAATTCTTCAACCTATCCCTCATTGTTAGATTATTCCATCCCATATAGAAAGAAGATAAAGTTTTCTTTTTTTTTTTATTCTTTAAAAAATTCTCCCTTATCCTTTTTACATTACAAGTACAATCTATCTAATTGAAAGAAAAGTGTAGAATGTCCTCTTTCTTCATTTCCCATTAAATATAACTTTCACTTCAAGTACATTTGCTAAAAATTCTCTTTCCAAGATCATCAATATAATTTCCTGTGCTCTGGTGGCATAGTGCCTAATGCATTTGACAGCTAACCAGAAGGCTGATGGTTCAAACCTACCAGCCACTCCTCAGAAGGTTGGGCAATTTACTTCCATAGAGATACCTCTTCAGAAACCCAAGAAGGGGTGGCTATGAGTCGGAAGTGACTCATCGGCAGTGAGTTTATTTATCTATTTATTTGTAGATCTATTCCTTTGTACATGCTATTTGGATTTGATGAGGTTTTTGCTCTTTCCTTTTGGAAACTCTCATTTCCTTTGAATCTCATGATGCCAATCTCTATTTTGCTTCAGATTCTCTAGCCATTCCTTCTCAGAACTTTTTAATTCTCTGTTTCCATTGCCCATATCTGCAAATTTTGATTTCTATGCATGGTCCTCTCCTGTTTACAACATGCATTTCTCCTGAAAGATTTCACTCATTGCTATGATTTCAACTATGTTTAACATTTCTTTACTCTCAACTCTCTTTCTTTAGTTTCAAATATTTAGCTGCCTTTTGGGGACTTGCTATTCGATATCTCAAAACACATCCATCTCTGTAACATATTCAAAATGGAACTCATCATTCTTAGGTGACTATGTATACTCCTTCCCATGTATTTTCTAAATCAGTAAATGATATTATCTCCTAATCTGTTGTCCTAGCAAGAATTGTAGGACATAATACTTCTCTCCAACATCCATATTAAAATCATCATCTCTCATGCACTGGACTTCACCCATATCCAAATAATAATAATTATTATTATTAAATTCTTTTTTTTCTTTAATTGTGATTTGGGTGAAAATTTACAGAGCAAATACACTTTCCATACAGCACTTTACATACCCTTTGTCTCATGACATTGACCACTATTTAGCACAACACACCATCTCCCCTCCCACTTCCTCCTGATAGCTACCTCTTCCTGTGTCCATCCCTCCATGCACTCCTATCCCCTGAGATGTCTCCCTGTGCCTGAGCAGCCCTTCTTTCTCTCATGCTTATTCTCTCCAAGGAGTGTATCTGCCTCAGGTAAATGCTCAACTGATATGCCTGTCTATTGTTTGGCTTGAAGCCACAAATGTGCATTCAATTCCAGACCTGAAGGGCAGCTAGGGGCCATGGTCTCAGTGGTTCCACCAAGCTCCATACGGACAGCAAACCTGTTACCCGTTTTTTTTTTTTTTTCCAAAATGATTTTGAGTTTTGTTCCACATTGCTCTCCCTGTCTATCCAGGATCTCCTACAAAGATTCTCTTCCAAGTGGTTGACAGTAGTAGCCGAGCACCATCTATTTCTTCTGGTCTCATGGTCATATAGGCTGCAGATGGGATGGTGTACCAGTCACTAGGAATATTGGTTTCCATGAATTTTGGGTTTTCTTCATTCTTCTTGTCTCTGGATGAGGAGAGACCCATCGTTGCATCTAGATGGCAGCTTGCAAACTTTTAAGATCTCAGTCACTACTCGCCACAGTAGGAGGTGGAACAATGTTTTGTGTAGTATGTTATGCCAATTGAGCTTGATGTCCTCTGTGACCATGGTCCCGAGCCCACAGGTTCAACTACTCAGTCCTTCTGGGTAGCTGGCTGTGACCAAGCAGTGACTACAACCTTGCCCCTTGTCAGTCCCATTATACACCTGAGAATTGAGATCATACACCAAAAGTTATTGGACCACTTTTGCCAACCCTATACACGTTCTTGGGTACACTCTCCACTTCATATACATACCTAATATTTCAACCTGTCCACCCATCTATCCACCCATATACCCGTGTTTGCCTTCACTGGCCACGCTGTACTACATGCGCAAAAGATTTCATCTTTGTTGTCTGTACTTCATATGTACCTGTATGTCTTTCTCTTCCTCAATGCCACTATATTGATCACTCACATTTGGTACGTTGCCATTTTCTTCACCCAAATCCAAACTTATCTCTATATATCTAACAGTATTCCCTACCCTACCTTCACACCCCTGGTAACCAACAAAGAAAATGACCTTCCACAGATAAATGGTTCCTTGACTATTACAATAACGGACTAATACAATATTTGTTCTTTTCTGATTGACTTATTTCACTCAGAATAATGTCCTCCAAGTTCATCCATGTTATGCAGTGTTTTGCAGATTCTACATTATTCTTTAGGGTTGCATAGTATTCCATTATGTGTATGTACCATAGTTTGGTTATCCATTCTTCTGTTGATGGTCAGCTAGGTTGTTTCCATCTTTCGGCTAATGTAAATAGTGCCACAATGAACATGGGTGTGCATATGTCTGTTTTGTCATGGCTCTCACTTCTTTAGGGTATATACCTACCAATGGAATAGCTGGATCAAATGGTATTTCTAGTTCCAACTTTTGAACGAATCTCCATACTGCTTTCCATAATGGTTGTACCATTTTACAGTACCACCAGCAGTGTATGAGAGTCCCAATCTCTCCACATCCTCACCAGCATTTGTTATTTTCTGTCTCATTGAACTTTGCTACTAGTGCTGTAGCAAAATGGTATCTCATTGTTGTTTCGATTTGTATCTCTCTAATAGCTAATAATCATGAGCATTTCTTCATATGTTTGTTGGCCGCTTGAATATCATCCTTGGTGAATGTTTATTCATGTCTTCTACTCATTTTTTAATTGGATTGTCTGTGTTTTTGTTATTGAGATGTTGGAGTTTTCTATAAATTCTAGAGATAAGTCCTTTGTCAGATATGTCATTACCAAATATTTTTTCCCAATCTGTAGGTTCTCTTTTGACTCTTTTGGAGAAGTCTT
>NW_006921646.1:11881239-11908877 GCF_000298275.1 Orycteropus afer afer
GTCATCTATTTGGCTTTTCACATCTTTTAAAGTCTGATTTATGTATTTTTGGGCCCTTTCTTTGGGTCCATAGATATTTATTATGGTTATGTCTTCATGATAAGTTGATCCTTTAATCATTATGTAATGTCCTTCCTTGTCTTGTATGGTGGTATTTGTCTTAAAGTCAATTTGATGAGAAATTAAGATTGCCACTGCTGCTCTCTTACAGTTGCCATGCTTGATATATCTTTTTCCAAACTTTGATTTTTAGTCTATTTTTGTCTTTATCTCTAAAATATGTCTCTTCTAGGCAGCATATACATGGGTTTTGTTTTCTTATCCAACCTGCAACTCTTCATCTCTTGATTGGTCCATTAATCCATTAACTTTCAGTGTAATTATTGCCAAGTGTGATTTGGTTGCTGTCATTTTGGTATGTGTTTTTTCATGGTGTCCCTGGTTTCTTTGTTTCATATTATTTTCTGTGCTGAGTTCATTATGTTTATGAATCCTGTTATCATTTCCTTTGTTGCTGTTGTTTTAGTATTTGCTGAATATTTGTGCTTGTCCTCTTTTTTATTGTGATATGAAGGTTTATCATGTTTCTTTGAGGTTACCCTATGATTTACAATTTTCTCCCTGAGTTTAAAACAGTCCATTCTGTCTTGCAACTCTTAACTTCCTCACCATTTAGAAGTTCTGTCGCTACACAGTCTTTTCCCTCTTTTTGTTTGTAGTTGTCCTCACTTGCCAATTGATGTCTCTGGTTCCCTGTTTACAATCTTGTAAGCCCATTTTACTTTGGATATGTCCATACCTGTGGTTTCTGGGATATGTCATCTTGTGTATTAAAGGTCAGTTATTTGTTATTTTTGGTTCTCTGTTCAAAGTACTCCCTTTAGCATCTCTTGTAAGATTGGTCTAGTATTAACAAATTCCCTTTGTTTCTGCTTATCTGGAAATCTCCTAATTTCACCATCATATTTGAGGAACAATTTTGCCAGGTATATAATTCTTGGTTGAAAAAATTTCTCTTTCAGGGTTTTATATATACCATCTCATTGTCTTCTCGATTGCCTGATCTCTGCTGAGAATTCAGAGCTTATTCTTACTGGCTGAACTTTGTATGTAACTTTTTGTTTTTCCTGTGCTGCTTTCAGGATTCTATCTTTGTCCGTGGTTTTGGTGAGTTTGATATTGCTATGTCTCGGTTATTTTCTTTTGGGGTCTATCCTGTTTGGGGTTTGTTCACTTCCTGAATGGATATGTTCTCCTCTTTCATCATATCAGGGAAGTTCTTCTCCAGCAAATCTTGGACCATTTTCTCAGTTGTTTTGTTTTTCTCTTCCTGTTCTGAAATTCCAATGACATGTCAATTATTTCTTTTGATTGTATCCCACATTAACCTTAGGCTTTCTTCATTTTGTTTTGATTTTTTTTTTTTTTTTCTGACTGATCTCTTTCCAAAAAGTATTCACGTATTTTTCTTCAATCTCATTACTTCTATCTTCCATTGCATCAATTCTACTCCTTTGGCCTTCCAATGTGTTATCTATTTCTGACAATTTAGTATTAATCTTCTAGATTTCTATCTGTAGATTTAGAATCATTTCTAATTTTTCATTTAATTTGTTATTTTGTTCTTGTATTTTCTTCCAAAATTCTTCTGAGGTTTTTTCTGTGTTTTCTTTGGTCTGTCTCTCAATCATTTGAAGATACCTAAATATAATTCTTTTGAATTCCTTTTCGGAGAGTTTCAGTGCTGCTTCTTCCTCAGGTATATGTTCTGGGTCTGTATCCTCTTCCCTTGTTTCTACCACTTTATTTGCTTCTTTGTGTGGACTGTGATGGTCTGTTGTCTCCGAGGCATTGTGGTATTATTAAGATCTTTGTTAATTGTTTTGTGTAGAGCAGCCAAGGATGATTCAGGCTCTTCTTGGTTGTTTTTTATCATTGGCCCATTGGTGGAGAAGGAGGTGCTGGCTCTTGCTCAGTAAGTGAAGTTGCAGGAAGTGTGGGTGTACTTGTATTTTATTGGGAGAGTTGGTGTCTCACAATCAGTTAAGCAAAAATTACAATCGAATAAACATCGAAATAAATAAAATCACATGGACAAAATATACACCCTGAAATCACACAGGAATAGTAACTCAAAAAAAGAAAAAATGGAGAAAAGAAGAAGAAAACAGCTAAACCTACAATATTTGGGGATAGATCCCTAAGTTAAAAAAAATGTAGAGAAGGAGAATAATGAAGAAAGAAAACAATAATAAAAAAAAAAAAGCAAAAACAAAACGAAACAAAAACAAGGAAGAGGGTTAACCACGAGAGAGGGAAAAAAAAAAAAAGGTGTAAACTAGGAACTTTATAGTCGTGTAGTACATGTCTGGAGAGTTCTTGGGGTTACTGGAAAGCAAAACCTCTTCTTAAACCCCTGGAATGTGGTAGAGCACTGTCTCTTTAGGTTGTCTCTAGCTGCTGGTTACGTGTTGATTTGTTTTGTCTTGATTTTATGGTTTAATATTTTTAAAAGGTGAAGCTGGTGTGTTTAATTTTATTATTGATTCAGGTATGTTGGATTGCTCTGTTGTTTTCTTTGTGATGGTGGAATCCCTGTATGTAGAGTGGATATGTGTTTCTGTTTGTTGTAAAGAGGGTTTAGAGTTTGAAGGTTGAGGTTTTATCTTAATTGGCTGAATATGGTTTCTTCTAGTGAATGAGTGAAGTTATTGATGGAAAAGGCGGGAGCAGAAGAAGGAAAACTTGGTGTTGCTAGGGTTGGTTTCTAGGGCTTTGAGCAGGCTATTATTGATGACCTATTCATTTGCAAGACCATGGCTCAACATCCGGAAAGATTCCTATTATTAGGGCATCACAACTTTCCACCAATTTCAAGCACACTCAAAGGTCCCATCTCCACGGCCCCATAGTGCCAAAGAACAGCTCCAAGGGAAGACTCCTGGGCCAGCACTCAGCTGCGTTTTCTTTGCTCTCCCTGTCCCATCTGCCTATGGTGTTGACACAATCCCGCCAGACCACTAATGGCTAGCTCTGGAGTTTGTCTGTGATACCACCCACCTGCAGTGCCAAAGATGTGTGCAATTTCAGCTGTGCTGGAGTCAGGGAAGTACCTGCCAGTGACCTGCAGTCCTGATATCCGTGGCATAGAAAAGCACGGTGTCTCCCAGTCTGACCCAAGCCCACTCTGTGACCCACTGGGAGGGGAGGGAGCTAGCCTTCGTGGCACAGCCATGAATTCTCTGTCTGAATCTCAGCAGTGGTGCCCTTGCCCACCTGCACCCAGATGACCCAAATTATCAACAAAATCAGCTGCTGGAGGCAGATCTCTGCCGCTGCCGACTGGAATATTGGAGTGGTTGCCGGTATGTTGCCATAAGGTGACTTCCTTTTTGGCTTGGGGATCTCAGGCAGCCATTCTCACCTGGCAGACAGTGACTGCCCCAGGGAAGTTTCCAATGGTATCTCTTGGGTGCCCGTCCATCCTCCGCCAGTAGCTCTTTCCTAAATAATCTCCCTGTGCCTTTCCACTAATTCTGCTCTTCTGTGTTTGATGCACTCTGATTCAGTGAGCTGTTCAGAGCTCCAATGTTCCTAATTCAAACTGTTGTAACTAGTTTTCTAAGGCCTTAAAAGCCAGAGGGAAAAAGTGTGCTGCTTACTGGTGAGACTCCATTTTGATTCCTGTCATTATTATTTTTTTAATGAATCATTTTTTCCTTATTTATTTATTTATATAGCCTCTTCTCCAACATATGTTCTGGGATATCGAGGAAGTAAGATCTACCTGGAGATTGCATAGATCTACGTAACTTTCAAAGATAATGCCCGTGGTGCAAAGCCAAAAATGAAAACCACATGCACCCAAGTATCAGTTCAAAGGTGTGAACAGAAATGAAAAAACTACATATGAGATAATAGAAAGAAATGAACATACAGAAGCTGTTTTGAATGGAGGTCAAAACACTCTTACCTGCAGCTCTGCAGAACCACACCTGGGCTGTTTCCAAGATGTCTTCAGCTCGACTAGTTAACACAGTAGAGAGTCTGGACACAGTGCAGGCATTGATCATCCTCTACTCAACACCTGAACATCTGCAGAGGTCTACTACTTTTCTTCCTGCCTACCTAACTGCTCTTAGCCTTTTGTTGTTTATTGCACACTGCTGTTAAAGTAATACTTGATGTAAATTTCACTTAGTGCTGATTATACCAGTAGACTTTTTAAAAGTCTTCATTTGCTTCAAAAGCCCAGTCTTACAGGTGGGTCTACAATTTGGCCGTGCTTTCATTTCCAGCCTACCCTTGCCTTTTCAAATCATTTATGAAATAATTTCTAGCAATAGCAAATGGATGCACTATATTTTCATAATGATTTAATGATTTTTTTTTCTTTCTCTCTTTAATGCCTGATATCATCCTACTAGCCTTATCATGAAAAAAAAAGCCATTATTATCCCACCTGTAGTTTGAGTTTTGTTCCCTCACTATTCAATCTATCTACTGTCCCTCCATACTATGTTATTTGAGAACAGAAAATTTGTATATACATGTATATGTGTGTATGAGTGTGTCCACTGCACGAGCAGAGCTCCATATATATTTGGAGCACTTGACTGTTAACTGAAAGGTCAGAGATTTGAACCCACCAGTGGCTTCATGGGAGAAAGATGTAGCAGTCAACATCCGTAAATAATACAGCCTTGGAAACCCTATAGAGAAGTTGTACTTTGTCCTTTAGAGTCAGAATCAGCTTGATTGCACTTGCTTTTTTTTTTTTTTTTTGGTGGTGGGAGGAGTTATACATTTATATATATACTGACTTGCACACAAAAGGTACACAAAGACAATTAATGTCTAAAATGTTTATAAAATAATAAAAATCTTCAATATTTTCCTATGAAGTTCAGTTTGCATTAGGATGGCAAGTGGAGCCTTTGGCAGATAAAGATACATTCTAATTTATTCTTTCCTTTTCATAGAACTTGGCAGTACTTCATGGATCAAAGTTACCAAAAAAAATAAAAAAAATAAAAAATAAAATGTAAAACCAGCAAACACAGCTGTTAAGAATATACACATCAGTGACAGAAATGACTTCAAATGCTTGTTCTAGTTTTTGGAAGATGAACTAGAACCATAAATCTTCCACATAATTCTCTTTGTCCATCTCTTGCTTCCATAGCACTTTATTTTATTTATGTGTTGCTAATTACTTTTTCTTGTTATGTTGGTTTTCTTTATCATCACTTTTGTTGCCCTTATTTCTCTTCTTCTGAATGACTATGTGTGTACATACCTATGTATGCCAGGTGTGTATGGGAGTATGTAAGTGTGGTTTGTCAGATCCAAGATCCCCAGAGTATAGGTGGAAAAACACTAGAAACCAAAACTAAGAGAAAGTGACAGTTAATATTTTATGTCAACTTCACTAAGCATTGATTTTCACTGGTTTAACAGGCACAGGACTTGTTACTCTCCCTTAATGTAATATAGTAAAATCACCTCCCGTGACATGATTTGATGTGATCAGCCAATAATTTGAAAGGGGAGTTGCCTTGGAAGTCTGGTGTGCCTCCAGAATATAAATAGCTGTTTGTTAAAGCTTGCTCTTTCCTGCTTCTCCACTCTTCTTGTTGCTTGACTTCTGAATATTAGAACATAACCTTGCAGAAGCCTCTGGCTTATTACCTGAGCTATAAATTTAGGACTTGCCAGCCTGCACTGGGAGCTCTGGTAGCATAGTGCCAAAGGCACTTACTTGGCTGCTAACCAGAAGGCTGGTGGTTCAAACCCACCAGCCACTCCTCAGAAGGAAGGTCGAGCAATCTATTTCTGTAGTGATACTACCTGGGAAACCCAAGGAGGGGTCACTATGAGTTGGGCCCAACTCGACGGCAAATAACAACAACAGCCTGCACCAATTGTGTGAACCATTTCCTTAAAGTAAATCTCAATGGTTTTGCTCCTTTAGAGAACCCAGACTAAGACAAAGAATACATTCAAATACAATGCAAAAATAATTAAATAGTAAAAAATATAAGGGCAGCTAAACAGAGAGTAACAGTCCAGCTGTTATTTTGACCTTCTTCTTTTAATATTTTCAGATTCTCATTGTTTTATTTTATTCTTTCTCCTTCTTAGATGCCTCATCTCCTTTTTTCTTCTCCTTTCCACACATCATCTTCTTAATGCTAATTTAGCTTGTTTTTAAAGCTAAATGTCTTTTAACCTGTGAGTGATAGAGGAAACAGGGATTATTCTTAGCAGTAGAAGTAAGTCAGGGACAAGAAGTTCACAAAAATGTAAAAAATTGAGAGATACATAAGTGTACTAAATGGCACAGCAATATTTTAAAGATATTAATACTCCCAAAATAATGGAAAACTTTTATGAAATTCTAATCTGTGCCTAAACTGGATTTTTAAGATGGCAAAATCATATGAAAACTACAGTGGAAAATGAATACGTCAGAGTCACCAAGAAAAAAATAAAAAACAGATGAAGAATAAAACATCAATTGTAAAGCCAGTTATTGAAACTTACTTTAAAAACTACAATAAAAAAATGTGACATTAGCAGAGGAGGATAGATAAATGGAATATAAGATATAAATTCTAGAAACAGAATTTTACACACACACACACATACACACACACACACATATATATATATGTCTTTATGGACATCCTGGAAAAGGAGATACTCTTTTGTGGATCAGGATTCTGTTGTGCTGCATACAATGGTCCATGAGTGAACAATCCACCATTCGGTCTGGAGATCTTGGACTCATCATTTGTTGGTGTCAACAGCCAGTGTACTGCCTGCCAACCTTGAGCTTGTCAGCCTCTGAAGCTGCTTCAGTCGAGAAAAGCCCACAGCTTGACATTTGGTCTAAGAACCTAGGACTTACGAACTTCTATAAGTGTGTAAGTCATTTTCCTAAGATAAATTTCTCTTTCTCTATATCTGTAAGCTTTACTGGTTTTGCTTCTCTAGGGAACCCAGCTTAACACATTTGGTACTGGGAGTGGTTCTAGAGAAACAAAATCAATTGTGGTCTGGATTGTTCACATGATGGGATCAGATGCATATGTTTTGAGCGGCCAATCCTTTGAAAGAGAGTTTCCCTAAGGGTGTGGCCTGCTTCTAGTATATTTATGGACATCCTGGGAAAAGAGACACTTTACTGTGGATCAGGATTCTGTTGTGCTGCCTACAACAGTCTGTGAGTGAGCAATACATCATTCGACCTGGAGATCTTGGATTCATCATTCATTGGAGTCAACAGCCAGTATACTGACTGCCAACGTTGAGCTCTTCAGCCCTTGCAGCTGCATGAATCGGGAAAGCCTCCAGCTTGATGTTTGATCCAAGAACTTGGGACTTGCCAGCTTCTATAAGTGTGTGAGCCATTTTTCTAAGATAAATTTCTTTCTCTCTATATATATGCTTTACTCGTTTTGCTTCTCTAGAGAACCCAGTCTAACACAGTGACATTGATTGCAGCCCCCACAAGGAAAATGCTCTCTTCCTACTTCCTCCTTATGTTTACTATTCCCATTCATCCTTCTTTTCTATTCCTTCCTGCCTTCTGAACTTTGTGCCTGGGCAAATGCTACCCTTTTGATCTCACCTGGTTGATTGTTCTAAGGAATACATACCTCCCAGGTGGTTTTGTTCACCTTATAGGCCTGTTTATTATTTGGCTGAAAGTTAAGCCATGAGGGTGAGTTCAATTCTAGGCTTGAAGGGTGTCTAAGGACCACAGTTTTGGGAGTTCCATCTGTCTCTACTAGAAAAGTAAGCTTTGTCTATTTATGAGGTAGAGTTTTATTCCACATAAAAGAAAGGATAGATGTAATTGGATTAATATTATAATAAACAAAATTGAACGTGTCAACATTCTTAATAATAATTAGCTCTTATTAATCAATATAAAAATATAACACTTATTTGTAAAAAGGGGAAAGAATGGTCATTTCACAAAATGTATATAAGTGGTCCATAAATGTGGAAAACCTCAAATACATAAGTAATGGAAAAAATATGTCAAGATAGTGATATTAATTTTTAATGATATAATTATCAAGGATAAAAACCAAAATAAACTGTGCAAGAAGGAATGGAAAAAGTTGGAATCCACACCCCCAGTAGGAGGATAATTTGATATAAACTATCTAGAATACAATTTATCAAGATGTGTTGAATAAATTTAAAATGTTTACTCACTTTTAAATCACAGTTCCATTTGTAGGAAACAAAGGTGGGAAATATTTCTATATAAGAATATTCATTATACTGGTATATCTGGTAAAATTGGAAGCACTCTAAATGCTGTGTAATGGTAGCATGACCAAATAAATTATGGTAGTGGCATTAAATAAAATACCATGTACATTATTTTCCTAGGGTTGCTATATCAATATAACTCAAATACATGGCTTGTAAGAACAAAAATGCACTGAGTGATAATTCTGGAGGCTAGTAATATGAATTCATCATTTAGACAAGGCCATGTTCTTTCCAAAGCCTCTAGAAAAGGTCTTTTCTTTTTCCCTGGTTTCTGGTAACCCAAGGAATTCCTTGCAGCTGCACCATAACGCCATCATCACATGGACCTCTTCTTCTATCTCCACATTATTTCACCTTATTTATAGAACATCATTCAGATTGGATTAGAATCCACCATACTTCATCATGAACTCATGTTTAACTCATAACATCTTCAAATGCTGCAATTCCAAACAAGGTCAAATTCACAGGTACAAGGGAAACACCATTCAATCATGTATCTATTAAAAACTGTTTTAGAAAACAAAATAAATGGCATGGGTATAAATGCACAATTGGTAAAATAGTATAATTACAATTTTTGGAAATAAATTACAGAACAAAGGCTGATACTGATTCAAGATGGTGGCCAACTATTTTGGTTTTGCTTCCCAGAATTATATCTGGAGAAGTGTCCTCTAAGTAAAGCTGGCAATTGGCATGAGGAAAGCTGTTACTGTGAATGTTGGCATCTGAGAAAGATGGAACAGAGCTTCAGGCAATACCGGACCTCTTCAAAGGTGAGGAAGAAAAACAATAAAAATGGAAAGAACAACCTTCCTCAAAGATGAAATACACTAAAACCTCACCCACAGAAGAAAATACTTGTTAAGTTGAAAACTGTAATATTGTCTGCTCTCCCCCCATTCACCTTACAGGCAAGACCCCCAGTGATCACCTCTGCTCACTTAGGAGAGCTGCTGCCAAGGCCCCCATTATGGGAAATTCCATGAAGAAACAGATCTTCAGAGTTGCTGAGGAAACCTGTTCCAGTTACATATAGTACATAATTTAATTGACTATTCTGGTTTTGGTTAATAAATATGACTGACCAACCAGGAAACACCAGATACTTGAAGAAAATCAAGTGTGAAAAGTAAGCACCAAGAAAAAAAAAAAAATGTATTCACTTCCATTAATTTTTCTTATCTGAGTTGGAACTGAGTAATTTGATATAAATGCACATTTTATTCTCATGGGAAAAAAATCGGTGAACACTTTTTCTCTTAAGACACCTACCGATTATTTTGATTACCAGTTTAGTTTTATTCTGGCTACTAAACTAAGTACCAGCTTGCTATGTGCACAGTGCTTGGACAACCGGATTCCTAAAATAATTTATGTCCATGAGGAATTTTTAATCTAATGTCAAATAATTGACAACTGAAATATTTCTGGGCTTTAATCCAAATATTTATTTTTAATATAGCAAACATTTAGGATTTGTAGTATTTATATAGCTTCCAACTGTCTCCACTGTTGCAAGACATAAAGCCGCTATAAATCTTACATTGCAATCACTAAAATTTAGCTTTGTTATTGTCTCCTGGTATTCTCATTAATGTCAACATCGGAGTCTTACAAATGAGGCTTCTACGATTTCACTGGTCCAACAACAGAGGTTATTCTGGATAAACCCTATTTCTGCATGACAGAGAATGGGCAGCAGAAGTGTCTCCAACAGCTGTTACTTGATGGAAAGGGATAAAGGTCACTTCCTGCAAATGCTAGGGTTTTAAGAATCCCACAGGTATTAGGGAAATAATTGTACTCAACAAGCAATCCATCATATTTGAAGCATGTGAAGTAGATCAGAAAACCAAAGGTCAGGACTTGATATTCCAAATTCATCCAATTGTTTAGATTGTCTGGGAATAAAAAGATTTCATTTCAGAGATGATTGCATGTAGATACTAACATGGAGCTGAGTATGAAAGAAAATGATTTATTTTATCTTTTTTTGAAGATAGTTTTAGATGAAGAGTAACATGATATAAATACAATATGAAATATTATCATGAAATAAATGATCACCTCAAAATTTGATATCTAGTTCCTGAGTAATTAACATAGCATATTTAATTTCTAGCTCATTTTTTTAAGAAAAATCACTTCTTCAAAAATTAATATTTTAATAAGGAATCTACTTTAATAATTGTAAGACCTAAATTTAAGAAATAATAAAAATGATATTATGACAATTACTATTTAGGATCCTAAGATATTTAGTTTGTAATTTATTTTTATTTTCATTTTTTATTATTATTTTTCTTGGCTGTGTTGATTCTTTCCTTGTAGGTAGTCTCTTGTAGGTTTCCTGGCTACTAGGTTATCCTTACATGGCATCTGTTCCCCACCCCCTATAATTCATTTTTAAATTACTAGGTTTTCTCTCATTTTATTTTGTTTAAGCCATTGTACTATGAGCTAGGAAAATATAAAAATAACAGATGTGTGATCCTGCTTTTCAAGACACTTAAATTCTCTTATAAAGTATACTGACCCCAATTGTCCCCCAGTATCCATTCTACCTTTTTCTTTTTTTTATAAATTACACCTTTTTATTTCAAATAGTTTGCCATACAGAAGTTGCAAAAAGAGTAGAGAAAGTTCTCATGTACCTTTTCTCAGCTTTTCCCAATGATATCTTCCATAATCACAGTATATTCTCAAACCGTACATTGACATTGGGACATACTGAAAACCATGTACAGAATTTAATCAGATTTCAATAATTCTTCAATGTACTCTTTTCTGTCTCTCTGTTTTTTTTTTTTTTTTTTTTTTCCTTAAGATTGTGCTTTGGGGGCAAATTTACAAAGCAGATTTGTTTTACATTCAACAGTTCATGAACATTTGATTTCACGGCCCCAATTACATCCCCAACCATAAAAAACCTCTTCTCCCCTCCCCTCCCTGTGACTACCCTCAACCTGTGCCCTTCTTAAGTATGCATCCCTGTCTGTGCAGCTTTTCCTCTATGCTACCCCTCTGATGTCCCATGGCTGACTGATCTAAGGGGTACATCTCCCTAGAGTAGGTACCTGCATTGGCCTGGGGTAGGTGTTCTGCATGTAGATCTTTCTACTGTTGGGCTAAGAGCCAATCCATTGAAGTGAGTCTATTTCTAGGCCTGAAGGGTAACTCAGGGCCATAATCTCAGGGATTCCACCAGTCTCTGTTCTACCAGTAATTCTGTCATTTTTGTGGTTTTGAATTTTTTCCACAGTTTTCCTCCCACTCTATCCAGGATCTCCAGTTTTGATCCCTTTCCAAGTGGTTGGCATTGGTAGCCAGACACCATCTAGTTCTTCTGGTCTCATGGCCGTAAAGGCTGGGGTCCTTGTGGTTCACCTTATCCTTGGACTAATTATTTTCAGATGCCTTTGATTTTGTTCAAGTTTCTTTGCTTCAGATGAGAAGAGATCAATAGTCGCATCTTAGAGGGCTACTCGATAGGTTTTAAGGCCCCAGTCCCTATTCACCTAAGTAGGTTTTGGAATAAGATTTTTATATACCATGCTGTGCCAGTTAAGCATGATGTCCCTCAAGACTGTGGTCCTGACTGCATAGGCTGGGTGATTCTCTCTTTCAAGGTATGTGGTTGTCTCTAAAAAGTTACTCCAACTCTGTCTTCTGTTGTTTCTGTAAAGTATGTGGCTAATTTTGTAGCACAAGTGCATATGTAAGATTATCTTCAGCCAATATGTCCTTGGTCTGGGGTATATTCCTGTTCGCCTACCCCAACATGTCTTCTCACCTGTCTATGTATTTACCTATAGCCTAGTGTTTGGTGCCACTGGCAATGCAGTATTGTGCATATACTAGTCTTTGCCTTTGTTGTCTGTATCTTATGTGAACATCAGTGTCCTTCCTTTCCCCAGTGTCATCATGCTAATCAACACTCTTTTCACACCATCGCTCCCCTCACCTAAATCAATATGTGACCTCCAACTAATCCAAAATTTTCCCTCCCTTTCCCTCCCATCCCTGGAAATCAACAAAGTGAATTTTCTTTCCTGAGTAAACCTTGACTTTTTACAATCATGGGCTCATACAATATTTGTTCTTCTGTGATTGACTTATTTCACTCAGCATAATATCTTCCAGATTTATCCATGTTGTGAGATGATCTGTGTATTCTTAACTGTTCTTTAATATTGCATAGTATTCCATTGTGTGAATGTACCATAGTTTGGTTATCCATTCATCTGTTGATAGGCATTTAGATTGTTTCTATCTGTTTGCTATAGTGAATTGTACTGCAATGAACATGGGTGTGCATATGTCTGTTTGTGTCCTGTTCCTCACCTCTTTAGGATATATTCCTAGTAATGGAATTGCTAGATCAAATGGTATTTGTATTTTCAGTTTTTTAAGGAAACACCATACCATTTACCATAATGGTTGCACCATTTTTCAGTCCTACTAGCAGTGTATGAGAGTTCCAATCTCTCCACAACCTTTCCAGCATTTGTTATTTTATGTCTTGTTGAACTTTGCTATTATTGCTGGGGTGAAACGAGATCTCATTGTTGTTTTGCTTGCATCTCTCTAATGGCTAATGATTGTAAGTATTTCCTCATGTATTTGTTGGCCAAACAATTTTTCCCAATCTGTAGGTTCTCTTTTTACCTTTTCAGAGAAGTCTTTCAAAGTGTATAAGAATTTAATTTTTAAAATGTCCTAGTCATCTAGCTTCTCTTCCACTGCCTGTGCATTTTGGGTTATGCTTGATAGCCTATTTATGCCATAGATTAGGGCCACTATATTTGCCCTTGTTTTATCTTTGATGAACTATATAGTTTTAGGTTTTACATTTAAGCCTTTCATCCACCTTGAGTTCATTTTTGTGTATGGGGTGAAGTATGATTCTTTTCATTTTTCTGCAAGTGAATATCTAATTTTGCCAGCATCATTTGTTAAAGAGGCTATTTCTCCCTTATTTAAACGGTTTTGGCCCTTTGTCAAAGATCCGCTGTTCATAGAAGGATGAGTCTATTTTTGGGTTTTCAATTCTGTTCCATTGGTCTATCTGTCTATCACAGTATCGATACCATGCTGTTTTTACTACTGTGGCTGTATAGTAGGTTTTGAGATCCAGGAGTATGAGACCCCTCCTACTTTTGTTTTTCTTCTTCAACATTGCTTTGTTTAACCAAGGTCTCTTTCCTTTCCATATGGAATTAGTGATTGGTTTTTCCATATCCTTAAAAAATATTGATGGCATCTGGATGGGATAGCATTGAATGTGTAGATTGCTTTGAGTAGTATTGACATTTTCACAATATTCAGTCTTCCTGTCCATGAACAAGGCATGTTCTTCCATTCAGGTAGATCCCTTGTAGTTTCTTGTAGCAGTGTTTTGTAGTTTTCATTGCATAGGTCTTTTGTGTCCCTGGTAAGATTTATTCCTAAGTATTTTATCTTTTGTAGATATTGTAAATGGCATTGTTTTCCCTATTTCCTTTTCAGAGACCACTTTGTTGTTGTTGAGGAACCCAACAGAGTTTTATTTCTTGACCTCTATCCTGCCACTTTGCTGAAACGTCCTATTAGTTCCAGTAATGATTTTTGCTGAGTCTCTTGGGTATTTTATGTATAGGATCATGTCATCTGTGAATAGAGATAGCTTTACTTCTTTGCCAATGTGGATGCCTTTTATTTCTCTTTCTTGCCTTATTGCTCTGGCTAGGTTTTTCCAATACAATGTTAAATGGAAGTGGTGACAGAGGGCATCTTCTCTGGTTCCCATTCATGAGAAGAATGCTTTGAATCTGTCTCCATTAACAGTAATGCTGGCTGTTGGTTTTGTGTATATACCCTTTATTTTTTTGAGAAATTTCTTTTCCATCCCTGTTTTGCTGAGAGTTCTGAACAGGAATGGGTGTTGGATTTTATTAAATGCTTTTTCTGCATAAATTGATATGATCATATGGTTCTTTTTTTGTTGTTTATGTGGTGGATTACATTGTGTTTTTTTTTTTTTTTTTAATGTTGAACCTTCCTTGCATAACTGGTATGAATCCCATTTGGTCATTAAGTATTATTATTTTGATATATTATTAGATTCTGTTGGTTGGGATTTTGTTGAAGATTTTTGCATCTTCATTCATGAAGGATATTTGTATGTAGTTTTCCTTTTTAGTGATATCTTTCCCTGGTTTTGATATTGGTATTATGCTTGCTTCATAAAATGAATTTGGCAGTATTCCATCTTTTTCTATGTTCTGGAATAGAATGAGTAGTATAGGCGCCAGCTCTTTCCTGAACATTTGGAACAATTCTCCAGTGAAAGTGCCTGGGCCAGGAAACTTCTGTGGGGAGTTTTGTTTTGTTTTGTTTTGTTTTTTTATGAGCTGCTCAATTTCTTTTGTTATGGATCTGTTCAAGTATTCTATCTCTATCTAGGATAGTTTAGGTAGGTCTTGTTTTTCCAGAAATGTTTATATCTCTTCTAGGTTCTCAAATCTGTTGGCATACAATTCTTCATAATATTCTATTGTCTTTTTTATTTCAGTTGGTTCTGTCGTGATGCCACACATTTCATTTATTTTTTGTGTTATTTGCATCTTCTCTTTTCCTTTGTTAAATTTGCCCATGGTTTGTCAGTTTTGTTAATCTTTTTGAAGAGCCAACTTCTTCTTTTGTTGATTTTCTCTATTGTTTCTTTGTTTTCTGCTTTATTTCTGCTGTGATATTTACTATTTCTTTACTTTTGGATACTGTAGGTTTCTTTAATTGTTCTTTTTTTAATTGTTGATGTTGCTTAGTTACAGTGTTGATTTTGAGTCTTTCCCTTCTTTTGATGTGTGCAGTTATTGCTATAAATTGACCTCTGAGCTTTCGTTGTGTTCCAAAGGTTTTGGTAAGTTGTATCTTATTCTTATTTGTTTCTAGGAATTTATTATTATTTCACACTTTATTTCTTCTGTTACTCAGTAGTTTTTGAGCATGGTATTATTCAGTTTCCACATATTTGATATTTTTTCCTTCATCTTCCTATTATTGATTTCTAATTTTATAGCATTGTGATCAGAGAGGATGCTTTGTAGTATTTCAATGTTTTTGAATTTATTAAGGCTTGTTTTATGTCCTCACATATGCTCTATTCTGGAGAATGATCCATGTTCTCTGAAGAAGAATTTGTATTGTGCCTTTGTGGGGTGGTATTCTCTGTATGTGTCTATGAGGTCAAGTTGGTTGATTGTGTTTTTCAGTTCTTCTGTATTTTGTTGAATTTTTTCTAATTGTTCTGTCTCTCCTTGAAAGTAGTGTGTTAAAGTCTCCTACTACTATTATGGAGCTCCCTATTTTTTCTTTCAATTCAGTTAAAATTTGCTTTATATATTTTGGAGCTCTTTCATTGGATGTGTAGATATTTATTACGGTAATGTCTTCTTGGTCAATTGACCCTTTCAGCTTCATATAGTATTCTTCTTTGTCTTTTATGCTGTTTTTCTCCTTCAAGTCTATTTTACCAGAAATTAATATTTCCATTACTGCTCTTTTTTTTGGTGCAAATGGGTTGAAAAAAAAATTTTTTCCCACCTCTTAATTTTTAATTTATTTTTATCTTTGTGTCTAAAGTGAGTCTCTTAACAGGCAGCATATCGACAGGTCTCCTTTTCTTATCCAATTTGCTATTCGTTTTCTCTTGACTGGTGAATTTAATCAATTCACATTCATGTAATTAGTGGTTGGTATGAATTTATTGCTGTCATTGTACTGTGTTTTTTTTGTTGTGTTGTTGGTGATTTCCTTGTTCCAAACATTTTTCTGTGCAGATTTCATTTTGTTGCCAAGACTTTTTTTTCTCTTTTCATTATTGTTGGTTTTGTGCTTACTAAGCCCATGCATTTTTCTTCTTTCTGAGTTTGCTTAGGAGGATTGTTAGCTTTCTTTGTGGTAACCATGAAGTAAATTTTTATCCCATTCAATTAGGAACAGTCTGTTGTATAAAGACATTGTCCTGTCTTCCCCTCTATTTGGAAGTTTTATAATTAAAACTTACTCCTTATATTTGTTTTGTTGCTGGTGTCATCTGCAAATTGATTCCCTTATTTCTCTGTGTAAGTTTTTTTTTTTTTTTTTAAATGAAGTTATTTTGAGCATCTATTTCTGGTTTGGTTTCTAAGTGGTGGTGACATATGTCTTGATTTTAACTTTTTATTCTCTGTTTTGGGTTCTCTAATGTAGGCACTACCTTTAGCATTTCTTACGAGATTGGTCTAGTTTTCACAAATTCTCTTAATTTCTGTTTGTCTGAAAATGTCTTGATTTCACCCTCATATTTCATGGACAATTATATATAATATAATACTTGGTTTATAATTCTTTTCCTTCAGGGTTTTATATATGGCATTCCATTGCCTTCTTGCCTCCCTGGTTTCTGCTGACAGATCAGAACTTAGTCATATTTTTTGTTCATTGGAGGTGACATTTCATTTTTCCTGAGCTGTTCCCAAGATTCTTTCTTTGTCTTTTGTTTTGCAAAGTTTGATTATGATATGTTTTGGTGACTTTCTCTTGGGATCTATTCTGTATGGTGTTCATTGAGCTTCTTGGATGGATATCTTTTCCTGCTTCATGATATGGGGGAAATTTTCTGTTAGCAAATCTTCTATAATTTTCTCAGCGTTTCCCCCCCCCCCTTGTTCTGGTATTCCAATCAGGTGTATGTTGTTTCTTTTCATGTCATCTCATATAACATTTAGGTTCTCTTCATTTCTCTTAAGTCTTTGTTCTGGTTTTTCTTCACATGGGCTGGTATCAAAGGATTTGTCTTTAGCTAAGAAATGAATGCTTCAGCCAACTCCAGTCTACTTTTTTGTCCTTTCACTGTGCTACTTATCTCCATAATTTTAGTGTTTATCTTCTGGATATCTAATTGCTGTTTTTTTTTAATGATTTCTAATTGTGCTTGTTATTTTGTTCTTGAACGATTTTCCTGAATTCTTCCAGGGTACTCTCTGTCTTCTTATTGTTTCTATTTATGGTTTTCTTGAGCTTTTGGAGAGTTTTATATATATATTGCTTGTTCTTCTTCCATGATAGTTAATTCTTTAGCCTCAGCTTTTATTTCTATTATCTTCTCCTGTTTTCTTATTTGACTTTAAGGTGTCAGTTGTTTCCTAGACATTTTGAAATTGTTGTATTAGTTGTTAGTTATGTATTGATTTGTTTCACCTGATTTTATGTTTTACTATATCTGAAAGTTTGGAGCAGGTGTACTTCTTTGGTTATTAACTCAGCTTCACTGGTTTGCTCTCCAGCTCTCTCTGTGTTGATGGAATCACTTGTGGGGTTGTGGGTGCAGGTCTCTGTTTATCATGAAGATGATTTGGAGTTGGGAGGAGCAGCATTGGCCACTGTCTGTCACTGATCCTGTGGTACAGGAGCTAGTGTTGTTATCTGTCTATTGGGTGAGGGGTTCAGTGTAATATATCCAATTGCCTAGTGGAGGTTTAATATGTTCCTCGTATTGGATGACACAGAGGATAAAAGGAAAAAAAGAAAGAGAGAAAGAAAGAAAGAGAGAGAGAGAGAGAGAGAAAGAGAGGGAGGGAGGAAGGAAGGGAGGGAGGGAGGGAGGGAGGAAGGAAGGAAGGAAGGAAGGAAACAAATGTAGGATAGAACGGTAGAAGGAGTATTTTTGTGTTTGTAGTGAGATAATTCAATCAGCAATACAGGCATGGGCAGGACAGCTTGGGTCCTTCTGAGGCATCTAATGATAATGACACACTGCTGTCAATCAAATTTGGAGTTCAAACCTGACAGATGCCCCAAAGGATAGAAGACCTCCACTTTCTACTTAGATGGAGAAGCCACAAAATCCCAGTATCCAGGTCCACTCTGTGCCAAAAAGAGTTGTTCAAGAGTTGGACCTGAGCCTTTTGCCAGGCACCTGCTCTAGGCCTCTGCCTATTCAGAGGGAGTTTCTCCCTTTCCACCACTCCCTTCCAGATGCAACAGCCCAAGCCAAGGATTGTCTTGATCTGTTTTCCAGTAAGATTATTGTACTCATTTAGAGCCCCAGTTCACCTCGAAAAATTCCCAGTGTGGCTATTCTGAGTCACCAGGATTCTGTGATTTACTTATGTATTTATTTATTTATTATTGTTGAGATTAGAGAATTATTTACATATTTGGATAAATGTTCTTTCTCAGAAATGTGATTTGAAATATTTCTCTCAGTCAATGGCATGCAATTTCATCCTCTGAATTAGATCTTTCATAGAACATAAGTTATTAATTTTGATGAATTAAAAATTATTAATTTCTTTTCCTTTAAGAATTATGCCTTAGGTGTAATGTCTATGAAGTCTTCATCTAATCTTAAGACAGGAAGATTTTTTCCAATGTTTTCTTCTAGAAGTTTCATAGATTTATGTTTTATAGTTTCAGGTTTTGTATTTATATCTATGATAAATTTTGAGTTAATTTTGTATGAAGTGTTTTTCTTTCTTTCTTTCTTTTTTAATCTATAGATGTTTAATTGCTCCAGTGTCACTTCTTGAAAAGACTATCTTCCTCAAATGAATTGCTTTTCCATTTTTATAAAAAATCATTTGGCTACACTTGTGTGGGTCTTTTTTGGAGTTCTTTATTCAGTTCAATTGATCTATATGCCAATACTCTTACCACAAACAGGCATTAGGAAGTCACTTTCCTAAGCTCCTCTCTTTATACTAACACTTTATCTTCAGCTACTTTCTTCCTCCTTTCTGGTCCTCTGGCCTTAAAGCTGAACGTTTAGTTACCTTCCTTTGCTGTGCATGTCCTTCAACTGTGGCTATCCTGGGCCAGGCTGCAGAACCCAGAGAGAAAAAAAAAAAAAAAAGCAAAAAAAAAAAGCCAGACAAAATGATCGGAAGAGGAAAAGTGGAACTTCAATGAACACAACAAAACCTCATTTACAATTTAAGAAAAAAAAAAAAAAAAAAAAAGCAAAATGTGTTTGCTTCACCCTTTCATCTAAGAGGAAGGTTTACTCCTGCACCCTCTGCTGCCACTTTCACTGCTTCTGGCCCACAAATGAAGCACAAGAAAACTTAGAAAGAAAGATGACTTGGAAAACCAAGGGCTTAACTCCACTTTCCCTGAGGTTTGTTGTTGTTGTTGTGAGTTTGCCCCTGACTCATGGTAACAATATGTATAACAGAACAAAATATTGTCCAGTCCTCTGCCATTTTCATGTTCATTAACGTGTTTGCATTTATTTTTGGGGCTATTGTGTAGAACCTTCCAACTTGATGGAGTCATCATCTAGTACAATATTAGACAATATTCTGGGACCCATAAGATTTTCATGGGCTAATTAAAGGGAGCTTTGGTGGCTTAGTGCCTAAGACATTTGACTGCTAACCAGTGGTTCAAACCTACCAGCCACTTCTCAGAAGAAAGATTGGGCAATCTATTTCCATAGAGATACCACCTTAGAAACCCAAGGAAGGGTCACTATGAGTCAGAAATGACTCAACAGCAATGAGGGTTTTTTTTGTTTTGTTTTGTTTTGTTTATTATCAGAAATAGATCATTCTTCCTAGTTTATCTTAATCTCCATTGAATTGTGCCCAACATGGTTTGCACTACTGGTATTGAAATACAAGTAGCATTGCTTCCAACATCATAGCAACACACAAACACCACAGTATGACAAACTGACAAAAGAGTGGTAGCCCTGGGCATTAGGAGTCCCTTGTCCTGCTCCTGCTCCTGGAGTTCTCTGTGATCCAGGTGCCTACTTTCCACTATTGAGCGGCATTAAATCCAAGTCAGAAAATTTAGAAGAACAAGGAAACTCACCATTAGTTTGGTGATGTTTCAAATTCTGGTCTTCACCAGTATGTCAGTGTGGTAGTTAAATTTGTATGTCAACTTGGCTGGGCCTGGTTGAGTGTCTGGGCAGCTAGTGGTTGTTATTCCCCATGATGAAACTGACAATCAACTCCATGATGGGAACTACCGTAAGCAGCTGAGTAGCTGCCTTTGGGATGTGGTCTCCTTCCTGTATATAAGGAAAAGCCTTGGGGATAGTCTGTAGCTTATGGCATTCTTGGACCCTGCAGGTAGCTGTGTAATTTTTCAGTAGCCTGCCATGCTCTGCAGACCTTAGGATTGTCAATGGACTTGAATTAATGGCCTGTCATGTGGTTTGGTAACATCAGGACTGTGCCATTTTTGTCGAGCTTGGGCTTGTTAGCCTCAGCAGCCAGTAGCTGCCTGAGCTAGAGATGCCTCTAGCTTCAGTGGACTGGGAGCAAGAGGCAGAGCTGAAGCCCAAGGTCAAGGGGCTTTCACACAGCCTCTAGAGCCTGGCATGTTGAACTTGGACTTAAAGCCTCTAAATTATAAGAATAAACTCCTCTTTGTTAAGGCCATCCCATTTGTGGTATATTTTTGTCAGAGCTTCACTAGGTAACCAGAACAGTCAGTGACCATTTAGTTTTCAGAGTCTTAAGATATATACCCCATGCATTCTGGGCAGGTTTTATAGATGTTTTAGGGGGAGACATAAGGTGGAGTGTGTACTGGAATCAGAATCATACATTTCCATTTTTATCATTTACCTTTATAATTTGATTTCTTTTAGTTTTTTTTTCAATAACCTCAGCAATAAAAAAGAAAAAATAGTGAATATGAGTAATGAGACTTAATTTAAAAAATCATAAATTTTATGGCTGAAATAGACCTTAAAAGAGATAAAATCAATCCTTTCAGGCAACAAGCTGAGATTAAATGATTTGCCCCAAGTCACTGTTAGCTCTATGATCTCTCTCTTATGTCATGTGTCTTAGATAGAAACTAGAAGACATATCATTACTGTCCTTCCCATCATTCCATACGTGAAATATTTTGGAGAGGAGGGGAAAGCTTTCATCTATCTTGATTTAATTATACTCACAAAACCTACCACTTTTTTGTTGAATTTCTTCTTGAATCTGGATGCAGTTTCATGTAGAAATATTTATAATCTGAAAGATGAAAATAACCTCTACTCTTTGGCATCACATTGTCTTCCTCTGCTAGTGGTTTAAACAGACTTTTTTTTTTTTTTTTTCCCCAAAAAGAATTAAACATTATTAAATCTAAAATATCTTGAAGTCTGAGGAAAAAGTGTTTTAAATAAGAATTCTTCTCCCTTATTATATCACGTGGTTTAAGGCATAACAAAAGCTGTATTTCCTGCACATAGTCAAAACAGAGAATTATTATTTCTCTATGAGAAGACTTGTAAAGCTTTGCATCACCAAATGCTTATATTTCCTCTCCCTTCATCCCTGATCAATTTTCAACCTATGACTATAGATTAATCTATATGCACACAAACACACACAATGGAATCTGATACAATTATGTAAATAATTCATTTAGGATAGTAGGGGCACAGGGATAATTGAACATGTTACAAGATAGAAAGAAAGAAGAGTGAAGAGAAAGAGAAAAAAATAGAACCTAAGAGAATATGGGACTTTTAAGTTTCAGTTCTAAATATTTCAGTGCTTTCTAATTCTGAGACTTGAGTACAATAGGAATGGACCATATCAACTGAGAGTTTATACATATACCCACCCACTCATATATCCTCTATCTAATTTAAACAATAACAAGGCATAGTGCTTAAGGCACTTGCCTGTTAACCAAAGACTGGTGGTTCAAACCCACCAGACATTTCTCAGAAGGAAGATTGGGCAATCTACTTCTGTAGAGACTGCCTCAGAAACCCAAGGAAGGGTCACTATGAGTAGGAACAAATTCGCTGGCAATGAGAGTGATACTGTTCCTGTTTGCTCAAAAACCAAATTATTATCCCATTAGCAAAATTTCACATCTCTTAAGGAAGTTTATTACAGTCCCAAAAGAAAACAGAGAAGGGAATAATTTGGTATTCAGGAGTTTTTTGCTTATATGATTATAACTCATACATAAAAGGAGGAAAAAAAACTGTAACATTTTGAATGTGTTCTAAGGTGTTTAATAATATTGATGGAGACTTTCATCAAGTACAAGTTGAAAGTTATCTGCATGTCTATATGATTCAAAATTTAATAGAGAGACCATGAAAAGAGGTCATATTTAAGAGGCACAAGATAAAATATTACCATAAAATCTTTGTAAATTAGTAAAAATAATCATATAATGGAAAAATTAAGAAAATATTTCATTTGAATGTTAAGAAAAAGTCTCTCAAACCATTATTAAAATTTATTTTCATATTTAATTACTCAATAATAACTTTACAAATGTGAAGTGGAAATTATTCATAGGGAAAATATGAGAGAACAGTTTGTTTTACTCTTCTTTCCCTCAGTATATCTATGATGACATGTGTTTGTATTTCTATTTATACTTGCTTACACAAATGAGTTTCCCAATGACATCCCACATCAAACAGGAATGCGATTGTATAGCTTATTGATTTCACCTTTTGTTAGCTTACTCCTTGAAGCTAAAATCTATACCTTCTACTAAAATATACCTACACACAAACACATGTGCACAGTTTGTTAAACTCGCTGCCATCAGGTTCATTCTGACTCACAGCAACACCTATAGGGCTTCTAAGGCTGTAAATCTTTATAGAAGCAGACTGCCTCATCTTTCTCCCATGGGGTAGCTGTGCGTTCAAACCACCAACCACTTGGATAGCAGTACCATACCCTAACCATAGTGCCACCAGAGCTCCTTATCAAATAAAATCTTCTTACCTATAATTTCCAGAAGAAGGAAGAAAAGTAGAATATGCTCATGGACCAGCAACTATTCTTTATTAGAAAATCATAGAGATAATTCTCAATCTGAATATTTCCTTGCTGAAAATTACTCAGGTGTTTCTACAAAATTGCCTTGTTCTATTTTTGAGAACATGGAAAAAGATTTGTCCATATTTTTAAATATTTTTAATAAATCTGAAATATAGCATATCGTTCAAACTTACTAGAGTGCTGAAGTGTAGAAATCAATTCTCTAGCATAGATTAGTTAAATGAACAGATCTCTTAAGACTTTAAAATTTGTCCTTCTCATGTATCTGAATCTCTAAGTGTACAGAATGAAGCATAAATGTTAATAAACACTCTTTGAAATATTATTTCAGTTAGTTCTAGAATAACTGCAATTCTCAGAAATGTTCCCTTAGTGGTTGGCCCTTGTCCGGGTTATTTAATGTACTTACTTTGTAAGTTTTCTGGACCAAATATGAGTTATGTCACATACTGTTTCATATTTATTTTATTGCTGTCTTGCTCACATACTAAGAGCACACTTTTAAAGTTGCCAATAATGAAAAAAAAAAAAAAGGTAACCAAATTTTGAAATAGGTGGTTTTCCTATATTAACTCAAATTGATTTTGGTCTCCCGATGCTGATATATATTATTTTAGACTAGAACAATAAAATGGAGATTCAGTAAACATTTCCAGATGAAAATATCCTAAAGATATACTACAGTTCAATGAAAGATATAAAAATCGGTCTTAGAAATTCAGAGTTCAAGTTCAAGTTCAATATATTTTATTATATAAGTTTTCTAATATAATTAAGATTTTGCTTGAAGTATAATTATGGCCTAGAGAACATTTATAACATTAATATAAACATTTAAAATATGTTATTTTTGCTCACTTTAAAAATGTATCTAGTTTTCTTCTAAATGAATATCAAATTTGGACAACCAAATAATTCAAGGTAGGTATACCATTGTTCTCCCGTAGGGAATGCTCAATAGGTGAAAAGTGTGCAAGAATCTGAATATTCTTAGCAACAGTAGCTTCAATTTCCATCAGCAAAGATCCAATTTGTGTCAGAGGGTAAAACTTGCCTGATTAGATGTATTCAACAAAGCCTTTAAGTGACTTTCCATGTTCTTGCTCTCACATATGTAGGACGCTAAACTTTTACAGAGACTGAAGCCTTCCTAATTATTCCCATTATTATCAAATAAGGGATTATTTAGGCTCAACCTCAACTGTAATTCTCAAAGTTCTCAATGCAAATTATGTGACAATCTAAAATGCCTTTCCCTGACTTTATGATATGCTTATTATTTAGACTCTCTCCAGCAGTGAACTCGAAGATCATGCAAATGTGTTCTTTGGGAAAGTGTAGCTGAATAATTTGTTTTGTAGGAACCCAGCTCAAATTTATCGTCAGACACAAAAAATTTTTATCAATGTTATTCTGTAATGTACACATATTGTTATACTATTCCACTTTAATTCTGACAGAAAGCTTATGAGGAATGCTATTTTTAAGCCATAAATGCTTATTTTAAAATATGTTGTCCTATACCATATTATTAATTCATGTAATATTTCCTTTCTTTGCTATTCATAAGGTCTTCCCTGGCCAATTCTTTGAGAAGTGGACGGCCTCTTCCTTCTTCCTAGTCTGTCTCAGTCTATAAGCTGGGCTATTACCTGTGCACCAGGTGCATTTTGCTGGGTTTTAAACACCAGAGGCTCAGCCTCAAAACTCACATCTACATGTCACCACAGTAGGACAAACCGACAGACAAGTTTGTCTTGCTGTTGGAGACCTCTCGTATCACCCCCACCTGGGTCCCTGTGGCTGACTGTACCTCTGTCTGGCTTCCTGGCTTTTAATCCCCTTTCTCCTGGTCTTCTGGCCTGCTGCTTTGGGCATCCCTGAGTTGTCCCTGGGGCTGAATGCTCCTCTGTCTGGGTTCCTGGCTTTTATCCCCTTTCTCCTGCTTTCCCTTCCTGCTACTCCAGGCAGGCCTGAGTTTCCTCTCCTCACCTAATCCCTTAGGCTGATTGCTCTTCTCTCTGGCTTCCTGGCTTTTAATCCCGTTTCTCCTGCTCTTCCTGCCTGCTGCTTTGGGCATCCCTGAGTTGTCTCTCCTCACCTGTATCCCTGGGGCTGACTGCTCTTCTGCTGTGCGTGGGGTCGCTATGAGTTGGAAACGACTAGACGGCACTTAACAGCAACAACAACAACATTTCCTTTGGTTTTAGTATCTTCTTTGTCATAATCAAACTTGAAATAATTCTGGAAACATTAAGTTGTATAGCATATACATAAATTTACACAGCTATTTAAATATACACATTAATTTGCATAAATATATACTAATTTAACTGATCTTTTTTTGTTCATTATATGCAATATCCATAATCCTGACAATAGTTGTATTGTCAAGATATACTAGGGGGATCGAAGGTAATTATAAACAATCACAAAGATAGAGATCTATTTAGGATGCTACTTGCATATTTGGGAGCTCTGGTGGTACAGTGACCAAAGCATTTGTCTGCTAACCTGAAGGTTGGTGGTTCAAACCTACCAGCTACTCCAAGGAAGGAAGACTGGGCAATTTACTTCCTTAAAGATTTACCACCTTGTAAATCCAATGGGGAGTTGGAATCTACTCAATGACAGTGAGGTTTTTTTTTTTTTTTTTGGTTACTGGCACACATTATTCAATCTGTATTTTTTCAGAGATGGTATTGAAGATTAAGTGATATTTAAGGAGAAACTAAGAAGGCAAAAGGTCCAAAAAGAAAGAGAGTGTTCCAGGTAACAGAAACTACTAGATCACTAGTTCTTATGGATGCAGCATAGATTTAAAGTCATATCATATAAAATTTGATATGGGGTTTGACCTTCATCCTGATGTTTAGACATATCACTAAGAGAGAGTTGTATCATCATCATATTTTATTTTAGAAAAATCATTCTCTCTAAAGAGTGCTTTAGAGAGAAAAAATAATGGAATTAGGGTGACCAGTTCAGGTTAAGAAACAATACTTTCCTATACTCTGTTGGTGGTTGAAGAGAAAAAATACTTAAAACATATTTACATCTCAAAATGCTTTAATTTGAATATTGTTTTCGAATAAAATTTACAGATGTTGTTTTTAAAATGTTCTGTGATTTTGAACAGCTCTTTACTTATATATTGAGTTGTATGACTTGTAACAATATATTTCTCTCTTAAACATACATTCTTTGCATAGCAGCTCAAGTTCCTTAGTTGTTTGATCTAATAAAACATTTATCATTATCTCACTATTTTCCAAATGCAGATAAATTCTATCACCAATCAAAACCACAAAATATTCCATACTGCTATAAATATTTGCATTTTTGTGCTAAGTAAAGGCAATTTGATTTTGCCCATGTTAAAAATAATAGGGTGAAAAAGAAAAGGGAAAGAGAGGACAAGGAAATGTAAGTATGTATAGTGCAATCCAAGATCTTATCTGCGAAATGATTTTTTAAGACAGATATAGATACATGGGCATGTGTGACAAATGTGAGAAGAGAGAATGAGAATTTATTTGATAAAAACCTAAGCTACTTTAATTATTGCCTACTCATGTCCCTGCCACCATATGAATCATATTTAATTTTGTATGTTGTTGTTGTTGTTAGATACTGTCAAGTCAGTTCCAACTTATAGTAACCCTATATACAACAGAATGAAGCACTGCCCAGTCCTGTACCATTCTCACAATTATCGCTGTGTTAATATCGTTACAACCACTGTGTCAATCCATCTTGCTGAGGGTCTTCCTCTTTTTCACTAACCTACTTTACCAAGAATCATGTCCTTCTCCAGAGATTGATTCCTCCTGATAACACAACCAAAGTACATGAGACAAAGTTTCACCATCCTCACATTTAAGGAAACTTCTGGCTGTACTTCTCCCTAGACATATTCATTTTCCTGGCAGTTTGTGGTATATTTAATATTTTTCACTGATATCATTATTCAAATGGAGCTCTGGTGGCGTAGTACCTAAGGTGTTTGAGTGCTAACTAAAAAGCTGGTGGTTTAAACCCACCAGCCACTCCTCGGAAGGAAGATTGGGCAACCTACTTCTGTAGTGATATCCCCTTGGAAACCTAAGGAAGGGTAGCTATGCCAGACTCGATGGCAGTGAGTTTGGTTTTTGGTTTGGACCATAATTCAAAGTCATCAATTCTCCTTTGGTCTTCCTTATTTATTGTGCAGGTCTTCCATGATATGAGGTGACTGAAAATAACATGGCTTGGATCAGGCATACCTTACTATTCAAAGTGCATTTTACATATATGTATATGGAGCTCTAGTGGCATAGTGTCTAAGGCATTTGACTGCTAACCAGAAGGTTGGCAGTTCAAATTCACCCACCACTCCATGGAAGGAAGATGGGGTAATCTCTTTCTGTAAAGATTTACCACCTTGATAAACCTCAATGGGTGTCTCTATGAGTCAGAATTGACTCTATGGCAGTGATTTTGGTTATATCTATATCTATATCTATATCTATATCTATATCTATATCTATATCTATA
>NW_006921646.1:11909957-11911829 GCF_000298275.1 Orycteropus afer afer
TTTATTTATTAACTATTGTCATAAATACAAAAAGTTGTATAATGAGGTAGTTGATAAGTTAGGAATAGATGTACATTGTAATTCACACCAGTAATTCCAATTTTTTGAATATACAGATGGTCCAACACTATTATATCATTGTTATTATGCCTAATTACAGATCTCTGGTAGAATAGTGGTTAAAGCATTCATCTTCTAAGCAAAAGATCTATGGCTTGAACCCACCAGCAGCTCTGCAGGAGAAAAATGAGGCAGTCTACTTCTGAAAAGGTTTACAGCTTTGGAAACCCTGTGGGGCAGTTCTACTCTTTCCTACATTATTACTATAAGTCGAATCAACCTGATGACAGTGGGTTATTATGCCTCATTCACATCCTGAGACCAATTAGGCCATAATAGATTAGATTTAATATTTCAAATGTCAAATACAAATAATTATGAGTTTTCTATAACTTGTACAGATAACTTGTACAGCTTAAATCTGCAGATGTTGTTAAGTGACTTCGAGTCATTTCTGACTCATAGTGACCCTATCCATGTGGAATGAGACACCGCCCCATCCTGCTCCAGCTCCATGATCCTTGCTATACTTGAGCCCATCGTCCCAGCCACTATGTTAATCCATCTCATTGAAGGCTTTCCCCTCTTTCATCGACCCACCACCTCACCAAGCATGACATCCTTCTCCAGGGAATGATCCCTTCTGACAACATGACCAAAGTAGGTGAGATGAAGTCTGACCATTCTCATTTCCAAGGAGCATTTCGGTTGTGCTTCCTCCAGGACAGATTTGTTCCTTCTTTTAGCAGTCAATGGTACTTTCAGTATTCTTAGCCAGTACCACAACTCAAAAGCATCAACTCTTCTTTGGTCTTCTGTATTCATTGTCTAGCTTTCAAATGCATATGAAGCAGTTGAAAATACCATGGCTTGTGTCAGGCACACCTTAGTTCTCAAGGAGACATCCTTGATTGTCAGCACTTGAAAGAGGTTCTTCGCAGCTGGCCTGCCCAGTGCTATACATCGTCTAATGTCCTGAGAGCTGCTTCCATTGGCATCAATTGTATAACCAAGCAATGTGAATTCTTTGACAACCTCAATCTTTTTCTGCATTTATGATGATGCTGCTTATACGTCCAGTTGTGAGGATTTTAGTTTTCATTATATTGAGATGTAGTTCACACTGCAGACTGTATTCTTCAATCTTCATCAGTAAGCGCCTCACGTCATCCTCACTTTCAGCAAGCAAAGTTGTGTCGTCAGCGGATGGCAGATTGTTAATTCTTCCTCCAATCCTGATGCCACATTTTTCTTCATGTAGACCAGCTTCTGGGATTATTTGCTCAGCATATAGATTGAATCAGTGTGGGAAAAGGGTACAACCCTGACACACTCCCTTCCTGATTTTAAACCATGCAATGTCCCATTGCTCTGTTTGAATGACAGCCTCCTGGTCAAAGTACAGGTTCCTCATGTGTACAATTAAGTGTTCAGGAATTCCCATTCTTCTCAATTTATCCATAATTTGTCATGATTCACACAATCAAATGCCTTTGCATCGTCAATAAAACACAAGTAAACATCTTTCTGGTATTCTTTGCCTTGAGCCAAGATCCATCTGACAGCAGCTATGATGTCCCTTGTTTCACATCCTCTTCTGAATCCAGCTTGTACCTCTGGAAGTTCCCTGTCAATATACTGTTGCAACAGTTTTTGAATTATTTTCAGTAAGATCTTACTTGAGTGCAATATTAATGATATTTTTCTATAATGTCCACATTCAGTGGGATCACCTTTCTTTGGAATGGGTACAAATATGGATCTCTTCCAGTCAGTTGGCCAGGTAGCTGTCTTCCAAATCTCTTGGCATAA
>NW_006921646.1:11913414-11936489 GCF_000298275.1 Orycteropus afer afer
AGATCATATGCTTGTCTGATTCAAAATGGCCAAAACCAATCTATTTCAGCTCACTAATGTCTAGGATATCAATCTTTATGTGTTACATTTCATTTCTGACAACTTCTAATTTTCCTAGACTCATACTTCATACATTCCACGTTCTGATTATTAATGGATGTTTGCAGCTGTTTCTCCTCAGTTTGAGTTGTGCCACATCAGCAAAAGGAGGTCTGGAAAGATTTACCTTATCCATATGAGTGAGGCTGATTTTACTCTGATGATGTAGCTCTTTCCCAGTCCTATTTTGAGAGCTTTCTAACCTAAGAGACTCATCCTCCTCCTCTGTATTGGACAATGTTTCTGGACTATTCATAAAGTTGTGCTATTCATAAAGTAATGTATCAGACAGTGTTTCTCTGCTATTCATAAGGTTTTCCCTGACCATTTCTTTGAGAAGTGGATGACCCCCTCCTTCTTCCTAGTCTGTCTCAGTCTGCAAGCCGTGCTGCTACCTGTGCACCATGTGTACCCTGCTGGTTTTGAAACACTGGTGGCACAGTGTCAAGACTCACAGCAGCATGTCACCACAGAAGGACAAACTGACAGACAAGTTTGTCTCCCTTAGCTGTTGGCAACCTCTCTAACTTCCCCTTACCTGGATCCCTACTTCTGCCTCCTCACACTGCTCTGGTTCTCCTGGCCTTTTTCTGTCCTTTCCCCTGCTTTCCCACCTTGCCACTTGTAGGGCATGACCTGGATTCCCTCACCTAGATCCCTGCCACTGAGTCCTCCAAAAATTCCTTCAAATTTCAGAATTAGGCTGGTCCTTTGTTTATCATCTCTAGTTCTTGGTGACTTTTTATATATAATTAAATGTGCAAATAATTATATGTGTGTGTGTGTATATATATATATATATATATATACATATATATATATATATATATATATATATATATATTTGTTGTTGTTTTTATGTGCCGTCAAGTCGGACTCAACTCATAGCGACCCCTCCTTGGGTTTCTGATTTCTGTTACTGAATGTTTCATTGAATTACTACCAGAATGGCGTAAGTAATGTTTACAGTATTGCTCTTTATTTCTTTTTCATCTTCTTTTCTTGGTGCTAATCAAATGTGAGATAATAAAAAGCCACTGAGAACTAGAAATGATAAACAAAAGTCCAGCCTAATTCTGAAATTTGAAAATTTGCCCTTGAAAACATGTTATTTGGATTAGTATATCATATGTAGTATAGATATCAGTTCCTCTTTTCACTGATGGGTCAAGACACTGATGGAAGTAGGGGCCAGTGGGACCAGAAACATATCATCATTTTTGGTCCGTTTAAAAGGTGTAGAAATGTCTTTCCAGAGCCTGGGAGATGTCTCTCCACACTATTGATATTCTTTGGTCTGTCACACTGCTTGAGACTTAACTCCAAATGACATTTATTTAGGCTATTACATGTAAATATTTCTAGGAAGTTTAAGTAAGTTGCGTTAGTCATTTCCACTTCTGGAAAGAGTCCTTCTTCTCCATGATTAATAATAATAATAAATCCCAAATCTACAAGTCGTTCTAGCTATTTTTTTTCCTTCATTTCCACATCCATAGGATTACCATATCCTCTTAATAATTGTTACCAAATATATTAAGAGAATCAGATAAGCAACCCTTCTGCACTAAAGATAAATATTAGGAAAGAAGATAGATAAATCTGGTACAAAAGGAGAGGTGACTGTCACAATTTACCTTGTGTCTTTTATTGCTTGATGCTTTACCTTTCACAACACAACTTTGCAAGCTATCAGAGGTTTTCTAATTTACCAACAACTTCCTAGAAAAAGAGAGCTACACTATTGGAGAGGAAACTACTTAAAATTATACGCAGATTTAGAATTTCCAAACCAAAATGCCATATTGGGTAGTTATAAGCTGAGGTTTTAGCCCTCATAGTAACCAGGAAAGTCACAGCAGTCTGAGCCCCTATTCATCATTACAGTGCATAAGCTGAACTTCCTTTTGCCTAGAGTGTCAAAGATGCTCATTTTATGCATGTGTTCATGGTATGAACAAAAGAAGTTTTGTTTTTCCACTTCAATATGTCTGTTGAGAAAATATCAGAAACACTTATTTATGTGATTGCATAAATATTATCATATATCCATGTAATACTATCATACCATATGTAGTGATTAGTATATTATCCAGAGACAGCTCTATGTGTAAAGATACAGAAAGCACCCAAAGATATGCTTTTTTTTAAGTAGCTAAAATGTTTGTGCATGCAAGTTTGCTATGTCTGTAAAATCAAGGAAACTGAAACATCAAAAACAAGTTTATAAAATAAAACACAAAATTACACATAAGTTTTGCCAAAGTTCAGGGGTAAAGCCTTTAAGATCTTCCAGAGAATATTCTCATTTCCTATCCTCACTCCTTTGCCTTGAGGAGTGCTTATTTTTCACTTTTGCCTCAATATCTACAATCTCGTGTAGGACAGACTACTCCCAACTATGGAGCATGGACTTTGTCCAGGACACAAATTTTAGCATCTATTACTATGTCTAAATTAATCAGTCTCTCATAAAGAAGGACCCTGGGGTGGAGATGATTTCCAATAATCATTTTGTGGTTACTTTTGGTCCACCTAGCCACTCGAAATGATATTCTCAGTGTGGGGAGGTGGCTTTGGCACTCCTAATTTCACAGAAGGATCTGGGTTAGAAAAGGTCACTTAGTTTGCTTCCTTTTGAATATAAGAGTGAGTGACAATGACAACAAAAGCATGAGCAGCAAGTGACAAAGTAGATAAAAGGAGCCTTATTAAAATGAAATACTTTTGTCATCAAAGGATTTTATTAATAAAAGTGAAAAGACAACCTACAAATAGGGAGAAAACTTTTTGGAACTATATAGTTGATATGGTTCTAGTATCTAAAATATAAAAAAATATTGTACAATTTAACAGCAAAAGGACAAACAATCCAATTTAAAAAATTAGCAAAGGTCTTGAACAGATATCTCACCAAAAAGAATATCCAAAAGACCAATAAGCACATGAAAAGATATTCATTGTCCTTAGCCATTAAAAACTCCAATCCATTGCTGTTGAATTGATTCCTACTCATAGTGGCCTTAGCAAAGAAAACAATGTGATTATCACCTCACCTTAATTAGAATAACTGATGAAAAAATAAAACAGAAAACAATAGGTGTTGGTAGAGAAACTGGATTCCTCATTCATTTCTGATGGAAATGTAAAATGATACAGCCATAGAGAAAACAGTGTGTTGGCTCATCAAAGTTAAACAAAGAACTGCCATATGTCCTAGTAATTCCATTCTTAAGAATACACCCAAGAGACTTGAAAGCAGCAATGCAAATAGACCTATGTACACAGATATTCCTTGCAACACTTTTTACAGTAGTTGATATGTGGAAACACCCAAAGTGTCCATTAACAGATAAATAGATAAACAAAATGTAGTATATGTGTACAATGTTATTTTACTCAGATAGAAAGAGAAATGAAGTCGTGTTACATGCAAATACATGGGTTAACCTTGAAAACAAATTAATGTGGGAAATCAGTCATATACAAAAAGAGAAATATTTTATGAGCTCATTTATATAAAATAAGCAAGTGCTTAGAGACCAAAGCTTATTAATCATTACCATGGCCATGAGAAAGTGGGGAAAGGGAGCTTTTGCTTAAGGGTGGTGAGTTTATGTCAATGGTAGTAGAATAATTTGGAAATGAATAACAAGAATGGTTGTATAACTTGAAGAACATATCCAGTGTTACTGAATTATACTCCTAGACATTGTAGAATTGGTGTAGGTTGTGCATGTGTGTGCATATATTTACCAAATTAAAAAAAAAAAAAAAAAAAAAAAGACTAAATGACAGACACTTCTATTTATCTTCTATTTATTGGTAACTGCTCAATCCAACACACACAAACACACACACATCTCAAACTTAGTATGGATCTTTATCTTTTTCAGGGTTACCTAGGTGAAATGTCAAGTACTTATTGGAGCTGGACTGAAGAAAAGTGTCTAAGTCAAGTGATATGTGTTAGAAGCAAGCTGTGTAGTGGCTCATGAAGAAACCAGAGACCAAAATCTTTATAGGATGAGTAACTACTCCTCAGCCCCACTGTTTGCTGTCATTTGCCAGGATTGTCAGAGTTTACAATTCTTAAAGAGAAGCCATGAATCATTATGGGAAATTCCTTGTGTGTTGATTTTAAAAATAGAAACATTGTGCAGATCAAGAAAATTTTTTCTATGAGAGAATTTAATCATTGTGTAATGTGCACCACTGGTGGTGCAGTGGTTTAAGCTGTTGGCTGCTAACTGAAAGTTTAGTGGTTTGAACCAACCAGCTTCTCTGCTGGATAAAGATGAGTCAGTCTGGTTTGGTAAAGGTTGAGAACCTTGGAAACTCTATAGGGTAGTTCTACTCTGTCCTATAGAGCCAGCATGAGTTGGAATCAACTTCTTGGCAACAAGATTTGATCTTGGTCTAAATAAATAGAGTAAGGAATATATTTATATAAAGTACCCTAAATTTTCAAAGTCATCTCTCTATGTTTGAGTTAATACCTCACATTATTATGCTGAGCAGTAGTTCTTCCTTTTTCTTCCTCCATCTACTTTCAAATTACATATCTTTTCCCACATCACACAAAACACAAATTGAGAATAGGAAAGAGCTCACTGCTAAGGGGAATGCTATAAAAGGCCATGGCACATCAGTTACAAAGAACCCTGGTTGACATTTCCTCCCCGTCATTTCTTAAATGGGCCTTTTTATTTTCTACAAGGCCCATTCTTCTCCCAGTCTCTCTCTAGGGGAGCAGAGGAAGGTTTCTAGGGTTAGGTGTGTCCTGAAACTATTCTCTCCTCACTATCTCTACTCCTATCAGGACATGTTTCCATCACTTTTCATCTGACCCACTAGTCAATGCTGGTTTATATAAAATTTATCTCCACCCTCTAATAAAAACTTTCATAAATAGCCAAGTATAACTGTTCTTATGCCTCAGGCACCACTATGGTCACACCAAAGTCATTTACTGCACTGCCTTGGACTTTCTTTTTGTGTCTGTGGATGCTCAGTGTCTGTCCACCTCTGATATTTGATTCTAGACTAAAGGTGCATTATTATTTTTGAGCCTTGAGATACTGTAGGTGTTTCTACCATATCTATTCACTTTAAAACCAAAAACCAAATTTGTTATTGTCAAGTCAATTCTGATTCTTACCAACCCTACAAGACAGAGGACAACTGCCCCATAGAGTTTCCAAGGTTATAAATTTTTATGGATATATACTGCCACATCTTTCTCCCACAGAGAAGCTGGATTTATCTATAAGTTTTTATTCAATATTAGTTGTTCAAATGCAGTTTCTTAAGTGCTAAACTTAATTTCTCACTTGATACATATTTTTCACAAAAAAATAATATTTTTTTTTCTTTCCAATCAATTTCTCTATTCATTTATGGATTGTGATAGAAATAGATAGACAATAGGTAAGTAGATAGATAGTTAGGTAGCTAGGTAGATGACTGCCATGAAGTCAACACATTAACCATGAATACTGAATGAATACTGAGGGGATGTAGTTGTTGTTAGGTGCCTTTGAGTTGTTGGCTACTCATAGCAACACTATGTACAACAGAATGAAACACAGCCTTCTTCAGAATTCTTGCTATATTTGCCCCACTCATTGCAACCACTGTGTCAATCTGTTTTGTTGAGGGTCCTCCCCTTTTTCACTGACCCTTCCCTTTACCAAGCACAATATCCTTTTCCAGAAAATGGTCCATTCTGAAACATGACCAAAATAGGTGAGGCGAAGTCTGGGCATTCTCGTTTCCAAGAAACATTCTGGCTGCACTTCTTCCAGGACAGATTTATTCATTCTACCAGCAGTCCATGGTATTTTTAGTATTCTTCACCAACACTGCAATCCAAAGGTGTCAACTCTTCTTCTATCTTATTTATTGTCCAGCTTTCACGTGCATACGAGATCATTGAAAACACCATGGCTTGGGTTAGGTGCACCTCAGTCTTCAAAGTAACATCTTTGCTCTTCAGCACTTTAGAGAGGTCTTCTGCAGCAGATTTTTCCAGTGCAATACTACTTCTCATTTTCTTTTTTTTTTTTTAACTTTTATTGTGGTGAAACATACACGACAAGATGTTTGCCAACATAACAACTTTCCCACTTATAGCTCAGGGAAATTGACAACATTTTTTTTTCTCCCGTTAGATGCAAATTTACAGAGCAGAATTTATTTTACATTCAACATTTTGTGTATATTTGGTCTCACTCCCCAATACCATGCCCAGCCCTAACCCACTCTCCCCCTCTTCCTTCCCCCCACTGGTGCCCTTCATAATTATGCACTCCTATGTGTCCTGCTTTTCCTCCATGTGAATTTTGCCCCTCAGGTGCCCCATGGCAGATTGTTCCAGTGGATGTATCTCTGTAGAGTATGTGGGTGCATTGCCCTGGGTGGAGTGATGTGTGTGTACATCTTCTTTACTATTGGGCTGAGAGACAGCCCTTGGGAGTGAGTTCTATCGTAGGCATGAAGTGTATCCCAGAGCCATAGTCTTGTGGGTCACACCAGACCTTATCCAACCAGTAATTCTGATCATTATAGTGTTTTTGGATTTTGTTCTACATTTCTCCTTCCACTCTCTTCAGGATCTCCAGTTTTGATTCCTTCTTGAGTGGTTGATATTAGTAGCCAGGCACCATCTAGCTCTTCTGCTCTTGATGTTTTTCATGTCGTGTCACCGTGGTAGTTAAGGTTATATGTCAACTTGACTGGGGCTCGTTTTGAGTGACTGGGTAGCTGATGGTAGTTATTCCCCATGATGAGACTGGCAATTAATTCTATGGTAGAATCTGCTACAAGCAGCTGAGTAGCTGCTTTTTAGGGATGTGGTCTGCTTCCCATATATAAGAAGAAGCTTTGGGAATTGTTTGTAGCTTTTTGGCACACTTGAACCCTGCAGGTAGCTAAGTCTTCATTCAGCAGCCTGCCATGCTTTGCCGATCATGGGACTTTTAATGAACTCAAATCAATGGCCAGTCATGTGGTTTAACAATATTGGGACTATGCCTTTTCACTTGTTGACCTTGGGTTTGTCAGCCTTATCAGCCAGGAGCTGCCTGAGTAAAGAGATGCCTCTAGCTTCAGTGGGCTGGGAGCAAGAAGCTGAGCTCAAGCCCAAGGTCAAGGGGTTTCCACCGAACCCCTAGAGCCTAGCACTTGGAATTCAGACTTCCAAGCCTCCAAAACTGTAAGAAAATAAATACCTGTTTGTTCAAGCCATCCATTTGTGGTATATTCCAGTCAAAGTGGCACTAGGTAAAACAAACAAACAAACAAACAAACAAACAAACAAAACAGACACCATTATTGCTATCCTTTTCCAAAATATTCCATCACCATTATGATCAACTCAGTGCCCTAAATACTAAAGCCTCCTCTCTTTCCCCTCCCTCCTACCCCTGGTAACCACTAATAACCCTTGGTTTGTGTATATGTATGTATGTGTGTGTGTGTGTGTGTGTGTATATATATATATATATATATATATATATATATTTATTCACCCTATCTAGGAATTTAGCCTCCTCTCCCCTCCCATCGTGATAACCAACAAGGAAAGTTTATTTCTATGTATAAACCTATCCTTGACTTTTTATGATAATGGACTAACACAATGTTTCTCCTTCTGTGATTAACTTTTTTCACTTAGCATAATGTCCTCCAAGTTCATCCACGTTATGTGGTGTTTTGCAGATTCTACATTATTCTTTAGGATTGCATAGTATTCCACTGTGTGTATGTACCACAGTCTGTTTATCCATTGCTCATTTGATGGGCACTTAGGTTGTGCCCATCTCTTTGCTATTGTGAATAGTGCTGCAGTGAACATGAGTATGCATGTATCTGTTTGTGTCTTGCCTCTCACTTCTTTAGGGTATGTACCCAGTAATGGGATTGCTAGATTGCATGATATTTCTAATTCCAACTTTCTAAGGAATTGTTGTAGTGATTTCCACAGTAGTTGTATCATTTTACAGTTCCACCAGCACTTTATGAGAGTCTCAATCTCTCCACATCCTTGTCAGCATTTGTTATTTTCTGTTTTATTGAACTTTGCTGTTAATACTGGGGTAATATGGTATCTTAGGCTTGTTTTGCTTTGCATTTCTCTAATGGCTAATGCTCTGACTTCTCATTCCTTGACTGCTGCTTCCATGGGTGTTGATTGTGGATCCAAGTAAAATGAAATCTTTCAACTTCAAACATTCTTCCATTTATCATGATGCTGTTTATCGGTCCAATTGTGAGGATTTTCATTTTCTTTATGTTGAGGTATAATCCATACTAAAGACTGTAGTCTTTTTTTTTAATATTTAATTAATTTATTTACTTTTGCAGTGTTCTGCTAATGAAGAGTGTTTTGCTACTGAAGACTGTAGTCTTTAATCTTCATCAGTAAGTGCTTTAAGTCACCTTCACTTTCAGCAAGCAAGGTTGTGTCATCTGAATATCACAGGTTATTAATAATTCTTCCTCCAATCCTGGTACCTTGCTCTTCCTCATATAATCCAGTTTCTAGGATTATTTGCCAAGCATATAGATTTAGTAAATATGGTGAAAGGATACAGCTCTGACCCTCACCCTTTCAGATTTTAAACTATGCAATATCCCCTTGTTCAGTTTGAATGGCAGCCTCCTGGTCTAAGCACAGGTTCCTTATGAGTACAATTAAGTGTTCTGGAATTTCCATTCTTCCCAGTGTTATCCATAATTTGTTATGATCCATACGGTCGAATAGTTTTGCATAGTCAATGAAGCACAAGTAAACATATTTCTGGTATTCTTTGCTTTCAACCAAGATCCATGTGACATCAGCAATGATATCCATCATTCCACATCCTCTTCTGAATTCAGCTTGCATTTCTGGTAGCCATTTTTTAATTATCTTCTGCAATATTTTACTTGCATGTGATATTAATGATATTGTTTGATAATTGCCACATTCTGTTGGATCACCTTTCTTTGGAATGAGTTGAGTGATCTATGTGTCTTATGGATGTACATAATATGGATCTCATGTACACATATGGATCTCTTCCAGTCAGTTGGCCAGGTAGCTGTTTTCCAATTTTTTTGGCATACATGAGTAAGTACCTCCAGGATAGCATCTCTTTGTTGAAATATCTCAATGGGTATTCCAGTAATTCCAGGAGCCCTGTTTTTCACCAAGTCCTTCATTGCAGCTTTGACTTCTACCTTCAACAACATTTGTTCTTGATTATGTGCCACCTCCTGAAATAGTTGAACAATGACCAGTTCTTTTTTTGTACAGTGCCTCCGTGTATGCCTTCCATCTTCTTTTGATGCTTCTTGCATCATTCAATATTTTGTCCATAGAATCTTTCAATATTGCAAATCAAGGCTTGATTTTTTTTCTTCAGTTCCTTCAGCTTGAGAAATTCCAAGTGTGTTCTTCTCTTTTTGTTTTCTAACTCCAAGTCTTTGCACATTCATTATAACAAATAACTTTTTCTTCTTGAGCTGCTCTTTGAAATCTGCTGTTCAACTCTTTTATCTTATAATTTCTTCCCTTTGTTTTAGCTACTTTCCAATCAAGAGCAAGTTTCAGAGTCTCTTCTGACCTCCATTTTGGTAGTTTCTTCCTTTCTTATCCTTTTAAAGACCCTTTGCTTTCTTTATGGAAGATTTTCTTGATGTCATCCCACAATTTGTCTGGTTTTCAGTCACTGGTATTCAATGCTTCAAATCTACTCTTGAGATGTTTTCCAAATTCAGGTGGTATATAATTCAAGTTTATATTTAAGCTGTTATGGACTTGTTTTAATTTTCTTCAGCTTCAATTTGAACTTGCATATGAGCAATTGATGATCTGTTCCACAGTCAGCTCCTGCCCTTGTTTTGGCTGAAGACTTTGAGCTTCTCCATTGCCTCTTTCCACATATGTAGTTCATCTGATTTCTGTGTATTTCATTTTGTGAAGTCCATGGGAATAGCCACCATTTATGTTGTTTGAAAAAGGTATTTTCTAATAAATAAGTTGTTGGTCTTGCAAAATTCTGTCATTTGATCTCTGGTGTCACTTCAATCACCAAGGCCATATTTTCCAACACCAGTGATTCTTCTTTGTTCCAGCTTTTGCATTCCAATCACCTACAATTATCAATACCTCTCGATTACATGTTCTGTCAATTTCAGATTCCAGAAGTTGGTAAAATTCTTCCATTTCTTTACCTTTGATTTTTGTGGTTGGTGTGTAAATTTGAATGATAGTAGTGTTAACTGGTATTTCTTGTTGGGGTATGGATATTATCCCATGACTGACAGCATTGTACTGCAGGATAGATCTTAAAATATTCTTTGTGAGGTTGATTGCCATACCATTCCTCTTCAATTTGCTATTTGTAGCACATCAAATGATTGTCTGATTCAAAGTAGGACAAACCAGGTCGTTTCAGTTCACTAATGCCTATGATATCAATCTTTATGCATTACATTTCATTTTTGACAACTTCCAATTTTCCTTGGACATTGTCAGAAAATTGGAAATGGATTCATAATTTGTACATTCCATGTTCAGATTATTAATGGATGCTTGCAGCTGCTTCTTCCCAATTTGAGTCATGCCTTATTAACAAGTGAAGATTCTGAAAGCTTTACTCCGTCTGTCATAAAGCTCTACTCTACTTTGAGGAGGCAGTTCTTCCCCAGCCATATTTTGAGTACTTTGCAACATGAGGGGCTCATCTTCTGGCACTATACGAGACATTATTTCAGGACTATTCATAATATTTTCCAGTAATATATCAGACAGTGTTTCACTGCTGTTCCTAAGATTTTCACTGGCCAATTCTTTGAGAAGGAGATGGACCATTCCTTCTTCTATGCCTGTCTTAGTCTGGAAACTTTGCCAGAACCTGTCCATGATGGGTGATCTTGCTGGCATTCAAAATATCAATCACATAGCCTCCAATCTCACAGCAACACACAAGCCACCACATATGACAAACTGACAGATTAGTAGTGGACTGAGTGGATATTTCAGCTTATTCACTAGCTGAGTGATTATCTTACAGAACTCTTATAAGACTCAGCTTTAATTAAGATAAACTTTCACAAAACTTTGTGATTTCTTACAAAGGGTTGTAAGTTTGTTTATTTGATTAAATAAGACCAACCAAGCCTTTATATGAAAGACTTTGTGTTGGGGGGGGGGATGGGTGGATGGGTGTGGAATAGGAGAGTTTGCTCCTTGCTGTTTATTTGCAAATTTTAGAGTGGATTTCAAATTTAGATAATGGAAAAATTATTTTTAGCTAGATCTGTAGTAATAGTAATAATAGTGGTGGGAGAGGAAGAGGAATATTGAAGTAAAATAAGATAATGAATATAGTTTCATAGAACTTTAGTAAAGAAGTTGTTTGATGAATAATTTTTTAATAAGGAAAATGAGACAAGTAAAATTCAGGACTATACTGGAAGTTGTACAAGAGCAGACATTTTAGAAACTTTCTAATTTGTATATTTAAAAAGTGGTTAAAAGATAACTTAGAAATTATGACATACTATGCAGATATCAGCCTCAAATTTTTGGAAATGTTTCTTGAAGTTTAAAACTTAGAGATAATGAACACGACATGAGATCTTTTGAAAATGTTACTTCATTAGATTCTCAAAGTGTTCAAGACTTAAAGACAAAAAACAAGCGTTTTAAACTAAACAAGTAGCGGGGGAAAAAAGTACTGAATCTGTTACATACATTTTGATTGCAAGATTTAAAATTCCTTTACAGCTACTCAAAATATACACTGAGGTCTATGATAAAAATGTCAATTGATATGGTATTGCTGCACCTCATAGGGTTCTTATATAAGTTTCTTGAGAATGTTTTTGAGTTTGTAATATGACTACCCCTCGTCTGTCAGTTTGTCATACTGTGATGGCTAGCATGCTGCTGTGAGGCTGGAAGCTATGCCACCAATATTTCAAATACCAACGGGATCATCCATGATGAACATGTTCTAGTGGAGCTTCCAGACTGAGACAGACTGGGAAGAAGGACAGGGCCATTCCCATCTGAAAAAAAAAAAAAAAAAATTGGACAATGAAGACTTTATCATTAGCAGGGAAACACTGTCTGACATATTACTGGAAAACTTTGTAAGTAGTTGTGAAACACTGTTTTATATAGTGCTAAACACTGAGCCCCTCAGGTAGGAAGACACTGAGCCCCTCAGGTAGGAAGACACTCAAAATACAACTCTGGAAGAACTACTTCCCAAAGTAGAGTCAACTTTGACATGGATGGAGTAAAACTTTCAGGACCATCATTGGCTGATTGGGGCATGACATAAAATGGGGAGAAACAGCTGCAAACTTTCAATAATCAGAATGTGGATTGTACAAAGTATGAATCTAGGAAAATTGGAAGTTGTTAAAAATGAAATGGAATGCATAAAGATTGATATCCTATGCATTAGTGAGCTGAAATGAACTGGTATTGGCCATTTTTAATCTGACAATCATATGGTCTATTATGTCAGGAATAACAAAAGGAAGAGGAATGACATCACATTCATTGCCAAAAAGATCATTTCCAGACCTATCCTGAAGTACAATGCTGTCAGTGATTGGATAATATCCATATGCCTACAAGAAAGGCCAGTTAACACAACTATTATTCAAATGTATGCATCAACTACTAAAGCCAAAGATGAAGAAATTGAAGATTTTTATCAACTTCTGCAATCTGAAATTGATTAAACATGTAATCATGGTGTATTAGCAATTACTGGAGATTGGATGCAAAAGCTGAAAACAAAGAATCATCAGTAGGTGGAAAATATGGCCTTGTGATAGAAATGATGCTTGAGACTTCACAATAGAATTTTGCAAGACCAATGACTTATTCAATATCAATACCTTTTTTTCAACAACATAGATGGCAATCATACATGGGACCTCATCAGATCAAATACACAGGAATCAAATCAACTGCATCTGTGGAAAGAGGCTTTGGACAAGTTCAGTATCATTAGTCAAAACAAGGTCAGGAGCTATCTGTGGAACAGACCATGAATTGCTCACATGCAAGTTCTAGTTGAAGTTGAAAAAAATTAAAACAAGTCCACAAAGGTAAAAATTTGGCTTTAACTACATCCTACCTGAATTCAAATGTGTCATTTGAATTGACACATTTGATCTGACCCATTGAATGACAACGATCAACAACCAGACAAGTTATAAGGTGACATAAAGAGAATCATACGTGAAAAGGAAATAAACAAGAAAGGAAGAAACAACAAAAATGGTTGTCAGAAGAGAGTCTAAAACTTGCTGTTGTATAGAGAATAGCTAAAAGAAATGAAAGAAATGATGAAATAAAGAACTAAAACAGAAGATTTCAAAAGGCAGCTCAAGAAGATAAAGTATTATAATATAATGTGCAAAGACCCGGAGTTAGAAAAGGAAAAAGGAAGATGCTATGGATTTCTCAAGCTAAAAAAAAAAAAAAAAAACTAAAGAAAAAATTGAAGCCTCAAATTGCAATATTGAAGGATTCTATGGGCAAAATGTAGAACGATGTAGGAAGCATCAAAAGAAATGGAAGCAATGTACAGATTCAATGTAACAGAAATAATTGGTCTATGTTCAACCATTTCTGGAAGTGGTATATGATCAAGAACTAATGGCATTGAAGGAAAAAGTCCAACCTGACTGAAGGAATTCCTGAAAAACAAGGCTCCAGAGCATTGCTGATATCATATGGATTTTGGCTGAAAGCAAAGAAGACCAGAAAGATGTTTACCTGTGTTTTATTGAATATGCAAAGGTATTCAACTGTGTGGATCATAACAAATTACGGATAACTTTGCAAACGATGGGAATTTGAGGACACTTAATTGTGTTCATGAAGAATCTGCACATAGAAAAAGAGGTTGTCATTCAAACAAAGCAAGGAGATATGAGGTGTTTCAAAGTCAGGAAGGGTATATGTCATGCTGTATTCTTCGACTATATTTATTCAATCTGTATGCTGAGCAAATTATCTGAGAGATATAAACAAGAATGCAGGATCAGGTTTGGAGGAAGACTTTAACAACCTGCAATATGCAGATGACACAACCTTGTGATACTGAAAGTGAAGCTTACTTGAAGCATTTACAGATGAAGATCAAAGGCTACAGTCTTCAGTTTGGATTACACCTCAATGTAAAGAAAGAAAAATCCTCACAACTGGACTAGTCAGCAATATCAAGATAGATGGAGAAAAGATTGAGATCATCAAGGATTTCATTTTATTTGGATCCTCTATCAACACCCATGGGAGAAACAGTTAAGAAATCAGATGTATTGCACTGGGCAAATCTGCTGCAAATGACCTCTTAAATATTAAGGAGCAAATATTTTACTTTTACTTTGAAAATGTGACCCAAACCATCATACTTTCTATAGCCTCATATGCATGTAAATGCTGGACAGTGAATAAGGAAGACTGAAGAAGAGTTGATGGCTTTGCATTGTGGTATTGATAAACAGTAATGAAAATATCATGAACTGTCAGAAGAATGAACAAATCTTTCCTGGAAGAAGTGCAGCCATAATGCCTTAGAAGCAGAATAGCCAGACTTTGTCTCACCTACTTCAGTCCTTTTTCAGAAGGGAGCAGTCTCTAGAGAAGGATATCATGCTTGGTAAAGTCGAGGATCAATGAAAATTAGAAAGACCTTCAACAAGATGTATTGACACAGTGGCTGGAATGATGTACTCAAGCATAGCGAGGATACTGTAAGGATGGCGTAAGCCAGCAGTGTTTGCTTTTATTGTCCATAGGCTCACTATGAGTCAGATCTGACTTGATAGCACCTAATAACATAACATATCATATTAATTCACGTGTCACTCCAGTAAATGAATCATGATCTTGTCTGTGGAAGGGACTCAATGGTGAATGGTACTAGGTGTACAATGTTAGTTTTTAGGAATGAATATAAGACATCCCCTCCATGAATAGCATGACTTACTATACAATAGCCATATAAAGAAAATTTGTTTCTGTTGAGCATCAACCCCACTCTTTTCCTTTCACCCTATGAATAAGAGAAGAACATTAAATAAAGCCATAGTGTCAAAAGGCCTGATAGTTCCAAGGTTCATCTAGAGAATCAATTATCAGAAATAGATCAGAAACTAACCTAAAGACTTTAGATAAGATAAAAACAACCATATAGAACACAGTGAACTTATTAAGCAAGCTGTCTGTGATTCAAAAATCAGCAGTCTAGATCAGCAACCATTTCAGGGACTAGTCCATGACTTTCAGGCAGGGAGATGCTTCTACTATAGCATCCTTCAATATAAGTGAAAAAATTATGTATAGATATATATGGTGTATACACACACACATACATATAGACTAACCCTTTTCTCATTTCCATTTCCCATTTCCTTTCAAGGAACAACAACAGATATATTCACAAGTTTCTGAAATTTAATCTTATTGAATACATTTGATCTTTTGAACTTTCTGACCTGGTTCTTTTATTAAAAACAAAACAAAACAAAACAAAAAACCCTGTTTGCTTGTCCTTATGTGAATGAAGAAAATTATACAGCTTATGTCAAAACAGTATATGAAGTACGTGGCCTACTCATAATCTCAGCATTCCTACTTTTCATTATTTGGAAATCAGTTTGGACTGGTCCCAGTGTAGGTTAAGACATCCTGCATTTGAATGTCATTACCTATCTCCTCTTCAAGTATCATTTGGTCCAAACTAAAAAATTTTCTCATTAGATAAATGCTGCTAATCATAAAAAGTGAAAATTGGACTCTAATAACTATTTCCTAATATTAACTCTTCCAGATAATAATGTTTCATTTGTTCTGAGATCTATTATTTATTCTGTCTACCAAAAGAAAGTTCTAGTGCAGCTGTTTCTATTATAAACTTGCTTCTACTAATTTCTATTATTCTCGGAAATGCTTGACAATGGTGGAAGTTGTGGAGAGGCAGTGAGGACTTCATAATTTCTTTAAATTAAAAAAAAAAAAAAATTAGCCTATGTTAAAACTTTTCCAAATAGGCATTGCAAGATCATTTAGATATCATTTTATTTTAAACTCTGTGTGTGGCTTTCTCACAGCTACAGTGCAATTTCTAGTAAAATGAGATTTTTGTGGAAGACATTTAAAATTATGTTACACTTAGATAGTGATATTGTTTCAATCTTTTATCAGATGAGGTCATTTTCATTTAGAACAATTGGCATTATACAGAACATTTTATATCAAAAAATGCTTACATTCGTTTCAGTTGCAGAACTTAACTACTTGCATGTGAATAGAATTTCTTCTAAATCACCTAAGGTAATCACACATCTTCCTTATTCTTCCAGGGGAAACTTAAATAGTTCTGCTAAAAGTTTGACATAGTTAGAGGTAAAAGCCACTAGATGCTTTAAGTTAAGGACCCATTCTCACCATCATTAATAAGTAAATACACATTCCATGTAGGTGTAGAAATTAACTTATTATGCTTTTTCTAGCATGGAAGGAAGTAGTCCAGGGAGAGTTGAAAGAAATAAAAGGGCAGGATTAATTTATTAGCAGATTTCTTAAGGAACAAGACCTAGGCCGGATACAAGGTGAGAGGTAGGAACAGTTAAGCTTTCAGCCAATGAAAGGTTAGCATGGGAACATTTACACCTACAGGCAGAAGTAGGTAAATAGGAAAGTCTGTAATAATTTTGCCAACCATCTATCCTAAATATATGCATTACTAAAGTTTCCTTAAGCAAAGACCACATTTTCTATAACAATAATTTACATTGTTTTTTCTATACAAAACTTTTCTGCATATGTCATTGAACACTTACAATACTGTGTGTTAGACAGAAAAAGGTTTGGCTACTTAATAATAATGAAATGGAGCTTAAGTGACTTGCCATGACTACATATGCAAAAAGTTGAGGAACTAATCATGTATTTGTGTCTTGTGTTTTAGTGAATTTTGCAGATAACTATATATTTAGTTATTTAGACATTGCCTTACAAAAATATCTAGCTTTCTGACCCTCCTAATTTTTTTTTCACATCTTTTGGTATACCAGACTCATTAGTAAAACATTATTTTTTTTTTCTTTCTGTGCACAAAAAAATAAATTTAGAAGAGTGAGAATAATTAACTCTTCTGTGTGAATTATTCAAATTTGTAAAGGCAATATTGAGCAAATTCCTGAAAAAATAAAGATTGGAAATACTATTAAACTTAGTGCACATTCACAGACACACACATATGCACATACACACATGGCATAAGTTTAAAAATATGCAAAAGTCCTCCATACTTTGTGTCTGTTCCTTACTGCCAGTGCTTAATGGAGTTGAACAATCCCAGCCGAATAACTACATCTCCCTTGAGAAGATATATGAGCATCGTTTCTTTTATGCTTTATTTTTAAAAACAAATATTTTCACCTACACATGCTAGACTCAGTCTTTTACTCTTCTCTTCACAACACACACCAAATGGAAACATATGCACACACACAAACACGTCTTTAATTCCACATCAGCACAAAAAGAGCTTTCTTCTTTAATGACTGAAGAGTGTTTCACTGCAGGAAAGTATCATAATTGATTTGATCTGTTGAAAACTTATTTTCAAATGAATCCTCTTGTGCATATATCACTTAGAACATGCATATTTACTGGATACATTCCTACAAGTAGAATTACTAGGCAACTAGGCAAAATGAATTGTGCATTTTTAACTTTGATAAACATTGTCAGATTTCCCCTAAAAAAGGTGTACAAATCTATAATGTTACCAGCAATGCATGAAGCTGAATAAAAACATATCTCGCACCTCTACTGACATTATGTCATGAAAATTTTGAACTTTATTAATCTGATAGGGAATAGCCACAACAATAAAATCCAACATACCCATGATCATGAACATGGTGCAGGACCAGGTAACATTTAATTCTGTTATGCCAAAAGTCATGAGGTTGACAAAGACTTCACATTGCTTGGTTCTACAATCAATGCCAATGGAAGCAGCAGGCAGACCATCAGATGACGTATAGCACTAGAAAAGTGGGCTGCAAAGGACCTCTTTCAAGTGCTGAGGAGCAAGAATGTCTCCTTGAGTACCAAGGTGCACCTGATCCAAGCCATGATATTTTCAATCACCTCATATGCATGTGAGAGCTAGCCAATGAATAAGGAAGACTGAAGAAGAATTGTTGCTTTGAGTTGTGGTACTGGAGAAGAATGCTGAGGGTACTGTGAACTGCTAAAAGAACTAACAAATCAGTCCTGGAGGAATCATAGCCAGAATGGTCCTTGGAAGTGAGAATGGCCAGACTTTGTCTCAAGTACTTCGGTCATGTTATCAGAAGGGACCATTTCCTGGAGAAGGATGTCATGCTTGGTAAGGTGGAGGGTCAACAAAAGAGGGGAAGGCCCTCAACAAGATAGACTGACATAGTGGCTGTGAAGATGGGCTCAAGTATAGCAAGTATCCTAGAGCTGGTGTGGGACTGGGTGGTGTTTTGTTCTGCTGTGCATAGGGCCTCTATGAGTTGGAGACGACTTGAGGGCACCTAGCATAACAAAGGTCATGAGTAGGAGCCGAGTCAAAGGCAACCAACAACAATATGATAGGCAATATATATTATCTAATTGATTTTTAATTTGTATCTATTCCATTATAAGTAAGGTTGAAATTTTCTCCACATATATATTGTCTTCCCTATTGTTCATACAACTATGGATCTTTACCCAACTGATTTGTAAGAATGTTGTACATAACCACTGTCAAGCACTCAGAAAGGGTCAATGCAAGCAATGCTGAGAGAGTGGGAGAACAATATGGAGCAAAACTCAAAAAAAAAAAAAAAAAAAGAGAGAGAGAGAGAAAGAGACCAGGTTTACTGGTCTGATAGAGTCTGGTGAGATCCTCAAGACTATGGCCCCTACTTACCCTTCAGATATGGAACTGAACAAACTCCTGTGGCTTCCAGTCAAACAATAGACAGGTAAATAGGGTGAACATTTACATCAGGTACATACACTCCTTACAGAGATGGGAAAAAAGAAGGGCAGTGTTTGCACAGGGAGATAGCTGAGGAAGCAGGAATGCACAGGGAAGAGGTAACTATAGGAAGGACATGGGAAGAGAGCTGTTACATTGTGGGGAATTGCAGTCAATGTATTGAAGCAAAACGTATATGAACTGTTGTATGGAAAATGAACTTGCTCTGTAAATTTTCTCCCAAGTCTCAATAAAAACTGAACAAAAAATGATTGTTGTATGTTACAGATATTAACTCTTTATCTATTAAATGAATTAATTTTCTTCAGACTATTATCTTTTATTTTGTTTATAGAATTATTTTGTAGGCTGATTTTTATTTTTATTTAAATATATTTAATTATATATTTTGAGCTTTTCACTATATTAAAAAAAAGAAAAAGAAAGTCTTTCCCAATCTAAGACTACAAAATAAACAAATAAACTATTTTTACTTTTATATTTTACATCTGTAATTTATTCTAGTTTGGAATTAAGAGTGACATGAGTAATTCACTTTATTCTTTTCCAGATGGCTAGTCATTAATTACAATCCATCGTACAAAACAATTTTTAACCCATTGACTTGAAGTACCATTTATATGGTATTAGCAACATTTTACTGATTAACAAAATCATGTTATAATTTCTATCTACTATATATTGCACTCCTTTGAAGGAAGATTGGGTCTACTTCCATAGAGATACTGCCTCAGAAACCAAAAGAGGGGTTGCTATGAGTCAGAATCGACTCAAAGGCAGTGATTTTGATTTCTGGTATATATTACTAATTATTATAATTCCGTATCTCATTTGGCTTTCAGCTTTCTCAGAACTACAGCAAAAGAAGAAATAAAATATGTAAGTATGAATTAATAGTAAAGCAGATTTATTTTCTTGTAATGAATTGGAGGTACAAGACAGATTATATATACAGAATGACTAGTAGTATAAATAGACTTGATAAAGTAGAGGGTCAGTGAAAAAAAAGAAAGACCCTCAATGACAGGGTCACACAGTGGCTGCAACAAAATTCTCAAACAGCAATGATTGGGAGGATGGCGCAGGACTAAGCTGTATTTCATACTGTTGTACATAGTATTGCTATGAGTTGGAGCCAACTTGACAGCAACCTAAAAATAACAACAATAAATAGATTAAATTTTTCAGAAAATTAAATACTCAGTTATATCTCCAAATAGATACATTTTTTATAAATAAATTGAAATTATGACTTTGAAGCATGCATTAATGAATGTATTTCTTTGGGCAACAAGATAGCATCTAGTTATGTCACTTACTGAAATAAAATAATGTCTCCTTTAGACTATATTTTTTCAAGGAAAATATATTCAAACATCTTTCAAATAAGTTGTCAAGATAAAGTTCAAAGAGTTTATTATTTTTATTCATTACTAAAAATATAAAATAATGACATAATCTTTGGCAGCCAAAGACTGCCAAAGCTGTCTCCCTGTGCATAAACAGCCCTTCTTTCTCCCATGACTGAGTAGAGTAGGCTATAGACCCAACTTTGTGTGCTTTCTCAAACATTAACTGAATTTTCTTGACTTCATATTTAGTCTAATTATAAATGTACAAGAGAAATAATTTTGATTTAATTTTTTCTTTTCAATTTTAGCAATAGCTATCTTTTACTGGTTAGATGGATATCATCTTATTTTCAGTAGAGTTTTGTTTTATTATTAGTAGTATGTTAGATAGAAAATGGAGCTCTGGTAGTGTAGTACCTAAGGCACTAGACTGCTAACCAGAAGGCTGGAGATCCAAACTCACCAGCTAATCCTCGGAAAGAATGCTGGGCAATCTACTTCCATAGTGATACTGGCTTGAAAACCCAAGGAGGGGTCACTATGAGTCAGGTCTGACTCAATGGCACATAACGACAACAACAAAATAGAAAATATACTATTAGGGAGATGAAAAAGTTGTTGTTTTGAAAACTTAGAATCTCCTATTTAAATTTTGGAGATTAGAAGAGAAATTCAACATATTACTTTTTTGCAATGTTGACATCCAATGCAGAATCATTACAAAACAGGCCTAGTTGTTCTAAAGCTATTCCTGGTTCTAAGTGATAAAACCATCTCATTAATATAAGGAAGGATACACTTGTTCTCATTCACAGTAGAATGTGAAATACATATAAGTTATATAGGAGTTATTCTAAAGGATTTAACTAAAGTTTTGATCGTGATTTAGAATTAGAATTTCATAAGTAAAAAATATGTTTTGTATGCTTATTCTTGCTTCTGCGTTATGAAACAGACTGTGTAAAAATATTAGTGATCATATATTTTTAATGAGATCACACAGTTTTCTAGTAGATGATTCTTTTTTGTAATTAATTTATTAACTTATTAATTTATTAATTTATTGTGATTTGGGTGGAGATTTACAGAGCAAATTCACTTTTCATACAGCAGTTCACATATACTGGTCATGTCATTGACCACAGTTTACCACAATGCAACAGCTCCCCTCCCACTTCCTCCCCATAGTTACCTCATCCCAGTGACCATCCCTCCATACTCTCCTGTGCCCTGAGCTGTCTCCCTGTGCATAAGCAGCCCTTCCTTCTCCCATGATTGTTCTCTCCAAGGAGTGTGTGTACTTGAGGTAAATGTTTAACTCACATGCCTGTACTTTGTTTGTCTGGAAAACACAGGTGTGGGTTCAATTCCAGACCTGAAGGGCAGCTAGGGGCCATAGTCTCAGTGGTTCCACCAGGCTTTATTGGACCAGCAAACCTGGTCCCTATCTTCTTCTTCTTTTTTTTTTTTCTTTTCCTCCAAATGATTTGAGTTTTGTTCCACATTGTTCTCCCTCTCTATCCAGGATCCCTTCCAAGTGGGTGACGGTGGTAGCTGGGCACCATCTAGTTATTCTGCTCTCATATTTGTATAGGTTGCAGATCAGATGGTGTACCAGTCACTAGGATGGATTTTTTCCATTAATTTTGGTTATCTTCTTTCTTCTTTGCTCTTGACGAGGAGAGACCCATTGTTGCATCTAGATGGCATCTTGCTAGCTTTCAAGATCCTAGTCTCTACTCGCCAAAGTAGGAGGTGGAACAATGTTTTGTATAGTATGTTATGCCAATTGAGCTTGATGTCCCCTGTGACTATGGACCCAAGCCTGCAGCTTCAACTACTCAGTCCCTCTGGGTAGCTGGCTGTGACCAAGCAGTGACCACAACCTTGCCCCTTGTCAGCTCTACTATAAACCTGGATATTCAGATCAAACAAATACACTTATAGGACCATTGTCTGCCAACCCTCTACATCGTCTTGGGTACACTCGCCACTTCACAGACATACCTAATCATTTACCTTGTCCACCTATCTATCCATCCATATACCCATGTTTGCCTTCACTTACAACTCAGTACTGTATATGCAAAAGGGCTCATATTTGTTGTCTGTACTTCCCATGTACCTCTCTATGTCTTTCTCATCCTCAATGCTTCCATATTGGGCACTCACATTTCTTACATTGCCCTTCTCCTCACCCAAATCAATATTTATCTCTATGTAACTAACAGTGTTCCCTCCCCCCCGCCACCCCTGGTAACCAACAAAGAAAATTTCCTTTAATAGATAAACCTTTCCTTAACTTTTACAATAATGGACTAACAGAATATTTGTCCTTTCGTGATTGACTTATTTCACTCAGCATAATGTCCTCGTGTTATCATTTCCTTTGTTCCTGTTGTTTTAATATATGCTGAATATTTGTGCTTGTCCTCTTTTTTATTGTTATATGAAGTTTTATCATTTTTCTTTGAGGTTACCCTATGATTTATAATTTTATCCCTGAGTTTAGAACAGTCCATTCTATCTTTCAACTTTCTGAACTTCCTGACCATTTAGAAATTCTGTGACT
>NW_006921646.1:11937082-11963129 GCF_000298275.1 Orycteropus afer afer
AATTCTGTCTTCCATCGCATCGATTCTTCTCCTTTGCCCTTCCAATGTGTTATCTATTTCTGACAATTTAGTATTAATCTTTTGGATTTCTATCTATAGATTTTAGAATAATTTCCAATTTTTCATTTAATTTGTCATTTTGTTCTTGTATTTTCTTCCAAAATTCTTGTAAGGTTTTGCTTATTTGAGGTCCCTTTCCTTTCCATATAAAGTTAATGATTGGTTTTTCAATTGGTTAATGATTGGATTTCCTTAAAAAATGTTGATAGGATCTGAATTGGGATTGCATTGAATGTATAGATTGCTTTGGGTAGAACTGACATTTTCACAATGTTCAATCTTCCTATCCACAAGAATGGGATGTTCTTCCATTTTTGTAAAATTTATTCCCAAGTATTTTATTTTTTTGGTAGCTATTGTAAATGGTATTGATTTCTGAATTTCTTTTTCAGCAATGTCTTTGCTGGTGTAGAGGAATCCAACTGATTTTTGGATGTTGATCTTGTATCCTGCCATGATGCTAAATCTCTCAATGAGTTCCAGTAGACCTTTGACTGAGGCTCTTGAGTTTTCTAGGAACGGGACCATATCATAAGCAAACAGGGATAGTTTGACTTCTTCCTTACTAATTTGGATGCTTTTGATTTCCCTTTCTTGCCTTATTGCCCTGGCTAGGACTTCCAATACAGTGTTAAACAAAAGTGGTGATAGAAGGTATCCTTGTCTGGTTCCTGATCACAAGAGGAATGGTTTTAATCTCTCTCCATTGAATAAAATGTTGGCTGTTGGTTTTGCATAGATGCCCTTTATTATGTTAAGGAATGTCCCTTCTATTCCTATTTTGCTGATAATTTTGATCAGGAATGGTGTTGGATTTTATCAAATGTCTTCTCAGCATCAATTGATATGATCATGTGGTTTTTCTCCTTTGTTTTATTTGTGTGGTAGATGATGTTGACTCTTTTTCTAATGTTGAACCATTCTTGCATACCTGATATGAACCCCACTTGGTGATAATGAATGATTTGCTTGATATATTGTTGGAGTGTATTGGATCAGATTTTGATGAAGATTTTTGCATCTATATTCATGAGGGATATTGGTCTGTAGTTTTACTTTTGAGTGATGTCTTTGTCTGGTTTCAGTATCAAGGTTATGCTTGCTTCATAAAATGAGTTAGGGAGGATTCCATCCTTTTCTATGTTTTGGAATAGTTTGAGCAGGAGTAGTGTAGTTCTTCTCTGAATCTTTGGTAGAATTCTCCGGTGAAACCATCTCGGCCAGGACTCTTTTTTGTTGGTAATTTTTTGATGACCTGTTTAATTTCATTTTTTGTTATGGATTTGTTCAACTTTCCCATATTAGTCTGTGTTAGTCTAGGTAAGTGGTATGTTTCTAGAAATCTTTCCATTTCTTCCAGATTTTCAAATTTTTTGGAGTCCAGTTCTTCATAGTATCCTGATATTATCCTTTGATTTCAGTTAGTTCTGTTGTGATGTAACCCATTTCATTTCTTATACGTGTTATTTGTATTCTCTCTCTCTTTTCCTTTGTTAAATTTGCCAGTGGTTTGTCAATTTTATTGATCTTTTCAAAAAACCAACTTCTGGTCTTGTTGAGTTTTTCTATTGCCCTAGTATTTTCTGTTTCATTGATTTCTGCTTGAATCTTGATTATTTCCTTTCTTCTGGTGACCATAGGCTTTTATTGCTCTTCTTTTTCTAATTATTGGAGATGCTAGTTTAAAGTGTTGATTTTGGCTCTTTCTTCTTCTTTGATGTGTGCATTTATTGCTATAAATAATTGATTTATTATTTAATTACTCTGATTACTGCTTTTGCTGTGTACAAAAGATTTGATATGTTGTGTTTTCATTCTTGTTTGATTTAAGGAATTTTTGAATTTCAATTTTTATTTCTTCTCTTACCCACTCTATCTTAAGGAGGGTGTTGTTCAGTTTCCATGTGTTTATTCTTTTTCCGTTTATCTTCCTATTGTTAATTTCTAATTTGATAGCATTCTGATCTGAGAAGATGCTTTGCAGTATTTCAAAGGTTTTAAATTTATTAAGGCTTCTTTTATGGTCTAACATATAGTCTATCATGGAGAATGTCCCATGTGCACTGGAAAAGAATGTATATTGTACTGTTGTTGAGTGAAGTGCTCTGTAGATGTTTATAAGGTGAGGTTGGTGAATTGTATGGTTTAGCTTTTCTGCATCTTTGTTGAGTTTCTCTCTGATTCTATCTTTCATTCAAATTGGTGTATTAAAAACTCCCACTATGACTGTGAAGTCATCTCTTTGCCTTTTCAACTCCATTCAAAGTCTGATTTATATATTTTGAGGCTCTTTCATTAGGTCCACAGGTATTTATTATGGTTATATCTTCCTCTTCAATTGATCCTTTAATCGTTATGTAATATCCTTCTTTGTCTCATATGGTGGTTTTTGTCTTAAAGTCTATTTGATCAGAAATTAATGTTTCCACTCCTGCTCTCTTATGGTTGCCATTTGATTGATATATCTTTTTCCAAACTTTTATTTTTAGTCTATTTTTGTTTTGTCTCTAAGGTGTGTCTCTTATAGACAGTATATTGATGGGTTTTGTTTTCTTATTCAATCTGCAACTCTCCATCTCTTGAGTGGTGCATTTAATCCATTAGCATTCAGTGTAATTATTGACATGTATGAATTTGTTGCTTTCATTTTGTTATAAGTATCTTCATGGTGTTCCTGTTTTGTTTTGTTTTTTTTCCCATATTATTTTCTGTGCTGAGCTCATTATGTTTATGAATTGTGGTATCATTTCTTTTAATATTTGCTGAATATTTGTGCTTGTCCTCTTTTTTTTTTTTTGTGATGTGAAGATTTATCATTTTTCTTTGCAATTACCCTGTGATTTAAAATTTTCTCCCTGGGATTAGAACAATCCAGTCCATTCTATCTTGAAACTCTCTTGACTTCTTCACCATTTAGAAGTACTGTAACTACACAGTATTTTCCATCTTTTGGGTTTGTAGTTATCCTCACTTGCCAATTGATATTTCTGCTTCCCTGTTTACAATCTTGTAAGCTTATTTTAGTTTGGATATGTCCATAGCTGTGGTTTCTGGGTTATGTCATCTTGTGTTGGTTGTTATTTGCTATTTTTGGTTCCCTGTCCAAAGGACTCCCTTTAGCATCTCTTGTGAGGTTGATCTGGTTTTAACAAATTCCCTTAGTTTCTGTTTATCTGGAAATCTCCTAATTTCACCATCACGTATGAGGGACAATTTCACCATATATATAATTCTTGGTTGAAAAATTTTCTCTTTCAGGGTTATATATATACCATCCTGTTGCATTCTCACTTACATGGTTTCTGCTGAGAAATCTGAGCTTATTCTTACTGGTTGTCTTTTGTAGGTAACTTTTTTATTTTTCCCATGCTGCTTCCAGGATTCTTTCTTTGTCTTTGGTTTTGATGAGTTTGATGATGATATGTCTTGGTGATTTTCTTTTGGAGTCTAATCAGTTTAGGGTTTGTTGGACTTCATGAATAGATATATTCTCATCTTTCATCATATCAGGGAAGTTCTCCTCCAGAAAATCTTTGACAATTTTCTCAGTGGTTTTGTTTCTCTCTTCCTGTTCTGGAATTCCAATGGCATGTAGGTTATTCCTTTTGATGGTATCCCACATGAACCTTAGGCTTTTCATTTTATTTTGAACTTTTTTTTCTGATTGATCCCTTTCCAAAGAAGTATTCAGGTCTTTGTCTTCAATCTCATTAATTTTGTCTTCCATTACATCAATTCTACTCCTTTACCCTTTCAATGTGTTATCTAATTTGACAAATTAGTATTAATCTTCTGGATTTCTATCTTCAGATTTAGAATCATTTCTAATTTTTCACTTATTTTGTCATTTTATTCTTGTATTTTCTCCCACAGTTCTTCTAGGGATTTTCCTGTCTTTTCTTTGGCCTGTCTCTCAATCCTTTGAAGATATTTAAATATAATTGTTTTGAATTCCTTACCAGATTTTTCCAAAGCTGCTTCTTCCTCAGGGATGTGTTCTGGGAATGTATCCTGCTCCCTTGTTTCTACCACTTTATCTTGTTTGTTTGCGTGAACTGTGATGTTCTGTTGTCTTCTGGAAATCATGGTGTTGCTGTATTTAGATCTTTTTTTTAACTGTTTGTGAAGAGTAGCCAAGGGTTAGTCAGGCTCTTCCTGGTGGTTGTATATTGTTGACCTGTCGGAAGTGGTGGCTCTCAGTCAGTAAGTTTCAAGAGATGTTGTGATCTAGTTGTGTTGTATGGGGAGAGTTGCTGTATTCCACTCTGTCAGACAAAAATAACAGTTGAACAACCATCAAAAAAAGAAAAGCACATGGAAAAAAATATACACCATGTAATCACACAGGAAAAGTAACCAAAAAAAGGAAAAAGAATAGAAAAGGAAAAAAAAAAAAAAACTGAACATATGGGGAGAGGGCAATGAGAGGAGAAAGATAAAGAAGGAGAATAATGAAGAAAAAAATGGGAAAAGCACAAAAAGAAAAACAAGTTAACCATGAGAAAGAAAAAGAAAAAAAAAATTCAACCAGGAACAGGGAAAAGAAAAAAAGCTGAAAACTAGAACCTGGGTAAGGAAGAATAAAAAATCATAGTAAAAAGAAATAAAGTTATACCAATAACAGTAGTTTTAAAACGTCTGTTTGTGAAGAGCAGCCACTTCTGAGGAGTGGCTCAGAATGTGGGTGGGAGTAAGGGATGGCCGCACCTCCATTCACCAAGAGGGTGTGGGGTATAAGAGTAACAAGGGGAATGTTGCACCTTTCCAGAATGGCCTTGGGGTTCCCAGCAAGTGGAGCCTGTTCTTAAGTCTCTGGATCTGGGAGTATGCTGTGACTTTAAATATTCAAAATGTTCAAGCCACTTATAAACATTTAAAATGGCCACACCTTCTGGACAGACAAAAGTCCACAGCTCAGCCTGCTGTCCTCTTCATTCCCCAGACACCAGAGCAGTCCTCTGTGCATTTCCTGGCTAGCAGGGCTGACTTTTAGGTTAATTCTTAGATTCTACCACCACTTGGCAATATCCAAGCTGTTTGTGCCATCAGGATCGCTGCCAGACCACAGCTCTGCATGTCTCCTTTTTTGGTGTTTTCATGCAAATTCTTCTGCTAGTTGGAGTTTAGTCCACTTCTATATCCTCCCGTTCAAGGCTCAGGGGTCCAGGATTATCTTCTGTATCTGAGTTAATTGGTTCCCCTTTTCTTTGTTGAAGAGGGTCTGTGCAGTCTTTCTGCCCATTCCACCATCTAACTGGAATTCCCCATGTATTTATTCTTTTGTGGCAATAGGGTTTTCCTTTTTAAAAGAAAAATAAACTATACTTGCATTCCTTCTGAGGCAACTCTATCTGTGCAATTAAATCAGAAAAAAAAAAAAAAAAAAACATTTTTGGATAGACTTCAAGATGTTCTTATAATGGCAGGCCTTTTCTTAGACGAGTTGGTAAAAATTAAATGATTATTTAGAATCCAAAGGCTAATGTGAATCTCTGAAGCAAGAATTTGTCAGACAAATAATTTTGATACAGAATTAAAAAGTAGGAAAAAAAATGTTGTCATTAAGTTGATTTCAACTCATGATAACTCTATATGTGCTAGACTATAGCTGTGCTCCATAAAGTTTTCAGTGGTTGTGATCTTTTGGAAGAAGTAGTTTGCTTGATCTTTCTTTTGAAGCTCTTCTGAGTGGATTCGAACCACTAATATTTCAGTTAGTAGCCTTAACCATTTGCACTCAGAGACTCTTTCAAAGTTAAAAGTGAGTTTTAAATATGAAAAAAAAATGATTTTTAAAATTTCAATTTAATTATCTAAATACATTTTTTACAGAGATCATGCTCAGCTATTTAGCTATCAAAAATCTGTAATATTACCCAAAAAGTAACTAAAGAAAAAAATAAAAACCTCACTGCCATCAAGTCGATTCCAACTCTTACCAACCCCCATTGGGTTTCTGAGGTGGTAAATATTTACTGAAGTAGATTGTCCCATCTTCCTTCATTGGAGTGGCTGGTGGATTTAAACCACCAATCTTGTAGTTAACAGTATGCCTTTGGCACTACGCTACCAGAGTGTCTTAAAAAGAATGTAACTAGTACCTATAAATTAATTATTTTAATCAAGATTTCAATTTCACTTGATGTCCTTGAAATAATGTTGAAAATTAGAATATTTATCCCACTTGGAGCAATATAGAAGAAACAAAATAAGAGACTACAATTGTCCTTTTATATAATTAATTGCTTGAAATGAAACAAATTCCAAATGTTCAAGATATTAGATAAATAAAAATGCAGAAAAAGGTCTTATTTTGTATCTATTTTTATTATTACATTTTAAGATAGAATTTTAAATCACTAATATGAATAAAACTAAATATTAGAAAAATATAGATTTAAAATCTACTCAAAGTCAACTTTTTTTACAAACCTCAGATCTACAACATGATATTCAATTATTAATAAAGAACAACCTTTGATGTTGGTCGCTATCCTCAAGTCAGCTCCAGACTCATGGTGACCCCACACATAAAAGGATCGATTGTTGTGATCCATAGCATTTCGTTGGCTGATTTTTCAGAAGTAGATCATCATGTCTTTCATTCTAGTTCTCTTAATCTAGAAACTCTTCTGAAACCTATTTAGTACAATGGCAGCATGCAAGCCTCCGTTGAAAGATGAGTGGTGGCTGTGATGAGGTTCATTTTAGCTGGAAATCAAACAGGAATCCCTCATGGAAGGTGAAAATTTTACCACTGGAAATATTGTCTTAAACAATGGCTATGAAGTCATTCTCCTTGCTTCTTGGCCATACATGGTTTGCAAGCACAAGTGCTCTCACCTTTCTCCAAAAATGTTGTTAGTACTTGCTTCTAACAAAATCCATGGCTTCCTCTAAGTTTCCCAAATAAATTTTTAAAACTAACTTTTTGTGATGCTCAACTTTCAGCCAAACAATAGACAGACTTAGGAAGTGAACAATAATACCAGGAAGGAATGTACTTCTTAGACCAACCAAAATTAAGAGACCAAATGGACAGCATTTGCCCAGGGGTAAAACCCAATTAAGTTTGACCTTACCTTGAGATAAAATAGGTAAGCTATTGGTAGTAAGGAAAAGTATTGATTTTTTAATAATTTGCTCAAGAGAAAGTGTTGCCTGCAAGAAACAGAAAGAAAACACCAAAGTAGTGAATATCCCAAAGATTTTAATTATGGTTTGAACATAAATATTTAGGTGTCTCTTGTTGTTGCTGTTGTTATTTGCCATCGAGTCAGACCCGACTCATAGCAACCCCTCCTTGGGTTTCTGAGGCAGTATCACTATGGAAGTAGATTGCTTCATCTTCCTTCTGAGGAATGGCTGGTGGGTTTGAACTGCCAGCCTTTTGGTTAGCAGTCAAGTGTCTTAGGCACTATGCTATCAGAGCTCCTTAGGGGTCTCTACTTTAAAAACAACAACAACAACAAAAACTGTAGCTCTGTCTAAAATAAGAGAGATGACTTCCTTATGTGGCTTTAGGATAATTATCTTTTTTATAAATCAAAATCTGTTTATATGTATTCCCAAGTACATGCACTTTGGTAATTAATATGGTAGTATGGTTATTTGAATGCAAAATAGAAAAAACTTTTGTTTCATAATTAATAATATGTCGAAATAACAATGATATCATAATTTCCTTCTGAATTTAGTTCCTATTTTATATTCAAGTGATCCCAAACATATAGTGCTTTTCTGTGGTATACAAAATGTGTTTTGTAGGGAGCTTCTGATCACTATCAATATTTTGTCAAAGCATTAGCTAATAGTCAATAACTAAAGCTGTTAGCGAGCAATCACCACATTATCTCTTAAGCTTAGAGCTCATATATGCTGGAGTTTCTCAGGATAACAAAGCATTAAAATGGAATCCAGAAGAGCATGGAGTGGATTCCATAATTTAAAAAAAAAAAAAAAAAATACATTTGAACATTTAAGTGTGTGTGCTTTTATTTATTTATTTATTTTAGAGTTTATTACCTAAGCTGGCCATATGATAAATAGTGATATCATTAAATTTTTTGACCATATAATTTATTTTCTCAACCAGAGACTTTTGAGAGTGAAAGAAGGCAATACTAATAAGTACGCCAGGGCAACAAGCATAATCTGAGCCTATCTCTGGATGAAAGAACTGAAGAAAAAAATTAAGCCTTGAGTTGCAATATTGAAAGTTTCTATGGGCAACATGGGAAACTATGCTGGCATTGAATGATGCAGGAAACATCAAAAGAAGATGGAAGAAATACACAGAGTCACTGTACCAAAAAGAATTGGTTGATGTCCATCCATTTCAGGATGTGGCATATGACCAAGAACCAATGGTATTGAAGGATGAAGTTGAAGCTTCACTGAAGGAAGTGGCAAAAAACAAGTCTCCAGGAATTGATGGAATACTCATTGAGATGTTTCAACAAATGGATGCCACTTTGAAGGTACTTACTCGGCTATGCCAAGAGATTTGGAAGACAGCTACCTGGCCAACTGACTGGAAGAGATCCATATTTGTACCCGTTCCAAAGAAAGGTGATCCCACAGAATGTGGAAATTATCGAACAATATCATTAATATTACATGCAAGTAAAATCTTGTTCTTGCTGTTATGTGCTGTTGAGTCGGACCCAGCTCATAGCGACCCCTCCTTAAGTTTCCTAGGCAGTATCACTACGGAAGTAGATTGCCTCATCTTCCTTCCGAGGAGTGGCTGGTGAGTTTGAACCACCAGCCTTCTGGTTAGCAGTCAAGTGCCTTAGGCACTATGCTACAAGAGCTACCAAGTAAAATCTTACTGAAGATAATTTAAAAATGGTTGCACCAGTATATTGACAGAGAAGTTCCAGAAATGCAAGCTGGATTCAAAAGAGGAGGTGAGATGAGGGATATCATGCTGATGTCAGATGGATCTTAGCTGAAAGCAAAGAATACCAGAAAGATGTTTACTTGTGTTTTATTGACTATGCAAAATCATTTGATTGTGTGGGTTATAACAAATTATAGATAACATTGAGAAGAATGGGAATTCCAGAACACTTGATTGTACTCATGAGGAACCTGTATATACATCAGGAGGCTGTCATTAGAACAGAACAAGGGGACACTGCATGATTTAAAATCAGGAAGGGAGTTTGTCAGTGTTGTACATTTCACCATATTTATTCAATCTGTATGATGAACAAGTAATCCAAGAAGCTGGATTATATGAAGAAGAACATGGCATCAGGATTGGAGAAAGGCTCATTAACAGCCTGCCATATGCAGATGACACAAATTTGCTTGCTGAAAGTGAGGATGACTTGAAGCACATACTGATGAAGATTAAACACCACAGTTTTCAGTATGGATTACACCTCAATATAAAGAAAACAAAAATCCTCACAACTGTACCAATTAGCAGCATCACTATAAATGGAGAAAATATTGAAGTTATTAAATACTTCATATTATTTAGTTCTACAATCAACACCAATGGAAACAGCAGTCAAGATATCAGACAATGTATAGCATTGGGTAAATCTGCTGCAAAAGACCTCTTTCAAGTACTGAATAACAAAGTTATCTCCTTGAAGACTAAGGTGCACTTGACACAAGATACGGTACTTTTAATTGCCTTATATGCATGTGAGAGCTGAACAATGAAAAAGGAAGACCAAAGAAGAGTTCATGCTTTTGAGTTGTGGTGTTGGCGAAGAATACTGAAAGTACAATGGAATGCTAAAAGGACTTACATATCTGTGCTGGAAAAAGTGCAGCTGGAATACCCCTTGGAAATGAAAATGGTCAGACTTCTTCTCACCTACTTTGGTCAGGTTGTAAGAAAGGACCGTTCCCTGGAGAAGGCTATCATCCTTGGTAAAGTGGAGGGTCAACAAAAAAAGGGAAAGCCCTCAACAAGATGGATTGACACAATAGCTACAACAATGGGCTCAGGTACAGCGATTGTGGAGCTGACACAGCACTGGGTAGTGTTTCGTTCTTCTGTACGTAGGGTTGCTATGAATCAGAGATGATTCAGTGGCACCTAACAACAACATTTCTGGCTAACCGTGATCTCTGGCCACTCTACTTCCTATTGAATTTTTAGGGCTTTTGACTACCTTTGTTTTGAATTATTAAATATCTGGCTTGGTTAATTATATTGATCTGGAATGCATGAAAATTGTCACTTCTCAATTTTATTTAGAGTTATTATGATTCATTCTTTCTTCTCATATATACTCCAGAAAATCCCTCCCTCCTTTTTTAGCTCTTTGGTAGAGGGGAAACCCCAAACAACATGATTTTCTTTTAAATAATAGATTGGAACAAGGGAACTGGACCTAGAGAAGTCAGACCTTAAAAACATAAAACTTCAGATTGGCTTTCTGATTGATCTTCCTCCCTAAGAAAATGATGATGGTGATAATTTGTTGTATTGTTAAATAAATAAATTGCTGTATATCAGGTCTTGCGTTATGTGCTTTTCATATAGTAACTTTTTTAATTCTGCCAAAAATGTTGAGTTCCCCTCCCCCCAGGGGAGATATTAACTTTACACATGAGAAGAATCATACATAAATAGTTAAATAACTTATTCAAAGTAGCCCAGATAATGACACAGTTGAAACATCTGTATATAATGTTTTTTTCTGAAGGAAGTTCTTACTTGTTTAAGACAAAAATAGGCTTATTGAAAAATGACATGCAGAGATAGAAATATAGGAAGTTAAGCCTTCTAATTGAATTTACCTTTTTTTTTTAAATATGTCAATTTAGACCTATACATAAATTTATATCTAATCCCAAACACCATGTACTTCTTCAGTAAATTCTATCACTTTTATGTAATCTTTTTTTTTAGGAATTTTATGATTCCTTATATAATATAGTAGTTTAGTTATCATTTTTTATACTAATTAGCTTTACATTAGAGATTCAGTGGGGACACAGATAGAGTCATCAGGAAGCAGGTCATGACATTCATTTGTCAGGAGAAATTGAGGATTAAGGAGAACATCAAGTTTCCAGAATACTGCCAAAATACAAAATGACACACATGTGTAATCCACAGAAAATAATATTGGCAGGAGAAAATAAATCATGGGGATTGGAGGATAGCAAATTCTTAGTAATTGCTTTGAAAATCCCAAGTTCCTCATGAATTATTCTTTGCAGCTCAGCCTTAAGGGGCTTCTTTAGCTTGCCAGCTGCCAAGCAGCGTTCCTAGTACAGGCGCTATATATAAATAGTACCAATCTCACAGCAAACATGCCAGTGCACATAAGTGCCAAGTAAATATTTATCAGAAGCCAGTAGGTATGGCAAACATGCTTGGCTGCTAACATAAAAGTTAGAGATTTGAGTTTACCCAGAAGCACCTTGAAAGAAAGACGTGGAGATCTACAGCCAAAATATCATCTGTTGAAAACCCTATGGAGCAGAGGTTTACTCTGGCACATGTGAGTTCACTAAGAGCAGAGTCAACTAGATGGGAACTGGTTGTACATATTTATTAAATGAAAACACAAATTAGAAATCACTACTAAAGAGCATTAATCAAATAAATTGACATAGTTTCCCATATACAATATCTTCTTTTTGTTGTTGTTGTTGTTATGTGCCATTGAGTCAGCCCTGACTCATAGTGGGTTGCCAAGGCAGTATCACTACTGAAGTAGATTGCCCAGTCTTCCTTCTGAGGAGTGGCTGGTGGGTTTGAACCGCCAGCCTTCTGGTTAGCAGTCAAGTGCCTTAGGCACTATATATCTTCTTTTTATCAAGTTATTATTTCTATGTGATATTTCCTCATGTCATTTTCCTAAAGCATTTAAAGTAGTAGAATTATAACAATATTAGCTAGCATTTATTGAGAGTTTCATATGGCCTTTACTTTTCTAAGAACTTTCCATATATCTGTTTTAATCCTTACAACATATGAAGGAGGTAATATAATCAACTCTGTTTCGAAAGGAGGAAACTGAGGCTCAGAGATATTACTAGTTAATGGAAGATCACACCCTTTGTAGTGGTGAATTCTGTTTAAAAGTCCAGGCAATCTGACTTGACAAAGCCTTCAGTCTTAATTAACTGTTCTCCAGTCTTCTTTCATGAAACTTCTCAAATAAATTTTAATTTCCAATACTAGAAAAAATAAATAAGGCAAAGCACGGATATAAGTTAGTTTTTTAAAATATACTAAAGGAATCTCTCTTCTTATTCCAGCTCACACTTCCATTGTAACCAAAACCAAACCACACTCATTGCCATCAAGTTTTCTCTGACTCATAGAGACCCCCACTGGGTTTCCGAGGCTACAAATCTTTACAGAAGTAGATTGTCCTATCTGCCTTCCATGAAGCAGCTGGTGGGTTTGAATCACGGACCTTCCAGTTAGCAGTCAAGTACCTTATCCACTACGCCACCAGAGCTCCTTCTTCCATTGTAAAGCTATGTTTAAATAAAAGCAATCTTCAAAAAATTTGAACAAGGTTTCCTGAAGTCTTTCTCTAAAATAATCTGAGCTAATGAATCTCTGTGGTGACTCTGAAATCTATTTCAAGACATGTAAGCTCTAGATGAAAACACACATTGAAAAGACACCCTGAAGTGAAATGCTTTGAAGATAGCCACATTTCACTTCTCAGCTACATGCAATATCAGAGATTATATGAAATTTCTGTATATCCTTGTCCTGATTTAAAAAAAAAAAAAAAAAAAAAGTTTTAGGATCATTATTGATATATATTTTTTTCTCTTTCTGTTTCTCTCAACTGATGACTCTTCATTTCAGCAGTTGATAGTAATTAAGCCACGATTGAAATTATCATGGCTTCTGACTAATTTCTGTGGTTTTTCTTTATCCTTCTCTGTATGCGACATCTAATTTACTTAGTTCTGAGTTGATGTGCTCTAAAGAGCAAGTTAATACCTAACCCAATATGAAAGATGCAAAATGAGTATTTGTAAACAGGTGAAGCCATCTTGGGAAACAAAAGAAGATAGAATTGGAGCAAATGTAAATTGTTGCTTCTCTCTTGTTGGGGGCAATGGGAAGCATGACGTGAAAAATACTGTAAAGAAAGTATACACAATTAAAAAATCTAATTTAATTTTTAAATTAAAATCTTATTAAAGCTTCCCTTTAAAAGCAGCTTAGAAGTGAGAGAAATAGGAGCTGAGGAGAGTTTAGATTTATACCCAAGCATTCAGTTAAAGAGACATGAGCTTTGGGATACAGTAAAAGGAAACAGCTTGAGATGGATATAACAAGAAGATGGTGAGCTTGGTATGACTTACCAACTTCAGCAGGCTCATTTATCACTTTAAAGGGCAGCCTCAAAGGCACATTATAAGGGAAGAAGGACAGACACAATTGAGTCCCTCAGATGAAATGACAATTTGGTCTCTAAGTCTGAGTTGCAAAGGGAACATGAATACTGCTGCAGACTGCAGTGATGTATTCTGACATATGGTCAACCACAGAAAACTTTTAGAAAGAAGAGAGATGAGTCTGAGCCATGCCTACTAAAAGTGAAAGAATGAGAATAAAAGGATTTTCATAAACCGATAAGAAAAGCCGAATTTCAGTCATGCTTGAAAATAAAAACTGAGTCTTATTGACTTCTTTTTTTTTTCATTTATTGCTTTAATGACATTTTGTCTTGAAATGCAAATGTAATTATGTTTAATCTATATATACATTTTTAATTAATAAATAGCTATTTTTTTTACATAGGAAAGATGTACTGATTTATAATTAACAATGTCTATGAAGGAGATTAGGAGCTCTGATGGTGTGGTGGGTAAGGAATTTGGTTTCTAACCAGAAGGTAAGCAGTTTAAATCTACTAACTACTCCATGGGAAGAAGATGAGGCAATATACACACAAAGAGATTTACAACCTTGGAAAACCAACAGTGGTCACAATGAATCTTAATCTACTCAATGGCAGTGGAACCCAACAAAGGAGATTGTGCTGATTTCCACTGTCTGTCAAGCAGATATATCACTTAGTACAAACTAAACTAAATTGTAAACCTTCAGTACATCATAGCATTTGTCCAAAGAATTAAAACCAATATTCATATAATTCTCTCCAGAGTATAGTGTTCTTCAACCCCATAGTTAGCACAGTATGCTGTCTGGGGTGCTAATGTACCAGTTTCTCTTGAGTTCCTTTATTTAGGCCCCGTTACTTTTCAAATTTGAAATTCTAATTCACCCTGAGACTTAGACCTTTTAATGCTATATTTGTACATGGAGAGCTCTCAATATGAGAAAACATGAAAAGATTTGCATATGAATTTAGATTCATGAGCTTCTGAGTTATTCCCTTATATTGTCACCCTATTCCATGATACTATGATATCAGGAATATTTCAATTTACCACAACCAAATATACCATATATTCCCATTGGTCTGTCCTAATGGTCTCATTCCTCCCTACCCACCCTCTAAATCTAATCCAGTGTATCTCCATATATTTTACTCAGCCTTTTTCTTCATAATTGCTGAGTTCTTAGTCTATATATCTAAGTGGAAATGTCATTTTATACAATGTTCTTTTAACATCCAGATTCTCCAGAGGTCAGTTGGGCACAAGTTGCTTTCCTGCACATCACAACCTCAACTAATTTTAAAGGTCCGTCTGTATTGATCTTTCAAGGAAACTGGAAAACTTGAGGCTTGCAGATTAAATGGCACCAGACTCCATCTCATTAACTTAAGTCTCGGAAGATATACCAGATACTTTCGCCCCAGGAAATGACTTGGCTAACGCTGATGCCATCCTATCCTCCAGGGATAAAAATTGCTCTTAGGTTTCACTTAAGTATAATTCAACTCTATTGCAATAATAGAACTATTTATCCTCAGATCAAGGAGACCGACTGTAAAAATTACATAATGTACAAATTATGTAGTCTGAGTTCTTTTGCCCTTCTCCCTGCATTTTGTTCCTTGCTATATTTCTTCAGGTTTATTAATGATTTATTACTTTTTCTTAAGAATGTTTCCACCCTAAAATAATCTTTTATAAATCAAACACTGGGAAATAGAAACCAAATATATCTCTGAAACTATCTATCTACACAAACATACACACACATATATATACAGAAATACATATATATCTATATATACACACAAATATATATATATATATATACACATGTATATATATGTATGTGTGTGTATATATATATATGAATTTAGAGACCATATAAAGAATAGATTTGATGTATTGAACACCAATGACTGAAAACCAGATAAATCATGGGATGACATCAAGAACATCATCCATGAAGAAAGCAAAAGGTCATTAAAAAGACAGGAAAGGAAGAAAATAACAAAATGGATATAAGAAAAGACTCTGACACTTGCCTTTCAAGAGAGAGTCGATAAAGCAAATGGAAGAAATGACAAGATAAAAAAGCTGAACAGAAGGTTTCAAAGAGCAGCTCGAGAAGAAAAAGTCAATTATTACAATGAAATGTGCAAAGACCCGGAGTTAGAAAAACAAAAGGGAAGAATAGGTGCAGCATTTCTTAAACTGAAAGAACTGAAGAAAAAATTCAAGCTCAAGTTACAATATTGAAAAATTCTGTGGGCAAAATATTGAATGATGCAGGAAACATCAAATGAAGATGGAAGGGATACACAGAGTCACTGTACCAAAAAGAATTGGTTGATGTCCATCCAGTTCAGGATGTGACATATGATAAAGAACCAATTGTATTGAAGGAAGAAGTTGAAGCTGCACTGAAGGAACTGGCAAAGAATAGGCCTCCAGGAATTGACAGAATATCCACTGAGAAGTTTCAACAAATGGGTGCTGTGCTGGAGGCACTCACTTTTCTATGCCAAAAAAATGGGGGCAGTTATTTGGCCAACTGACTGGAAAAGATCCACATTTGTACTCATTCCAAAGAAAGGTGAACCCACAGAATGTGGAAATTACTGAACAATATCATTAATATTACATGCATGTAAAATCTTGCTGAAGAAAATTCAAAAATGGTTGTAGCAGTATATTGACTGAGAGCTTCCAGAAATGCAAGCTGGATTCAGAAGAAGACGTGGAAAGAGGAATATCATTGCTGATGTCAGATGGATCTTAGCTGAAAGCAAAGAATACCAGAAAGATACTTACTTGTGCTTTATTGATTATGCAAAAGCATTCAATTGTGTGGATCATAACAAATTTGGTAATACTGAGATGAATGGGAATTCCAGAACACTTGACTGTGCTCATCAGAAACCTGTACATAGACCAGGGGGCCATTATCTGTACAGAACAAGGAGATACTGCGCATGGTTTAAAATCAAGAAGGAAGTTTGTCAGGGTTGTATCCTTTGACCATACTTATTCAAGTTCTATACTGAACAAATAGTTCAAGAAGCTGGACTATATGAAGAAGAACATGGAGGAAGATTGGATGCAACAGGATTGGAGGAAGACTCATTAACAACCAGTGATACACAGATGACACAACTTTGCTTCCTGAAAGTGAGGAGGACTTGAAGCACTTACTGATAAAGATTAAATACTACAGTCTGCAGTATGAATTATGCCCCAACATAAAGAAAATAAATATCTTCACAACTGGACCAATAAGCAGCATCACAATAAATGGAAAAAAGATTGAAGTTGTTAAAGATTTCATATTACTTGGTTCTACAATCAACACCAATGGAAGCAGAAGACAAGACATCAGATGACATGGGCAAATCTGCTGCAAAAGACCTCTTTAAAGTGCTGAAGAGCAAAGATGTCTCCTTGAAGATTAAGCTGCACCTAACCCAAGCCATGGTATTTTCAGTAGCCTCATATGCATGTGAGAGCTAGACAATGAACAAGAAAGACCAAAGTAGAGTTGATGTTTTGAGTTGTGGTGCTGGCAAAGAAGTTGAAAATACCATGGACTGCCAAAAGAATGAATAACTCTGTTTCACCCATTTTGGTCATTGTATCAGAAGGGACCATTCCTCAGAGGATATCATACTTTGTAAAGTGGAGGGTCAACCAAAAAGGAGAATGCCCTCAGTGAGATGGATTGATTCATTGGGTGAAATGATGAATCTGGTATAGCAAGGATTGTGGCTGGCATGGGATCAGGCAGTGTTCTGTTCTGTTCTGTGGTACACAGGGACACTATGAGTTGGAACTCACTCAGCAGCACCTATAGCAACAACAACAATTCTCATGTCATGCCCCTGTGTCACATTTTGGTAAGTCTCACAATATTCCAAACTTTTTCATAATGCTATTGCACACTTACTAGACTACAGTGTAGTGTAAACATAGCTTTCATACAAACTAGGAACCCCCCAAAATTGTGCAACTTACATCATTGCAATATTCACTTAATTTTGGTGATCTAAAACCAAACCCATAATATCTCTGGGATATGCTTCTGTTTGTATGTGTTTGTATCCTGAAATATGTTGTAAATGAGTATAAAAATTAGGAGTGGGACAATAGAAAATCAACTTTAACTACTTTAAAATTGTTCCTGGAACCAGCTTTAACCTTACAAATAGCCCAATCGTGGTAGAAAGAAAAAAGGTCAAGTACAAGGTACATTTATTAGAACCTGATGTTTCTGGGTGGAAAGGAGTGAAGAATGAGAGACCTTTTAAAAGTTACCACACATATGATCTCTGAATGCATATTAATAATGGGCTGTACTCTCACCAGCCATTACTCGGAAGGAAGACAGGGCAATCTACTCCCGTAGTGCTATTGTCTCAGAAATCCAAGGAGGGGTCGCTATGAATCAGATCTGACTCGAGGGCAATGAGGTTTTTTTTTTTTCCCACTCTCAAATGGCTATGTGGACCAAAAACCGAAACAAGTGTCTGGTGGCTTTGAACTACCAGCCTTCTGGTTAGTAGTCAAATGCCTTAGGCACTGCACCACCAGAGCCCCCACTTGTACCAGGCAAAGAAAATAAATACATGGAGTTGATCAAGGTAAAAAATAGTGATCATTGACATGTCTGGTAACGCCTTTACTCACTTTCAGTAGTTAGTCACCTCTAGAAGCTTCCTGCCCTGAAGGAAGTAGACTCCATATTTCTAAATCTTAGAACTTTCCAAAATAAGTCAGATTACTATATCTGTCCTGAAACAAGTATGTAGACTTCAAAGTAACTGAGTCAGAATGTGCACTCAGAGCATTGCCTAGAGGAGAAAGAAAACCTAAAATACATTACACTAAAATTAATACCCATAAGAAGGAAAAGTTACTCATGTTGGATATCACATGACCTACACACACATGACAGCTAGCTATAAGAGCAAATTAGGCAGTCAGAAAGCAAAAATAAAAAGAATATTCATGAGGAAAATGAAGCAGAAAGTACAACAATTAATCTTTTAATTTCCAATCAGACAAAGACTAGAAACCTGGTGATGATGACATATCAATCAAATAAACAAAACCAACTTCTATATGTATCATAAAGCAAATTTGAGTATTAATCTAGCTCATATTGAGTACAGAATTCACAGAAATATGTGCTTCAGTTCTTAATCTTAGCACTGGTTGTAATTTATGGTGTACTTAGGTGAGTTCCTGCATTCTCTTTTGTCTAAATGTCTTAATTAATTTATGAAAATAACAAAAGTAGCTTAGCTCAAATTTTGCTTTGGGAAATAGATAAACAAAATGTAGTACTACATTTTTAAACTGCATAAAGTCTGATAAGTGTTTAATATCTATTGGTGATTTTATTCTTGGAGAACATAGCCAGTGCCATATGAGAAATGTAAATAGAGTTATTGAGCTATTATGTCAGTGACAAAAGAAGATTAGTCTTTTCTCTAGGAGGTGAGGATAAGGCTTACTGAAAGTATTCATTGCATACCAAATTAGATTACACATTGTATTTCTGTCACTGAATGTTTTCCTTGGTTGTTGTTTGAATAATACAAATTGGATGTAGGTTCAATGCAAATCATTCAGGCACCTTCTTTCAAAAGTAATTAGGGTCTTACTCACTTGAAACCAGATAATTACATTTAATGTAATCTTAAAAGGGCTCCCAAGGATAGTTCTCCATTGGTAAAATACAGAAGTGGAACAAATTGACTTTTGTGATCACTGAAGTTAGAGGATTGCAAACAGAGAAAAGAATGATGAATCTAACCATTATTCTATTAAGACTTATAAAGATGGAAGAAATTTTTTAATAGCTCCATTTAATCTCATTCAAATCCTCGGGAACTTTTCTCCAGTGTTATCTGTGTGTGACACATGGAAGGACAACCAGGACCATGCTTTGAAAAAAAAAGAAAAAAAAATTAAAAATTGCTTAGTTAAGGGCTAGCTCCACAAGGAAGGGTTCAGGGAGACCTCATTACCCTGAAGAAGAGTCTGGAGCAGTTTGGACCCAAAACCCGTACACTGAGAGTCTCCTGCACCCAGGAGAGATAGCAACAACACTGAAAAAGAGGGAGACAGCATGTTGGGCTTGCCAGTCCACAAACAAAAGCTGAGCGCCTTCAGACAAGAGGCTTGCATACAGAGTTAAAGAGCTGTAACACTTGCCTGTGCAAAGCAGAGGTTTGAGGTTGCCCCAGAAGATCTTGTCAGAGCCAGAGGTCGTGAGCAAGAAATTTGACAGTGAGTTTAAAGAGCTGTAACGCTTCTGCAGGGCAAGGGAGGCCTGAATGTGCCCTGTATAGGTTTGCACGCTTCCCCTCTCGGGCAGTATGGGCCCAGATAGCATGGCAGCAAGAGAGCTCTACCTGAGTAGCATGGCAGGAACTGAAAGCAGAGGGCAGCAAGGCCCAGCAGCAAAACAGAAGCCTTAGGAGCTGTGCATGTCCCCCAAGCAGCATGATGGTAGCAAAGGTAAACGGTGACATGAACATAGTATCTGACATGAACACAGTATCTGACCTGAACCATGGTGTGCCTGCCTAGAGACTTAAGAATGAACGTGGGTCATTTGGGGAAAGGTAAGTGTTTGCCCCTCTGAGAATCTTTGATTATTATTTATCTTTTGCTTTCTAGAAATAATTGCAATAGCTTTCACTTTGCCATCACTAAATGTCTTGTGTGTCCCACTAGATCACAGATAAATGTAGCAACCACAGGATGGTTGATACCAGTGGTCTATGTGTCTCATCCCTAGCAGTCTTATGGCTACCTGGAAGTGTGAGGAATAGCCTATCTGAGTGTGCAATGAACATAGACAGAGCATAACTTGGTCTGAGAAAAAATCTTAATCATTCTAGTCAATTATGGTATGTTTCATTCTCTAAATGCACCCCACTTCAAACACTAAAGAACCTGTATCAAATAGCAACTCTTATAATTATTTCAAATTTTACTCTGCTAGTTTTTATTATTTCTTCATCCATTTCAAGAAGTGGCATATGATCTAGAACCAATGGTAATGAAGGAAGAAGTCAAAGCTGCAATGAAAGAACTGGCGAAGAACAAGGCTCCGGGAATTGATGACATACCGATTGAGATATTTCAACAAACAGATGCCCCATTGGAGGCGCTCACTCAGTTATGCCAAGAGATTTGGAGGACAGCTACCTGGCCAACTGACTGGAAGAGATCCATATTTGTGCCCATTCCAAAGAAAGGTGATCCCACAGAATGTAGAAATTATAGAACAATATCATTAATATCACATGCAAGTAAGATCTTACTGAAGATAATTCAGAAACGTTTGCAGCAGTATATTGATAGAGAACTTCCAGAGGTTCAAGCTGGATTCAGAAGAGGACGTGGAACAAGGGATATCATAGCTGTTGTCAGATGGATCTTGGCTCAAGGAAAAGAATACCAGAAAGATGTTTACTTGTGTTTTATTGACTATGCAAAGGCATTTGATTGTGTGGATCATGACAAATTATGGATAACATTGAGAAGAATGGGAATCCCTGAGCACTTGATTGTACTCATGAGGAATCTGTACCTTGACCAGGAGGCTGTCGTTCGAACAGAACAAGGGGACACTACATGGTTTAAAATCAAGAAGGGAGTGTGTCAGGGTTGTATTCTGTCTCCACACTTATTCAATCTATATGCTGAGCAAATAATCCGAGAAGCTGGACTATATGAAGAAAAACGTGGTATCAGGATTGGAGGAAGAATCATTAACAACTTGAGATATGCAGATGATACAACTTTGCTTGCTGAAAGTGAGGATGACTTAAGGCACCTACTGATGAAGGTTGAAGAATACAGTCTGCAGTATGGATTACATATCAACATAAAGAAAACAAAAATCCTCACAACTGGACCAATGAGGAGCATCACAATAAATGGAGAGAAGATTGAGGTTGTCAAGGAATTCACGTTGCTTGGTTCTACAATCGATGCCAACGGAAGCAGCAGTCAGGACATTAGACGACGTGTAGCATTGGGGAAGTCAACTGTGAAGGAACTGTTTCAAGTGCTGAGGAGCAAGGATATCTCCTTGAGGACTAAGGTGCGCCTGACACAAGCCATGATATTTCCAATCGCCTGGTATGCATGTGAGAGCTGGACAATGGATAGGGAAGACCGAAGAAGAGTTGATGCTTTTGAGTTGTGGTGCTGGCAAAGAATGCTGAAAGTACCGTGGATTGCTAAAAGAACTAACAGATCTGTCCTGGAGGAAGTGCAGCCAGAATGCTCCTTGGAAGCAAGAATGGCCAGACTTTGTCTCACCTATTTTGGTCATGTTGTAAGAAGGGACCATTCCCTGGAGAAGGATGTCATGCTTGGTAGGGTGGAGGGTCGACGAAAGAGGGGGAGGCCTTCAACGAGATGGATTGATACAGTGGCTGCGATGATGGGCTCGAGTATAGCAGGGATAGTGGGGCTGGCGCGGGATCGGGCAGTGTTTCGTTCTGCTGTGCATGGGGTCGCTATGAGTCGAAAACGACTCGACGGCACTTAACAACAACAACAACAACAGTTTTTAAAATGTGCTCATGAATTTACATAATGTAATTATTTTAATGACCACCATGGTCCAAACTTCTAAATGTATGTTTTGGTTTTCAGGGTTTTAATCTTTAAAGATAGGTAAACATACTAATGGTGGTGTTTTCTGGCTGTATGTAAGGCTTTATTTTTTTTTTTTTTTAATTGTTTAATTGTAATTTGAGTGAAAGTTTACAGAACAAATTGGTTTTCCATTAAATAATCCATACACATTTTTATTTTGTGACATTCATCGTAATCCCCACAATGTAACAGCAACTCTTCCCACTTCCTCCCTGTGCTTTCCATTTCCCTTTATCTTTTATCCTGTCTCTTCCTGTCTTCTTAGCTTTATCCCTAGGCATATGCTGTGTGTAAGAATTTAAAATACATTTCCATACCCTGAAACAACTTTTAAAATTATCAACACATAGAGTATTTGTGTTTTCAAAGCTTGGCATTGTGAATGTTCCTGTTTTGGCTGAGTATTTTTCAAACAGTAAGCCTGTCAGACATCACAAGTGTATTGGGAAACCCCATGGATGAAATCATGATGGTTTACATTTTCCTAACAATTTTCTTGTCTCTTCAAGGGAACTTTTGTCTTAGTCCCTGCATTTTTTTTTTTCCTCAATTTCTTCTACAATTCTTATTTTTATGTTGTTTTTCTTATTGTTTTCATTTGATTATCTCAGTGCTTCTTATAAGAATCTTCTCTTTTAAAATAATTTTTAAGAATGTTACTGATGTTTAATTGATGTACAATAAACTATACACTCTAAAGTGCACAATTTAATATTTTCAAACATGTCATCATCATGACAACAGTAATAACAAACATATCCATCTTTCTGGTTCCCTTCCCTTAAAGCCCTCTCTAAACTTCAACCCAATTCCCAGAAAACTACTGAATTATTTTTGTAGATTAGATTGGATTTTCCAAAATTGCATATAAATTGAATATTATTGTATGTAGGAGCTCTGGTAGCATAGTGCCTAAGGCACTTGACTGCTAACCAGGAGGCTGGCGGTTCAAATCCACCAGCCACTCCTCGGAAGGAAGGTTGGGCAATCCTACTTCCGTAGTGATAACTGCCTCAGAAACCCAAGGAGGGGTCGCTAGGTGTCGGGGCCGACTTGATGGCAAATAACAACAACAACAACAACATTATTGTATGTACTACACACACACACACACACACACACTTATTGTTGTTGTTGGTTGCTGTTGACCTGGTTCCTAACCATGACAATCCTATTTGTTTTTTACAGAGTAGAACGACCCCACAGGATTTTCATGGCTGTAAGCTCTGGTAGTGTAGTGCCTAAGGCACTTGACTGCTAACTAGAAGGCTGGCGGTTCAAACCCACCAGCCACTCCTCAGAATGAGGCAATCTACTTCCGTAGTGATACCACCTCAGAAACCCAAGGTGGGGTCACTATGAGTCATGTCCAACTCAATGGCACATAACAACACAACAACAACAATCTTCATAAATATAGAGCTCCATACCTTTTCTTCCACTATACTACTGAGTAGGTTTGAATCACCAACCTTTAGTCTAGTGTAAACTGTTTATACCACCTACACAAAACAAAAGTATCCAAACACATTGACTTTGAGTTGATTCAGACTCATAGCAACACTACAGGGCAGAGTAGAACTGCCCCATAGGGTTTCCAAGTCTGTAATCTTTATGTAAGCATAACACCATGTCTTTCTCCCACAGAGCAGCTGGTGAGTTTGAATCACTGATCTTTTGGTTAGCAGCCAAGTGCTTAATCATTGTATCACCAGAAATCCCTATGCATACACAACACATACATGCACAAATAGATTCCTTCATCATAATTTGTTTGAACTACATTCATGTTATGTGTCTATAGCACATTCCTTTTGATTGCTGATTAGCACTCTATTGCATAAGTTGCTAAGAAGTATCCTATACTGTGGATATTTGTTGTTAATGTTGTTAGGTGCCATTGAGTTGATTCTGACTCAGAGTGATTCTACATACAACAGAACAAAACACAGCCTGGTTCTGTGCCATTCTCACAATACTTGCTATACTTAAGCCAATTGTTTAATCCACTGTGTCAGTCCAACTCGTTGAGGGTCTTCCCTTTTTTATCTGACCCTCTACTTTACTAGGCATGATATTCTTCTCCAGGGAATGTTTTTTTTCTCACAACATAACCAAAGTAAGTGCGACAAAGTCTGGCCATTTTAGAGTCTAAGGAGCATTCTGGCTGCAGTTTTTCCAGAATAGATTTGTTCCTTCTGGCAGTCCATTGTATTTTCAGTATTCTTTGCCAACAACATAATTCAAAGGCATCAATTCTTCTTCAGTCTTCCGTAGTCATTGTCCAGCTTTCACATATATATGAGGAGATTTAACAGACCAAGTGACATCTATGCTCTTCAACACCTTAAAGAGGTATTTTGCAGCAGATTTAACCAAAGCAGTACAACATCCGATTTCTTGACTTATGCTTCCATGGGTGTTGATTATAGATACAAATAATATGAAATCTTTGACAATTTCAATCTTTTCTCCATTTATCACAATGCTGCTTATTGGTCCAGTTGTGAGGATATTTGTTTCTTTATGTAGTCTTTGCTCTTCATCAGTAAGTGTTTCAAGTCATCTTCACTTTCAGCAAGCAAGGCTGTGTCATATGCATAGCATACGTTTTTAATGAGTCTTCATCCAATTCTGATCCTGCATTCTTCCTCATATAGTCCAGCTTCTCAGATTATTTGCTCTGCATACAGATTGAGTAAATATGGTGAAAAATACTACCTGATGTATACTCTTCCTGATTTTACAGCTTGCAATATTCCCTTCTGTTTGAACAAGTCTTTTGGTCTATGTACAGGTTCCTCATGAGCACAATTAAGTGTTCTAGAATTCCCATTCTTCACAATGTTATCCATAATTTGTTATGATCCACACAGTCAAATCCATTTGTATAATCAATAAAACAGCTTTCTGGTGTTCTTTGCTTTCAGCTAAGATTCGTTTGATATCAACAATGATATTCCTCATTCCACATCCTCTTCTGAAGCAAACTTGCATTTCTAGAAGTTCCCTGTCAATATACTGCTGCAACCATTATTGAATTATCTTCAGCAATATTTTACTTGCATGTGATGTTAATGAAATGGTTTGATAACTTCTCTATTCTATTGAATCACCCTTGTTTGGAATGCACACAAATATGGATCTCTTCCAGTTGGTTGGCTAGGCAGCTGTCTTCCAACTTTCTTTGCATAAATGAGTGACCACATTTAGCACTGCATCAATTTGTTAAAGTATCTCAATAGGCATTCCATCAATTCCTGGAGCCTTGTTTTTTGTCAATTCCTTCAGTGAAGCTTGCACTTCTTCCTTCAATACCATTAGTTCTTGATCTTATGCTACCTCCTGAAATAACTGAATGTCAAGCAATTCTTTTTGGTAGAAACTCTGTGTATTCCTTCCATCTTCTGTTGATGTTTCCTGCTTCATTCAATATTTTGTCCATAGAATTCTTCAATGTTGCAACTCAAGGCTTGAATTTTTCTTTAGTTCCTTCAGCTTAAGAAATGAAGAGTGTGATCTTTTCGGTTCTCTAATGTCAGATCTTTGCACATTTCATTGCAATAATTTACTTTGTCTTCTTGAGCCACACTTTGAAATCTTTTGCTCAGTTCTTTTATTTCAATATGCCTTCCCTTCACTTTAGCTACTCTCCTTTCAAAAGCATGTGTCAGAATCTCTTCTGATATCCATTTTGGTCTTTTATTCCTATCCTTTCTTTTAAATTTCCTTTTGCTTTCTTCATGCAGGATGTTCTTTGTGCCATCTGACAACTTGTCTGGTCTTCCGTCATTGGTTTGCAGTGCATCAACTTTATTCTTTAGAAGGTCTCTAAATTCAGGTGGGAAATAATCAAGCTCATATTTTGCCTCTCCTGGACTTATTTTAATTTCCTTCAGCTTCCACTTGAACTTGAATATGAGCAATTGATGGTATGTTCCAAAGT
>NW_006921646.1:11963307-11964595 GCF_000298275.1 Orycteropus afer afer
AATGCATCATCTCCCCTCCCACTTCCTCCTGATAGTTACATCTTCCCTGTGTCCATCACTCCATGTCCTCCTATCCCCTGAACTGTCTCCCTGTGTATAAGCAGCCCTTCTTTCTCTCATGCTTATTCTCTCCAAGGAGTGTATCTACCTCAGGTAAATGTTCAACTCATATGCCTGTCTATTGTTTGGCTGGAAGCCACAGGAGAGCATTCAATTCCAGACCTGAAGGGCAGCTAGGGACCATAGTCTCAGTGGTTCCACCAGGCTCTATTGGACAAGCAAAGAAGATCCCCACTTTTTTTTTCTCCAAATGATTTTGAGTTTTGTTCCACACTGTTCTCCCTGTCTGTCCAGGATCTCCTACAAATATCTTCTTCCAAGTTGTTTACAGTAGTAGGTGGGCACCATCTAGTTCTTCTGGTCTCATAGTCATATAGGCTGTAGATCAGATGGTGTACCAGTGGCTAGGACTAATTGTTTCCATGAATTTTTGGTTTTCTTCATTCTTCTTTGCTCTGGATGAGGAGAGACCCATCATTGCATCTAGATGGCAGCTTTCAAGCTTTTAAGATCCTAGTTGCTACTCGCCACAGTAGGAGATGGAACAATGTTTTGTGTAGTATGTTATGCCAATTGAACTTGATGTCTTCTATGACTATGGTCCTGAGCCCACAGGTTCAACTACTCAGTCCCTCTGCGTATCTGGCTGTGACCAACAGTGACTACAACCTTGCCCCTTGTCAGCCCCATTATACACCTGGGAATTCAGATCATACACGTAAAGTTATTGGACCACTGTCTGCCAACCCTGTACATGTTCTTGGGTGCACTCTCCACTTCATATACATACCTAATATTTCAGCCTGTCCACCCATTATCCACCCATATACCCAGTTTGCCTTCACTGACCATGCCATACTATATGCACAAAAGGGTTTATCTTTGTTGTCTGTACTTCACACGTACCTCTCTATGACTTTCTCTTCCTCAGTGCCACTATATTGATCACTTTCATTTGATACATTGCCCTTCTCTTCACCCAAATCAATACTTATCTCTACCTAATAGTGTTTCTTACCCTCCCCACCCATCCCCGGTAACCAACAAAGAAAATGACCTTCCATAGATAAACATTTCCTTGAATTTTACAATAACGGACTAATATAATATTTGTCCTTTTGTGATTGACTAATTTCACTCAGCATAATGTCCTCCAAGTTCATCCACGTTATGTGGTGTTTTGCAGATTCTACATTATTCTTTAGGGTTACATAGTATTCCATTGTGT
>NW_006921646.1:11964695-12004946 GCF_000298275.1 Orycteropus afer afer
AGGTGGCTGTCCTCGCCTGCCTGTCAGTGAATGCCCCAGGGAAGTTTCCACTGGCCTCCCTTGGCTGCCTGTCCATCCTCCACCAGGTAGCTCTTTCTTAAATAATCTCCCTGTGCCTTTCCTCTAATTCTGCTCTTCTGTGTTTGGTGTACTCTGATTCAGTGAGCTGTTCAGAGCACCAAAATTCCTAATTCAAACTGTTGTACCCAGTTTTTCAAGCCCTTAGTTGTCAGAGGGAAATAGCGTGCTATTCACTGGTGAGACTCCATTTTGAATGATATTGAGCTTCTTCTCTGTTGCCTCTTTCCACAGATGTAGTTGATTTGATTTCTATGTAATCAATCTGGTGAGGTCCATGTGTATAGTTAATGTTGTTGAAAAAGAAAAAAGGTATTTACAAAGTCATTGGTCTTGCAAAATTCTATCATACAATCTCCAGTGTCATTTCTATAACCTAGGCTATATTTTCCAAGTACTGATGCTTCATCCTTGTTTCCAACTTTTGCATTCCAATCACCAGTAATTGTCAATATATCTTGATTGCATGTTTGGTCAATTTCAGACTGCAGAAGTTGGTAATAATCTTCAATTTTTCATCTCTTGCTTTGGTGGTTTGATACAATTTGAATGATAGCAGTATTAACTGTTTTCCATGTAGGTGTATGAATATCACCCTATCACTGACATCACTGTACTTCAAGAAAGCAAATAAACAAATAAAAAAACCCCACTTCCATCGAGTCAGTTCTGACTCATAGGACCCCCATTGAGTTTCCAAGGTGGTAAATATTTATGGAAGTAGATCAACTCTTCTTCCATCCACAGAGCAATGGTGGGTTTGAATCATCAACCTTCTGGTTAGCAGTCAAATATCTCAGGCATTACATCACCAGGGTTCCTTTAGGACAGAACTTAAAATGTTCTTTTTTAGTGTCAATTTGATGCCATTTTGTCTTTCCCAGCATAAAAACCCTGTGGTAGTTAAAGTTATGTGTCAATTTGGCTGGGCCTGGTTTAGAGTGGCTCAGCAGCTGGTAGTAGTTATTCCCCATGATGAGACTGGTAATCAGCTCCATGGTGGAATCTGCCACAAGCAACTGAGTAGCTGCTTTAGAGATGTAGTCTGCTTTCTGTATACAAGGAGAAGCTTTGGGAATGGTCTGCAGCTTTTTGACTTGCTTGGACCCTGTGTGTAGCAATCTTCATTCAGCATCCTGCCATGCTCTGCTGATCTTGGGACTTTTAATGGATTTCAATCAATTACCTTCTGTGTGGTTTGGTAATATTGGGACTGTGCCTTATTCTTGTCGACCTTGGATTTCTCAGCTTCAGCAGCCAGAAGCTGTCTGAGTGAAGAAAGCTTCCAGCTTCAGTGGGCCAGGAGCAAGAGGCAGAGCTGAAGCCCAAGGTCAAAGGGCTTTTACCAAGTCCCTAGGGCCTGGCACTTGGAACTCATACTTCTAGGCTCCAAAATTGTAAGAGAATAAACTCCTGTTAGTTAAAAACCATCCATTTGTTGTATACTTTCTGTTAGAGCAGCACAAAGTAACAAAAAAAAATACTTATAGTTGTCTGATTCAAAATGGCTAATACCAGTCCATTTCTCCTAACTAATGTCTAGGATATTGATCTTCATGTGTTCTTTTTCATTTTTGACAACTTCCAATTTTCCTAGAGTCATAGTTCATACATTCCATGTTCTGAATATTAATGAATGTTTTCAGCTGTTTCTTCCCATTTTGAGTCATGCTCCATCAGCAAATGAAGGTCCTGAAAACCTTACTTCATCCATGTCATTAACTTCACCTCTACTATGAGGAGGCAGCTCTCCTCCCCTCATATTTTGAGTGCCTTCCCACCTGAGGGGCTCATCTTTCAGCACTATATCAGACAGTATTTCAAGGCTATTTATAAGGTTTTCAGATGCCATTTTTTTCAGAAGTGGGTGGCCCTGTCCTTCCTTCTCTTAGTCTGGAAGCTGCACAGAAACCTGTCTACCATGGGTGACCCCGTTGGCATTCTAAATACTGGTGACATAGCCTCTAGCCTCATAGCAACATACAAGCCACCACAGTATGAAAAACTGACAGATGAGTGGTAGAGTATGGATATGCCACATGTATTTATCCTTCACTCAAACCCCACTGCCATTGAGTTGATTCCAACTAATGACAAAATAGAACTCCCTCTTAGGTTTTCCAAGGCTACAAATATTTACAGAAGTAGAGAACCTCATCTTTGTCCCATGGAGTTGCTGTGGGTTCAAACTGGAGAACTTATGTTTTACAACTGAATGCTTTAACACCTACATCACCACAGCTCCTGGATATTTGATTTTTTTTTTTTTTTTTAATTATTAGCTATTAGAAATAGAGCAGCTAATAACATTCCTGTACAAATATGTGTGAGGAGATGTAATTTCATTTCTCTAAGGTAAAGACCTAGTTGTGGAATAGCTGGGATATATGATAGGTCCATGTTTTAAGAGACTTCCAATCAGTTTTCTAAAGTGATTGTACTCTTTTATACTCTCATTAGCAGTATATGAGAAATCCAGTTCTTAAAATCTTCACTAACACTGGTCTTTTTCATTGTAACCCTTCTAATGGTGTGTAAAGGAGCCCTAAAAGTGCGGTGCCTAAGGCATTTGACTGCTAACCAGAGGGTTGGTGGTTAAAACCCACTAGCCGCTCTGCACAAGGAAGATGAGACAATCTACTTTCATAAAGATTTACTGCCTCAAAAACCCAATGGGGGTTACTATGAGTCAGAATCAACTTGATGGCATTGAGTTTGGCTTTTGGTTTTAAACAATGTGTAAGGATATTTCACTGTGGTCTTAATCTGAATTCTCTTAATGATAAATGATATTGAGCATTTTTTCATGTGATTATGTACCATTGGCATATTGTCTTTGGTGTAGTCTATTTAAATATTTGTCTAATTTGTTAATTGGTTCTTATTATTATTACTGACTTTTGAGAGTTCTTATTTTCTGGATACATGTTCTGTATCAGATATGTAATTCTAAAATATTTTTCACAATCTGTAGCTTATCTCATAACATTGTTTTGTAGAGCAGAAATTCTAACTTATTTAAGTTACAGTAAATATATATGCAAAAAGTTTGCTTTTTGGACATTCTTCACATATACGATTCAGTAACATTAGTTATATTTAGCATGTTGTTCAACCATTACCATTTTCTGCTTCCAAATTTTCCCATTGCTTTTAATTGAATTTCAGTGTCCCTTAAACATTGACTCCCACTTTTCTCCTCCCTTCCACCTCTGGACACCACTGATAAATTTTTGTCTCTAAATGCTTGCTTATTCTAAGGTAGTTTGTATAAGTAATCCTAAATTTTTATGAAGTAATATTTATCATTTATTCTCTTTTATAGATTGTATATTTAGTGTTAGGAATTCTGGTGGCATAGTGTGTTATATCTAAATAATCTTTGTCTAACACCAAATCACAAAATTTTCCTCGTATGTGGTCTTATAGATATTTTATAGCTTTATGCTTTACATTCAGGCCTATGATGCATTTTGAGTTATTATTAGTATTTTTTATGACCTGGTGTAAGTTAAGGAACAAAGGTTTTTTCTTTGTTTATGTTTTCTCATATTAATATCCAGTTCTTCCAGCATGATTTGTTAAAAAGACTCTTCTTTCTTCACTAAATTATCTCTATGTATTTGTCAGGAATTAATTGATTATGTGTGTGTGGATCTGATTCTAGACTCTTCATCTGTTTCATTGGTGCATTTCTTTATCTTGATGCATACACCTAACTATATTGATCATTGTAGCCTTGTAATTAGAATTTATATCTAGTAGTGTAAGACCCCTACTTCTGTTCTTTGTGAAGCTGTTTGGCTATTCCAGGAACTTTACATTTTCCTATAAACTCTATTGTTTCTCTAAAAACATTTTTCCTAGATTAACTTGAGTAAAACACATTTTGACTTACAAAATGCTATTAAACTTAAAGATTTTTAAATTACAAGCACTTTTTAAAAAAGATAACCATCCTTATATTATCAATTAATGCTACTCTACTCAGGAACCTCAGCAGATCTCACCTGAAGAATATAAGAAATAGTACAATTTATCTCTATATCCTTATCCATACTGATTCACATACTTATTCTAAAACTCATACTTTCAACATAAACATTAATTGATAAACATATATACATCAATATTTTGTAGTTTATAATATGCCCTCTGGAGGGCTGAGCTTCAGCAAATACTTATACATAGCCACTATAAGCCTGTTTCTTCCTCTAAACTTTAAAATCAAGATTTTTGGAAGCAGCAAAGATGCCCTCATTGGTGGATTTTCACCTTATTTTATTATTATTATTATTTTCCCCAAAGACTTCATACTTCCATAATCTTTTCTGTCTCATCATTCTTCTTGATAGGCATAGAGTATGGTTGAAAATATATATGAGTGTTGTACTATAAAAAGGGAAGATCAAATATATATTTTTGATGCACATTTATTTATTTTTTCTTAAATAATATAGACATGAGAGAAAACTGAAAAAGCTGCAAAGTTTAAAATGAGAAAAATAAAAATAATTATTCCCAAAATGCAATAAACTTACATAAAAATATATAGGAAATAATTAATAAAACAATTCAGTGACAGCCCATTTTGTGCAAATTTTGTGGTCCAGCTGGAATTTGATTATTAGTAGATGGAGGAAATCAGTCAATGCTCCACTCTGTGTTTATGTGTCATAATATTTTCTAGAAATCCATGTATTCATAAATGATCATTTCATAAAAATGTTTGCCATAGTTATATATAAAGAAAGATAGTATGCATGATTGTCCAAAATTTTCTTCCCTGTATTACTTAAATAGTTACATAAGTAAGAGAATATGTGATAATTTATGGTTATATAATATGGCTGTTTCTTCCTGTTCTAGCAGAATTGGAAGCCAACACTTAAGAAAAAAAAAAAAAAAACATAGATAGATAATAGATGAGATATGAATGTGAAAAGGCATGTGGTCAAAGTTGTATCTAAGAACATTTAAATGATTTTGTACATATAATGAAAATGGTACATAGTTTGTTTTGAATAAAATGCAGCACAGAAATAAATTTTGATTCATATCCATATATTATTCTCTAAGAGGTTTAGTTTATAGTCATTGCCAGTGTATATATCTAATAAAGGAATCAATCTTTCTAAAATTTGAATTAAAGACTTATATATGAGTTATGACAGTCAACATGTTGTTTGGAAAGGCCTCTAAGAGATCTCTGTCAACATCAGTCTCTCATTTTACTCATTATTATTTCATAGGATGGAATTTAAAAATGAAGTATTCTTGAATGTCTACTGAGGTTGACTCTATCAATGTTTAGAAGATATTGAGTCACCACATGCTGTTATCTTAGATGTCTCCAGATCTAGTCAGCTTTAAAAGACACCACTACCTTGCAATGGCACAGATCAACTGTCAGTAACTTTGATCTCTTCATCTTTTCAGCACTTTTGGCCAGAAAACCAAGATCTGTACATTTTTAGAAAGTTTAGAAAGATAATAATAGGTTGAAAGAAGTATATGGAATATAAATACGTATATCTGGAGAAAAGAGCTCTGGTTGCATGGTGGTTAACACATTTAGCTACTAACCAAAAGGTCTGTGGTTTGAACCTACTAGCTGTTCCAAGGTAGAAAGATGAGTCTACGTCTCTAAAGATGTAGAGTCTGGGAAACGCTATGGGGCAGTTCTGCTGTCTCCCAAGTGATCACTGTGAGTCAGAGTCAACTTGATGGCAGTCAGCTTTACATATGTTTATATTTATGTTTATATTTATATATATTTTGAGGAGAAAGTTAACTCTAGTTAAGACATATTTAAAAAAAAAAAAAAAAAAAAAGCACCAAACTCTCTGCTGTCGAGTTGGATCCCACTCATAGTGACCCCTCCTTGGGTTTTCAAGGTGTTATCACCACGAAAGGAGATTTCTCAACCTTAGGCAGGTCCATATTCCTCACCAATAGCATTTTATGATTGTCCCCAATCCCTGCTGGCTTGAAGTCCTTTAATGTAGAATAATTATTTAGTTAGACTGTAGTAAGACTTGCCTTCAGGCATACTTAGCAAGTACAATAACTTTTATTCTTTTAGACTAATACTAGATTCTATGAGTGATATAAAAAGTGCAGGTCTTTCATTTCATACAAGAAAAATTTAACATTTTCACTTGATAGAAAATGTATTAAAAATCTAAGTCTAAAACTTCAGAGTAGGTCTATGTACTTGAAGTCTAAACTTTAACCCATTTTTCTAAAGACTTTAAAAATCAGTGAAGCTAGATTGCTCTGTTATCATGTGAAGCCTTCCTGGTCCACTGTTTTTTGTTTTTTTTTTTTTTTTTGTATTAAACTGAGAATGATATTATTGTTGGAAAAGAGATTTGTTTTTCCACAAAAATAAGATGCAAATGACTTTAGCTTATATAAATGTAAAACAATAGCCCATAAAAGAACTTAAGTTAGGCAAAACAGAGTTTTTTGTTGTTATGTGCCCCAGAGTTGAACCTGACTCATAGCAACCCCTCCTTGGGTTTCTGAGGCAGAATCACTACTGAAGTAGACAACTATGACACAACCTGATTCTGTTACCACTACTCTAGGGTGGTGTAATACAAGATGAGGGGCTTTGAATCAGATGGATCTAGATTTGAATCTCTTTTGCAAAATTTGACAAATTTCTTAAGCATACTAAGAATCTGAGTTATCTAACATTGCTGTAACAGAAGTACCACAATTGGGTAGCTTTAACAAACATAAATTTATTTTCTCACAGTTTTAGAGGCTAGAAGTCCACATTCATGTTGCTGGCAATAGGAAAAGTGTTTTTCTCTCTATTGACTCTGGAGGAAGACCCCTTGTCTCTTCTGAACTGCTGCTAGGCAATCTTCATGTAAAATGGCATCTCTTTTCCCTCATTTCTTCTGGCTTCTTTGTTTAATCTTCTTTATATCTCAAAAGAGATTGTCTCAAGATACCTCCTACTCTAATCCTGACTCATTAACACAGCAAAGACAACCTGTCCCTAATGGGATTATCAACACAAGCATGGAGGTTAGAAATTATAATACAAATTGTGGGCAGACATAATTCAATCCATACACTAAACTATTTCTTAACTAAACTGTCCTCACTAACCTCATTCAGATTATTGTAAGAATTAAATAAAAGAATTTATGTGAAAATATGCCATGCTATTAGACTCACACTAAGGGTGAGTTCTAGATGTTTATTACTATTTGTTTAAAGTGTTTCCATAGTATCTAAGAAACATTGCTTTATTTTTCATTTGTGTTAGCTTTGTTTCTCTAATTGGATTAAAATATCATTGAGAATAATTGTAAAACTTTTGTACTTTTTATAATACTAGTAATCAACCAGTTGTGGCAGTGTGAGGATCTGGATAGAGCCCCTATAATCTGCTGATTGATAAAGTCATCTATCATCTGTCTGTCTGTCTCTAGTTTCACCTTCCTGTCCCAGATTTTCTATATGATGATTTATATGTATCAAGTACACTTCTTCATCATTTCTGTAATTATTTTTAATTAGACATTTTTTTTCCTTTAACCACTTGTGCAAAAAACCATAAGTGCTACATAAATAGTAGAGGGTCATTATTACAGTTAATTAGATAAATAAAAAAATTTATGTTTATAACTGTGAATTTAGTTTATAACTGTGATTAGTTCATTCAAATAAATAATAATAATAATAATTCCTTCTGAAAACACAGTTACAATCAAAATTCAAGCCTTAAGCTGATAATATGTTCATTAATAATAATAGAGTCTACAGCCATTACAGCCCAAAAAGTAATCGACTCATCCCAGAAAGACTTTTATTTGTACAATTTAACTCTCTCTTCTTGTATCCAACCACTTTTACAGCATTTAATTACTCATATAAAGAGAATTTCAATTTCCATTTATAAAAGATAGCTCTAAAGACTATTTAAAACAAATAAGTAACACCAATATAATATTTTATGCCGAGATTTTCAAGGCAGTTTAACAAAACACCATCACAAAGATTAAAGTGATAAGCTTATTTTACTAATGATGAAGTGTTCCAGAAAAAGAGATAAAACACAAGAACTTTATAACAAACAGGAACACTAATGTGGTAAAGAAGACCTGCACTTTAACACTGGTAGAAGCTCAGCACCCTAAGTGGCTAAATTCTCATATGAAGAAAGACAGGACATGAAAAGATACAGGATAAATCTTCACCCAAATCCTAAAAAAAAAAAAAAAAAAAAGATACAGGAAAATGTGTTGAGCGCAAAACAGCTAAAATATATCCTCATCCCCCAAAACAGGAGACACATATACCAGGCATTCATGGAATTGGGGGAAAAAAGTTATTTTGCTTTACTTTACATATGTGTAACAGCCCAGCTGGCACAGTTGTTAAGCAGCTTGGCTGTAAACCAAAAGGTCAGGATCCTGATGATATCCTATGAGGAGCTGCATCAGGAAAACTAAGAATTCACTTGCTCTCACCCCATTTCTTAGTAGCATAATTTCCCTCTATTTTTTCATTTTTTTCTCCTCTGTTTAAAACAATTCTTATGGGAAAAATATAGGAGCTCTGGTATTGTAGCACCTAAGGCACTTGACTGCTTGACTGATAACCACAAGGTTATCATATATATTATGTTATATATATATATATGTTGTTGTTGTTGTCATGTACCGTTGAGTTGGCCCCGACTCATAGCGACGCCTCCTTGGGTTTCCGAGGCAGTATCACTACGGAAGTAGGATTGCCCAACCTTCCTTCCGAGGAGTGGCTGGTGGGGTTGAACCGCCAGCCTTCTGGTGAGCAGTCAAGTGCCTTAGCCACTATGCTACCAGAGCTCCCATTATCTATCTATCTATCTATCTATCTATCTATCTATCCTCGGAAGGAAGGTTGGGCAATCCTACTTCTGTAGTGTATATATGTATATACATGTATGGGAGCTCTGGTAGCATAGTGGCTAAGGCACTTGACTGCTAACCAGAAGGCTGGCGGTTCAAACCCACCAACCACTCCTCGGAAGGAAGGTTAGGCAATCCTACTTCCGTAGTGATACTGCCTCGGAAACCCAAGGAGGGGTCGCTATGAGTCAGGGCCGACTCGACGGCACATGACAACAACAACAACATATATATGCATAATTTCTAGATGGATAAAAGTATTTAGAAGTATATGTTTTAACAAAGCATACATGATTTGTAGGTAAAATTGAGGAAGAAGTGAAGATTTCTGACAATTTCTGTCAATAATTTCTAGGTTAGAAATAATTGTCTGGTTTCTGTGATAACATAATCTCTACTTATTCTCTCTTTTCTGTTTTCTTTCTAGACTTCCCAATCACTGCCCACAGTCTCTTGAACAATTGTTGTTTCCTGAGGGTTATTCCTTGACTACTTATCCTTTCATTCTGTGGATTTAAATGCCACTTATATCTGAATATATATTCTAGGCTCAGCCTGAATTTCCCACTTGAGATTCGTTCTAACAGATACCAGTATCCAATGATCATTTTCACTCTTGTTGCATAAACATCTCAATCTCAACATATTTAAAATTCAGCTGAACATCTGCTTTTTAAATTCTACTTCCTTTTTTACCTCCATAGAAGTCAATGGCACCAGATGTCATCCATCCATCCAAACTGGAAACCTGAGATTTAGCTTTTAATCAAACCAATTAATATGTGGTTTGATCTAGCATTCACCTTTTCCACCCACATCCAAACATTCATCTAGTGCACATATTTTATATTTTCTTAGGTTTCCTGAAACACCCTATTTCTTCTCTAATTACGCCACAATATTAGGCCCTTAAAATATCTAGCTTGGAGAATTGTGAAAAATCTCCCCTTCTCTTTACTCAGTTCTTATTACTTTCAAATGTACCTGTCTTGGTCTCCTGGTGCGGCAACAACAAAAATGCCACAAGTAGATGACTTTAAAGAACATAAATTTATTTTTTCACAATTCAGATTGTGACTAGAAGTTCAAGTTCAGCATAGTTCTAGGGAGAGGTCCTTCCTTATCTGTTTGAGCTTTTAGTAGCTGATAATTCTTGGCATTACTTGCCTTCAGAAAGCTTCTGTCTTCAATCTATATGTGCTCAATAGTCTCAATATGTATGATCCTCTTTGTAACACAGAAGTTTAAGACACCCCTACACTGCTAAGACTCATTAACATAACAAAGAACATGTTTCCAGGGGTCCAGAAGGAGCTCTAGTCTTATGATGATTAAGGCATTTGACTGCAACCAAGAGGTTGGTGGTTCCAACACACCAGCCACTCTGTGAAAGAGAGATGTGGTCTGCTTCTGTAAAGATTTACAGCATTAGAAACCTAATGGGGGTCACTATAAGTCCCTGGAGCAGAATATCATGTTTGGTAAAGTGGAGGATCAAAGAAAAAGGGGAAGACCTCAACGAGATGGATTGACACAGTGACTACCATGGTGAGCTCAAGCATAATAAGGATTGTAAGGATGGCACAGGATTAGGCAGTGTTTTGTTCTGTTGTACATAGGGTCACTGAGTCAGAATTCACTCCAAGGCACCTAACAAAAACAGCAACATGAGCTGAAATTGAATCAAGGCAGTAAGTTTGGTTTTGATTTATAAGGGTTATAATACATATTTTTTGGGGGGCATGATTCAATCTATAACACCATCCTAACAACAAGCCCTATTTATTAACTCAAATGCTTTTGTATTTTCTTCAAAATTCCAATTTTCTTTGCACTATGTGTAAGGAGAATAAGCTTCCATGTCCCTTTTCTTGACTATAAATATAATCTGGATGAAAGGAGAGTTTTTAACTTTAAGTGAAGTTGGGAGTTTTGATTATTTCATGGGACTGAATATTTTTGCATTTAGCTATTGTCTGAAGAAATTGACTAAACAAATTGTGAAGTCTGTCTTAGTTTCAGCTAGAGACAGGAGAATAAAAGCTGACCAAATAAATTTTAGAATAGTGAGAAGTAGAAGAGAGCTGTGTTATGCTTTCATTCCAAGAAGGCTTGGTTCAATGTACCAATTAATATGTGGTTTTCTATATTATAAGGTAGAACAAATGGTTACGGACTAAGACAAGTAGCTTGTTCTTACGTGGTGTCAAGCTGGACCCGACTCATAACGACCCCTCCTTGGGTTTCTGAGGCGGTATCACAATGCAAGTAGATTTCGCAATCTTCCTTCTGAGGAGTGGCTGATGGGTTTGAACCGCTAGCCTTCTGGTTAGCAGTCAAGTGCCTTAGGTACTACCCTACCAGAGCTAAGAGGGTGATAACTCAAACCCACCCAAAAGCATCTTGGAAGACAGGATAGGTAATCTGCTTCTGAAAGATCACAGACTTAAAGGCCCTATGGAGCAGTTCTCCTCTACACACAGGCAGTAACCATGAGTCACAATAGGCTCAATGGTAATAACCAACAAGTGTTTTTATACTTTGTATTTATATTTCGCTTAGTTCTCTTCTTAATTTACAATGTCCTCTCTCCTTCAGCCACTTCACTTGGAAAATTAATCTTATCCTTTAACATAGAACTGGTCACATTAGTTAGAAATGACTGATCTTTAAAATATTTGGTTTTCATTCTTTTTATGGATGTCATACCCTTTAATTATGCTTCTCATCATACTTACAGTACTGGATTTTGGTCAGATATTTTGGTCTGACTCTTCCATCAGCCTGTGAATACTTTAAACTCAGAGAATATGTCTCATTCATCTTTGTATTTTCAGAGCTGAGACTTGAGCTTGAAATGGTAAGGTGATCAATAAATAAAATGAATGAAATGATGATCAGAGATAGAGAGACAAATGGGATTGTCAAAAACAATAATAAAGAAGGGGTCTTGATTAGTTTCAAGGGGGGATGAAGAGCTCCATCCTGGGACCTTCATGATAAAGTGGTAATGGGCTTTTTCATAGAGTTTCCTGAGGACCTAAAGAGAATGTATTATTGTTGAAATAGCATATAAAGTTCATTTAGTGGACTATTGTTGAGATGTTTTGAATTACAATCTATTTAAGCATAAGAATCTGAAATAGACAATCTGGAGTTACAAAAAAAGAAGGTATGATCTCTGCACTTCTGAACAAATTCATAAATGTGCATTACCTTTGGGGAAAAATTAACTTCTAAAAAGAGTGCTTTGTGACTGAGATACAGAGAAGTCAAGTGATTTCTTCAGTGGCATAATAATAAAGCTAAACAAAAAGTTTTCTTAATACAAATCAGATCCATTTTCATGAGTAAATAGGTCTTCTCCCTTATTGCTTCATATGAAAGAAAATATAACTGACCTAGTGCTGATTATATGCATTAATGAAATCTGAATATTATTACTACTATTATTATTATTATTAATGAAAGAAAGGAAGTAGGCTAATAAAAGGGAAAAGAATAGTTCCTGGGGACCTTCGACTATTTCTCTAACTTTTACCTCATTTTAAATTTTCATCAGACTAGAGAAAAATTTAAATTTTTCTCTAGTTTTCTACTTAGAACACAGTGAGTTCCAAGACATGATTTGAATTCAAGACAAACAACATCACCTTGATATAAAATAAGATTAACAATATACAGCAATATGTAATTGCATTAATTAATTGCATTATTAAGATCTAATGCTGATTCAACACAAAAATAGAAAATGAAACTATTTGACTACAGACAACTTAAGAATGAGGATGATTTCAGTTTATCTTTTAAAGATTTGAGATGTCTTGATACTGGTTTTAAGTTCTATTCTTGAGAAAACTCTACGATAAAACTCCACAAACTTTTTGCTAATATAAAATATGAAAAGTTGTTATATCTAGCATGAGCTAAATAAAATTAGGTGTATATGTTCCCATTTCCTTTGAAGTGATTTAGTATCATGATGAATATTTGTCTAGCATGATTTTTGCTTTTCTTTTTGTACCATTTATTGAGTTATTTATTTCAGACTTTGAAATTCTATCTAAAGTTTTAAAAATTTCACTCAATGAAAATACTCAAATTTATCACCTTAGTTATTCTAGTAAAAATGAGAACAAAAGAAGGTGCATTAGAGAACTGACGGTAATAGTCATTACACAGCCACTGAAAGGGAAATGGAATACAAAAAAAATAAATTATAGAATTAACAATGTTTAACTAGTGTTTCTTGTTATACTAAAGACATTTGCTCTAAGATAAAATTAAATGGCTCAACTAGCATAAAAATGCCACCAAAGTTGAATAACAAAATACAAAAGTCACATTCATTAGAACTAGTTAGGGCCTTCAGGGTTCAGCTCAGAGAAATCGTCTATGCCATCTTGGTTCTAGAATGGCATTTTTAGTGTGAATTGCTCACTCATGGCTATAGTAGTCAACCACTGTGAAATTGCAGGATGTCTTCTAATAAGTACTACTGTTTACTAAAGAAAACAGCTGTACACATTCTTTTGTATAACATCTAATGCAAAACAAAGAATTACACCAGAATGCCGAGATTTTTCTTCTTCATCATTTTCTTCTTCTTCTTCTTCTTTTTTTAATTAATTTAATGATAATATCTTCATCTGGTGGTAAAGGGAGGATATGATTTCTTAAGTGAAATGTAGGCAGTGTTTTTGTGGGGTCTTTCTCCTTTGAAAATGCTGAAAATATTGAAAAAAAAGAAACCTCATAAACATCCCCATATCCTCTTCCTACTCAAAAAAGTAAAATATAAAATTTTAGTTATAAATAAACTTATTGAACTCAAAAGGTGATTGTATGCATGTGTGTGTATATGTACACATTCATATATATACAGGCACATACATTTTCACATTAAATTTCTTAGTTGAAATAATTTTCTCCTTCTCAGTTCAAACTTATCCTTAGAATAAAGACTTCATTTTACAAATGAAAGAAAAATATTCTGAATATTATTATTTTTTTAATGTAAGCAAAGAAGTAGGCTAGTAAAAGGGAAATGATTAGTTTCTGAGGACTTTGATAATTTTCTCTAATTTTTAGCTCATTTTAAATTTTCATCAGACTAGAGAAAAAGTAGGAGCTCTGGTAGCATAGTGGCTAAGGCACTTGACTGCTAACCAGAAGGCTGGCAGTTCAAACCCACCAGCCACTCCTCAGAAGGAAGGTTGAGCAATACTACTTCTGTAGTGATACTGCCTCAGAAACCCAAGGAAGGGTCGCTATGAGTCGGGGCCGACTCGACGGCACATAACAACAACAACAACGGAGAAAAAGTAAATTTTTCTCTAGGTTTCTACTTAGAACACAGTTAGTTCCAAGATGTAATTTGAATTCAAGACAAACAACATCATTTTGATATAAAATGAAATTAATAATATTCAGTAATAAGTAATTGCATTTTATTTTAGTGAATGCTAGAATAAGGATGTGTATTATTAAACCACAAGCATTTTAAGAGCTGAAAAATGTATTGTCAGGGTTTTTCCAGCTGCCTCATATCCTGCCGGAAGTTTCGATTTTATGGTTATTTTAGAGTCAGGAATGAAGAAATACATTCCACAAAAGTGTCATCGCCAACATTCTGATGGTTTCCTCCAGCTGAAGCTCATGTCCCCAAGACCTCTGCCAATCAGAAGCTGGGCACAGTAACAAAGACCAGAAGAGCTACGTTTAGTTACATGAATTGCGATCTGATTATTTCTAATTATATTTTTGGTACCATGTACCCATGATTGCATAACACAGTCCTTGAAATTATAAGGTTAAAATTAAAGGACAAGATTAATAGTCAAATAAGGTTAACCACATAACATAACCATAAAGTTACAAATCAGTTTCCAAAAGTTGCTACATGATCTAATTAATTTGTACTTGTGTTATGTATATAAAGATATGTATGCATAATGCAAACTTGGATATCTTTGTCACAAACATTTGTAATACAAATAACCTTTTCAGCAAAGTGTGCAGAGGGGATATTTTGAAACTCATAACACTTGTCAAGAGGAAATTAATTTCCACTTGAATCAAGCTAATGTGAATGTCAAAAATGCCCTTTGGAAATCCAATCACAAAATAAAAGATCACGTCTAAGGAGTAAATTTGCATACATAAAAACAATCTATAACATGGCCTAAACATTGTTTTAGTACAACATAGCTTAGCAAATAACCTTGCTGTATGACCTTGGGTAAGTCATTTAGTTTAATTGTCCTTGTATAAACAGCTGAGCTGTGATAGTATTGTGAGGCATGTTTTCAAAGTAATTTGCAAATAATGAAGAACACCCATAATCCATTATTTTAAAGATGATTAGAAATGTTTCCATCATACACACACATGTACATCACTTATAAATATTTAAATGAGTCATTTGTATAACTAATGCATGTTTCACTTTCAAATTTAAACATTATATATACATGTTTTTGTGAAAATTTAAGTTGTTAGAGTTGATAATTTTTTTTTTTTAATTTTATGAAATAGTTCTCAAATCAAAGGAAAGAAAATGTCAAACATCTTTTTCCAGCGATAAGAACAAGTGAGAGATATGATTTAATACATAAAAATGACTTGAAAAATATTGAAAGTGTTAGGAAGATCTTCACATTAAGTAAGATAAAGTAACATGCATAAATTTTGGGGAAGTTTATATAAAACACTATACAATTCTAATTTGGAAATCCATCTGGTGACTTCCAATCATTTCTTTTTGAGATTCCAAGAAACCTGTGGGTTTGGAATAGGTAACATATGCAGTAAAAATGACTTTGCTGATGTACGTATTTACCTTTGAACACAGACCAAGCAAAAAAAAAAAAAAAAAGATGAAAAGCCAAATGAAATAAAAGTTTGTCAGGACTTCTTAAGCTTCAAAATGGGATACAGTCACATTTTAAGAGAATAAGAAAATTTTTAGTTTATTTCAACTTGCCAAACCATTCTTTGTAAAACTTCACCACAGCAACATTCTGCTGGCAAGCAAAATCAGCATGATTTTCAAATTGGGAGAAAGGGGTGAGAAATCAACTCAGGATTTAATTTTACCCAATTTCAGGGTAAAAATATCTCTAAAGCTGAAATCCTCAAGGCTAATGAAAAGTAATAAAACAAGTTTTAAAAAATTTTTAATTTTATGGATATATGAGTACCATTGACTCTTGTTGACTCTCATTTCTTAGTATGATAAACTAAACCAAAAACAAAACAGTTATCATCCAGTGTAGCTGGAATCATCCAACTCTTGCCAAACCCATATGAGCAGAGTAGAAGTGTTCTATAGAATTTTCAAGCCTGTGACTTTTTGGAAGAAGATTGCCAGGCTTTCTTCTGAGATGCTGCTGGATGGACTCTAATAGCCAATCTTTAGGTTGATAGTCAAGCACAAATAGTTTGTGCTTCTCAGGGACTCTAAAAGATGGTTAATAAGTGTTTGCCAAAAAGTAATAGAACAAATGAGAAGTTGTTGACATGCCATTGTTGACAGTGTACATTAGATTATTACAAGCTCAAGGCTGTTGATTCATGTATTCACTCCACAAATACTGAGAGAGAGAGCTTAATAGGAATAGAATAAATGAATATGTAGCTATCCTTCACCTTGAAGATACCATTCAAGAGAGTAAATATGGGATGTGAAAGAGCCAATGCTTTCTGGTGCACAAAGCCCCCATCAATTAAGAAATTTGAAGTTATTATGGATTCTGTGAAAAAAAAAAAAAATCTGATTATAGTGACCTTGGCTGCTTAACCTAGGTGGTTATCAGTTCCCTCATTTATAATATAAGGGGATTGCCTGAATGATCTCTAAATTCCCTATATGTCTAACATTTATTAGTATGATTGATAGTTGTATTGTTCAGGCACAAACTCTATAGGCTCATCACATATTGCTTAAAGCACTGTCATAAAATTATTGCACAGTGTATCAATGGGGGGAATGGTTATGCAAATTACAACAGTCCACAGAGGCAAAGAGAGGTCAAGTTGTGAGGTATGTGTGTGACACAGAGAGAGAGAGATTGGAAGAGAGAGAGAGAGAGTGGTAGTGTTGACTGTTCGGGGAATTGTCAAAGAAAAAAAATATAACACTAAAACTGTTTTTTTAAGGATGAATTTTGCTGAGGCACAGCAGGGATGTGGTGAGGTGAGCCATTTCAAATGTCAGGCTGAGCATGTGTAAAGAATAGGAGTTTGAAACAGTGAGAACATGAAGGAAATTGGAAGTAGTTTAGTTCTGTGGAGAATTAATTTGTGTGACAGGTTGAAGATAGGAGTTGTAGATAAGAGTTAGAGGTAAAACATGTTGACTTCCTTGCCTGAAAGAGCAGATTTTGCTCTATACAAAGTGGTGGACCATTAGGAGGTTTTATTGGTCCAGGTGTGAGGATTTTTCTTTCTTTACTATACCTCACCTAATCCATATTGAAGGCTGCAGTTTTTGATCTTCATCAGTTTCATCACTAAATGCTTCAAGTCCTTCTCTCTCTGCAAGCAAGGTTGTGTCATTTGCACATCACAAGCTGTTAACGAGTCTTCCTCCAATCCTGATGTCACATTCTTCTTCATATAGTCCAGTTTCCCAATTATTTGCTCAGCATACAGATTGATTAAATATTGTGAAAGGATGTAACACTGACACACACCTCTCCTAATTTGAAAGTGTGCAGTATCCCTTGTTCTGAATCTATCTTAGTCTATGTGTAGGTTCTGCATGAGCACATGTCCAGATGATGATATGTTCTGCAATTCTTATTCTTTGTAAAGTTATCCATAATTTGTTGTGGTCCACACAGGTAAACAACTGTCTGATATTTTCAGCCAAGATCTATCTGACATCAGTAACCACTCTCATTCTAAGTTCTTTTGAATCTGGTTTGAATTTCTGATAGTTCCTTGTCGATGAACTGATGCAACAATTTTTGAGCTATCTTGAGCAAAGTTTTACTTGCATGTGATACTAGTGATATAATTGGATTTCTGCATTCTGTTAGATCACCTTTCTTTGGAATAGACACAAATATGGATCCCTTCCAATCAGCTGGCCCAGTAGATGTCTTCCAAATTCCTTATCTTAGACTCGAATACTATATCTCTGCACTAAATCCCTTTGTTGAAACATCTCAATTGGTAGTCCATCAATTCCTAGAACCTTATTTTTCACCAGTGCTTTCAAAGAAACTTAGATTCTTCCTTCAGTAGCATCAGCTCTTGATTATATGCTACCTCCTGAGTTGTTTGAACATCAACCACTTTTTTTTTTTTTTTTTTGGTACAGTGACTCTACTATTCTTTCCATCTTCTTTTGATGCTTTCTGTATGATTCAATATTTTCCCCATAGATCCTTTAATATTGCACTTCAAGGCTTTCATATTTTCTTCAATTCTTTCAGCTTGAGAAATGTCAAAATTTGTTCTTTCCTTTTGGTTTTCTAATTCCAGATCTTTACATGTTTTGTTATAATATTTTATTTTGTTTTCTCTTAGTAATACTTCACTTTGTACCATTTACTTTGTCCTCACTTATTAGTGACCTTTTTTCTCTAAATTTTCCAATTCAATTCGTTTTCTATACAATTTGTATGAGTATTCCATTCTTATTCATGTCCCTTTTCCTTTAGATATTCTTTACATATGTTTTATTTCCATGCAACTGTACAGCTGTGAAGTTTAGTTACTGCTAGTTGGAATAGCCCATAATACTCATCTAACATTGTTACAGAGGAGCAGGGATAAAAGTTGAATTGGGATATGAATATGCATTGTGAGGCCTATGATGTGAGACCATACATGTTCTTAAGGAACCATCAACAAATAAATGTTTATATATATACATATACATATACATATATATATATATATATATTTGTGTGTGTGTGTGTGTGTGTAGGTATATCCTAAAACTTGAAAAGAAGAGACAAATTACCATTTGTCTTACTTATCTTGTGCTGAAAGCTGATGGGTAGGCTCCTCCCTAGAGGAACTCCAAGGTCAATAAGGGGACACCAGGCTTTCAGGTGCTAAGAAAGAAAATTTAATTGCATGGCAGCAAGCAAAGAGCTCAGACACTGAATCTCAGAACAAGCTCCCCGAAGGTGGGAATTTCAGGGCTGATATAGGACATGGAATAGGGAAGTTATGATTATTAATGGGCTTTCCAAAAACTCATTAACTATGCATTAACATGATGGGGGGTGCAGTGAGTATACAACCATGGGGTGTGTTTTTCAGAGTATGACGTGCATAAGTTAATTAAGGAGACAGTTCAGACCTATCCCACATGAGCAAATGGGAGGGATCAGGGAAAGAGTGTGCCCTGGATAACTGAAGGATATATAGCAGGACTGTGACTGGTATTTCAGTCCTTGTAGTCAGGCCACCTGACTAAATCTAAAACATAGATTGTTTTAGTCCTTGTAGTAAGGCTACCTAGAGCAGAGTATTCTTATGGTACTGCTGTAACAGAGAAATCACAGATTAATGGTTTTGTTGTTGTTGTTGTTATGTGCCGTCGAGTAGGACCCGACTCGTAGCGACCCCTCCTTGGGTTTCTGAGGCAGTATCACTACGGAAGTAGATTGCCCCATCTTCCTTCCGAGGAGTGGCTGGTGGGTTTGAACCGCCAGCCCTCTGGTTAGCAGTCAAGTGCCTTAGGCACTATGCTACCAGAGCTCCCTTAATGGTTTTAGCAAACATATTTATTTTTTCACAGTTTAGGAGTCTAGAAGTCTGAACTCAGAGCCCCCACTCTAAGGGAGGCTTTCTCTCTTTGTGTCTCTTGATCCAAGGAGGATCCCAGCGCAGGGACCCTGGGTCCAAGGGGGCATGCTCCACCTCCATGTCTTCTATCTTGGTGGTAGTTGGTGGCAAAAAGTCCAGTTATCTTTACTTGCTTCTCTCTCCTTTTATCTCTTGTAAGATAAAGGTGTTGCAGGCCCCACCCTTGGGAAAATCCCTTTTCATCAAAACAGGGCTAGTGGGATTAAGGGTGTTACAACCCACTCTAATCCTTTTATATCTGATTGGTTTATCACATTTGATCACATCAGGGAGATTATTACGTAACTGACAAATCACTGAGAATTATGGCTCAGCCCAGTTCACATATATATTTTTGGGGACACAATTCAATCCCTAGCACCACTGTATAAAATAAAACATACTAATGAATAAGATGATGCGGGAACTGCTTTTTCCTTGGTGGCAGCTCTATGTCAAGGCTGGGTCCTGAGGTACATAGACATGGGGTTTGGGGGATGCTTTTCAGCTTTTCACTTGAGGGTGGCTCTGTTTTAAGGCCAAGGTCAGAGGTAGGTGGATGCAAAGGGCTTAAGAACAACTAAAGTAGATGAGCTTGTCTTCAGTTTATCATCCTGTGGTGGCTTACGTGTTACTGTGAAGCTGGAGGCTATGCCACAGGTATTGCAAAATGCCAGAAGGGTGAGCTATGGTGGATAGGATTCAGAGGCACTTCCGGGCTAAGACAGACTCTGGAGAAGGAAGAGGTCATCTGCTTGTCAAAGAATTAGCCAGTGAAGACCTTATGAATAGAAGTGAAACACTGTCTGATATAATACTGAAAAACTTTATAAATACCCCTGAAACATTTTATGATATATTGCCAGAAGAAGAACCCATCAGTTCAGAAGGCACTCAAAATTTGACTAGGGAAGAGCTGACTCTTCAGAGTAGAGACAACCTTAACAATATAGATAGAGTAAAGCTTTTGGGACCTCCATTGGCTGACTTGGCACAATTCAAAATGAGTAGAAAAAGATGCAAGCATTCATTAATAATTGGAACATGGAATGGACGAAGTATGAATCTAGGAAAATTGGAAGTTGTCATAAATGAAATGGAACTTATAAATATCAATATCCTAGGCATTAGTGAGCTCAAATGGACTGTTTTTTTTTTTTTTTTTTTTTTTTGCCATTTTGAATCAGACAACCATACGATCTACTATACCAAGAATGATAAATTGAAGAGGAATGGTGTGGCATTCATTGTTACAAAGACTCTTTTAAGATCTATCCTGAAGTACAACACTGTCAGTAATAGGAAAATATCCATATGCCTCCAAGGAAGACCAATGACTACTACTATTATTCAAATCTATACACCAACCACCAAAACCAAAGATGAGGAAATTGAAGATTTCTACCAAATTCTGCAGTCTGAAATTAACCAAACATGTAATCAAAGTATGCTGAGTATCACTGGTAACTGGAATGAAAAAATTTGGAAACAAAGAAGAGTTATCAGTAGTTGGAAAATATGGCCTTGGTGATAGAAATAATACTGGAGATCTCCTGATGGAATATTGCAAGATCAATGACTTATTCATTAAAAGTACCTTCTTTCAACAACATAAGCAATGACTATATATGTGGGTTTCACCAGATGGAATACACAGCAATCAAATTGACTACATCTGTGGCAAGAGACAATGGAAAATTTCAATATATTCTGCCAAAACAAAGTCAAGAGCTGATTATGGAGCAGACCATCAACTCCTCATATGCAGGATTAAGTTGAAGTTGAAGACAATTAAAAAAAATACACAAGAGCCAAAATATGACCTTGATAATATCCCTCCTGAATTTACAGACCTTTAAAGAATAGATTTGATGCATTGAACACCAATGACGGAAAACCAGAGGAATTGGAGGATGACATCAAGAGCATCATCCATGAAGAATGTTGTTGTTGTTGTTGTTACGTGCCGTCGAGTCGGCCCTGACTCATAGCGACCCCTCCTTGGGTTTCCGAGGCATTATCACTACGGAAGTAAGATTGCCCAACCTTCCTTCCGAGGAGTGGCTGGTGGGTTTGAACTGCCAGCCGTCTGGTTAGCAGGCAAGTGTATGAAGAATGTAAGAGGTCATTAAAAAGACAAGAAGGGAAAAAAAGACTAAAATGGATGTCAGAAGAGAATCTGAAACTTGACCTTGAACAAAGACTATCTAAAGCAAATGGGAGAAATGACAAGGTAAAAGCTGAACAGAAGATTTCAAAGAGCAGTCCGAGAAGACAAAGTCAATTATTATAATGAAATGTGCAAAGACCTGGAGTTAGAAATACAAAAGGGAAGAACATGTTTAGCATTTCTCAAGTTGAAAGAAAAAAAAAAAAAAAATTAAGCCTCAAGTTGCAATATTGACAGATTCTATGGGCAAGATTTTGAATGATGCAGGAAACATCAAAAGAAGATGGAAGGAATACACAAAGTCACTGGTAGAGGTATTCAGTGGTAGACCTTCATCCATTTGAAGAGATGGTATAATAACAAGAATGAATGGTACTCAAAGAAGAAGTTGAAGCTGCACGGAAGGAAATGACAAAGAACAAGGCTCCAGGAATTGACAGAATACCCAATGAGATGTTTCAACAAACAGATGTCCCCCTGGAAGTTCTTACTCAGTTATACCAAGATATTTGGAAGACAGCTACCTGGCTACACTTATTCAACTGACTGGAAGAGATCCATATTTGTACCCATTCCAGAAAAGGTGATCCCACAGATTGTGGAAATTATAGAACAATATCATTAATATCACATGCAAATAAGATCTTACTAAAGCTAATTCAAAAACAGTTACAGCTGTATATTGACAGAGAACTTCCAGTGGTGCAAGCTGGATTCAGAAGAGGATGTGGAACAAGGGATATCATAGCTGCTGTCAGAGGGATCTTGGTTCAAGGCAAAAAATACCAGAAAGTTGTTTACTTGTGTTTCATTGACCATGGAAAGGCATTTGATTGTGTGGATCATAACAAGTTGTGGATAAGATTGAGAAGAATGGGGATTCCAGAACACTTCACTGTATTCATGAGGAACCTGTACATTGACCAGGAGGCTGTCGTTCAAACAGAAAAAGGGGTCACTGTGTGGTTTAAAATCAAGAAGGGAGTGTATCAGGGTTGTATCATTTCCCTATACTTATTCAATCTATGTACTGAATAAGTAATCTGAGAAGCTGGACTATATGAAGAAGAATATGGCATCAAGATTGGAGAAAGAATCATTAACAACCTGTGATATGCTGATGACAAAACTTTGTTTGCTGAAAGTGAGGATGACTTGAGGCACTTAGTGATGAAGATTGAAGAATACAGTCTGCAGTATGGGTTATATCTCAATGTAAAGAAAACAAAAATCCTCACAACTGACCTATAAGCAGCGTCATGTTAAATGGAGAAAAGATTGAAGTTGTCAAAAACTTCATATTGCTTGGTTCAACAATCAACACCAATGGAATCAGCAGTCAGGACATTAGATGACATTTACCAGTGAGCAAGTGGGCTGCAAAGGACCTCTTTCAAATGCTGAAGACCAAAGGTTCTCCTTGAGGACTAAGGTGTGCCTGACACAAGCCATGATATTTTCAATTGCCTTATATGCATGTGAGAGCTGGACAATGAATAAGGAAGACCAAAGAAGAATTGATGCTTTTGAGTTGTGGTGCTGGTGAAGAATGCTGAAAGTACCATGGACTGCTAAAGAACTAACAGATCTGTCCTGGAGGAGATGCAGCTGAAATGCTCATTGGAAGTGAGAATGGCCAGACTTTGTCTCACCTACTTTAATCATGTTATCCATTTCCTGGAGAAGGATGTCATGCTTGGTATGGTGGAGGGTCGACGAAGGAGGGCAAGGACCTCAAAAAGATGGATTGACACAGTGGCTGTGAAGATGGGCTCAAGTGTAGCAAGGATCATGAGGCTGGCACAGGACCAGACAGTGTTTTGTTCTGCTGTGTATAGATTTGCTGTGAGTCAGACAGGACTCCATGGCACCTAACAACAACAAAAACATGCGCAAAATATTGAATGATGCAAGAAATATCAAAAGTTGATGGAAGGAATAAACAGAGTCACCGTACCAAAAAAAAATTGGTCTACATTCATCCATTTCAGGAGGTGTCATATGATCAAGGACCATATTGAAGGAAGAGATCAAGCTGCACTGAGGGAACTGGCAAAGAACAAGGCTCGAGGAATTGATAGAATACTCATTGAAATATTTCAACAAATGGATGCCCTAATCGAGGCATTCACTCAGGTATGCCAGGAGATTTGGAAGACAGCTACCTGGCCAACTGACTGGAAGAGATTCATACTTGTACCCATTCCAAAAAAGGTGATCCCACGGAATGTGGAAATTATCAAGCAATATCATTAATATCACATGAAAATAAAATCTTAATGAAGGTAATTCAAAAAAGTTTGCAGCAGAATATTGACAGAGAACTTCCAGAAATGCAAGCTGGATTCAGAAGAGAATCTGGAATGTAGGATATCATTGGTGATATCAGGTGGGTCTTAGCTGAAAGCGGAGAATATCAGAAAGATGTTTACTTACTTTTTACTGACTATGCAAAAGCATTTGATGGTGTGGATCATTACAAATTATGAATAATGTTGAGAAGAATGAGAATTCCCAGAACACTTGATTTTACTCATAAGGGACCTGTACCTAGGTCAGGAGGCTGTCATTCAAACAGAACACGGGTACACTGCATGGCTCAAAATCAAGAAGGGAGTGTGTCAAGGTTGTATCCTTTCATCATACTTATTCAATCTGTATGCTGAGCAAATAATTTGAGAAACTGGACTATATGAAGAAGAAGGTTGCATCAGGATTGGAGGAAGACTCATTAACAACCTATGATACATATTTGACACAACTTTGCTTGCTGAATGTGAGGATGACTTGAAGCACTTACTGACATAGATTAAAGACTACAGTCTCTGGTATGGAATACACGTCAATATAAAGAAAACAAAAATCCTCACAACTGGTCCAATAAACAGCTTCAAGGTAAGTGGAGAAAAGACTGAAGTTTCAAGACTTGATATTACTTGGTTCTACAATCAAAACCAATGGAAGTAGCAGTCAAGACACTAGAAGATGCATTGCATTGGGCAAATCTGCTGCAAAAGACCTCTTTCAAGTACTGATGAGCATAGATGTCTCCTTGATGACTACGGTGCACCTAATCCAAGCCAGGATATTTTCAATCATTTCTTATGCATGTGAAAACTGGACACTGAATAAGGAAGACCAAAGAAGAGTTGATGCTTTTGAGTTGTGATGCTGGAGAAGAATGCTAAGAGTACCATTGTCTGCTAAAAGGACTAACAAATCTGTCCTGGAAGAAGTGCAGCTGGAAATGAGAATGACCAGACTTCGTTTCACCTACTTTGGTTATGTTGTCAGAAGGAACCATTCCCTGGAGAAGGCTATCATGCTTAGTAAAGTGGAGGGTCAATGAGAAGGGGAAGGCCCTCAACGAGGTGGATTGACACAGTGGCTGCAATGATGGACTAGGGTATAGCAAGGATCATGAGGCTGGCACCGGACCAGACAGTGTTTTTGTTCTGCTGTGCATAGGGTTGCTATGAGTGGGAGATGACTTGATGGCATCTAACAATGACAACAATGAATAAAGTAAGATATATTTATTATAACTCAAAAAAATACAATTAAAATAGTATTTGCTATAGGTAAAAAAAGCAGTATATGCATTTATAAAGATATGTATTTAAACTATAAAATTATATAGAATTAAATAAAAGAAAAATAAGTGTGCTCCAATTTTTATCCTTTCAACCATATATTAATAAGGAAAAGGTAATTTTATAGTAATGGCTACATATTTCAAAGCAATTATCCTTCAGAGTATTTGCTCCAAAGTGTAGCTATTTTCCCTGTAGATTTTTTTTCTTAGGTTATAATTCTGTTACAGTGGCAGATTGTATCAAAACAAGCAGAAAAGTTAACAACCTTTCACCTAGCCCTTGCTATTTAGACAGAAGACCCAAGCCATTTGAAAATGTAAATTTCCTGGCCTGTTTACTGAACTAGAACACACAGTAGAATTACTTTTTCATAAAATTGAGATCTTTTTTCTTCCCCCCAAGCACTTTTCAAGTTTTAAATCTAAAGACAGTTCATTATCAGCTATTGTTGAAAGCCCAGGGAAAACAATTTAGTACTCAGTAAAATGAACATGTAATCTACTTTATTACTCTTTTTATTTTTGGATTAGTAAATGTAAAGGATTTAAGCTTTCAAGCAAGAGAGACAGTAAGTGTTCTCTTGAGTAGACAGAACTCAAAGAATGGTGGAGGTTAACACTTGTTCAACTCAGTTTTTAAAAGTAACATGTACAAATTCCTTATCTTCTCCTAAAAGATAAAGATGTACTGATATTTCTAAAAAACTGTCAGATAGTCCAGTAACAGGCATAACATTATGTTTCAAATGATATATTGGCCTATTAATTATTAGTGACCTTTACTGCATTTAACAAAAATGATCTCACTGATCTGTTTCTTATAGAGAAAACATCAATTGTATGCAGACTCATAGCTGCAAATCAGTTTCTCACTCCAGAAAATTCTCTTTCCCAGGTATTTCACAATGCTGAAGAAGCATCATGGTAGTACATGTTAATGCGTCATTGGATGTGGTATAAAACCCCACAAAACAAATTGTTAAATAGAGTAAGTAGTAAATTGTGTTTTATCTTTAAAATCTACAATTATCTTTTCATGTTTGTATTTTATTGAACAGAAAGAACAAAGAGTTGAAGGTTTTTCAGTCAACTTTTATTTATATTTCAAACTAATAGAATCTTCTGGAAGTGACTTTTAATTTTAAATGCTTGTCATTGGACAAATACTTTTCTTTTAAAATTATTTTTTATTTTATTTAATTTTTTACTGTGATTTGAGTGAAAGTTTAGTGAGCAAATTGGTTTTCTATTCAACAATTCATATACATACTATTTTGTAACATTCATTGCAATCCCCACAACATAACAGCACTCTTCCCACTTCCTGTGTTTACCATTTCTCTTTATTTTTCTTTCCTATGTCTTCCTTCCTGCTTTGCTTTATCCTTGGGCAAATGCTGCTGTTTTGATATTGTATGCTTGATTATTCTAATAAGTACATACCTTTCTGGTATAATTGTTCACCTTATATATCTGTTTATCCTTTGGCTGAAAATTGAACAACAGTTCCTGGCTTGAAGGTTGTCTTAGGGCCTTAGTCTTAGGAGTTCCACCAATCCCTATTAAACCAGTAAGTCTAGTCTTTTTTTTTTTTATTTTGAGTTTTGTTTCAAATTGTTCTCCCATAGGACCTCCTATTGTAATCCCGTTCAGAGCAGTCAACCGCGGTAGCCAGGCACCATCTATTTCTGGTCTGAGGGTCGTGGAGGCTGGCTCATGAAGGCTAGGGTACACATGGTCCATTAGTCCTTGGGGTTAATTGTTTCCTGCCATCTTGATTTTTGTTCTTCTTTGAATCAGACCGGGAGAGACCGATAGTTGCCCCTTAGATGGCCATTCACAAGTTTTTAACATTATCTTTATAGACTATGCTATGCCAACTGACCTTAATGTTCCCTGAGAGTATAGTTCTGAGCTTTATTGCCAAGCAACTCACTCCTTCAGGGTTTGGTTATGACTAAGAAGTTTTCATAAGTTTGTCCCTCATTTGCCCTACTACATTCATGGATGTATTTGTAGCACATATGAATATATATGTAGAAATATCCTCTGCCAAACCTATATATATTTGTGTTCCTTTTGCTTTTCCACACCTGATCAGTTTGAGTTTCTATGTATTCACTCATAGGTTATTATTATTGTTTTACAGGACTGTGTGTTTAATGGTATTTACCCTTTTTTCTTTTAAGTTTTGTACTCCTCTCTGTGTTTTACTCCTCAATGATAATTTTGTGCTGACCTCTCCTGTATTGTATATTGGCTTCCCCTTCATCCAGGTTAATACATGTCTACTCTGGTGGCATAGCACCTACGGCATTTGACTGCTAACCAGGAGGCTGGGGATTCAAACCCACCAGCCACTCCTCAGAAGGAAGTTTGGGCAATCTATTTTCGTAGAGACCCAAAAGCCAAAAAACCAAACCCACTGCCATGGAGTCGGATCCAACTTACAGTGACCCCTCCTTGGGTCACTTGGGTAGATTGCTTGACCTTCCTTCTGAAGAATGGATGGTGGGTTTGAACCTCCAGCTTTCTGGTTAGCAGTCACATGCCTTAGGCACTGTACCACCAGAGAGCTCTGTAGAGATACTGCCTCAGAAACCCAAGAAGGAGTTGCTATGAGTCTACTTGACTTGACAGCAGTGAGTTTGTTTCTTTTTACACTCTAGTTAGTGATTTACACTCTTTCTTGTTCACCCCGAAAAGTCAAAGACTGCTTCTTTCTCTGTGTTAACCTTTCACTGACCTTTAACAGTAGTGATCTTATACAATATCGGTCCTTTTGTGACTGAAAAATTTCACTCAGCATAATGTCCTCTAGGTTTGTTTTGGTTACCTCTAGTGCTGCTCTACCAGAAACAAATAATAAAAAAAAGCAGGGATTTATTCTTTTACAATTTTGTTGTTGTTGTTGTTATGTGCCATCTAGTCAGCTCTGACTCATAGCAACCCCTCTTTAGGTTTCCAAGGCTGTATCACTATGGAAGTAGATTAATCTGAGTTCAAAGTGTCAGCTCTAGGGGCTGGGTGAAAGCCCCTTGACCTTGGGCTTCAGCTCTGCCTCTTTCTCCCCACCCCCTGGAGCTACAGGTATCTCTTCACTCAGGCAGCTCCTGACTGCTGAGTCTAACAAGCTGAAGGTCAACAAATAAAGTGGCATAGTCCCAATATTACCAGACAACATGGTAGGCCACAAGTTCAAGTCCAGAGAGAGTCCCAAGATCAGCAGACAACATGGCAGGCTGCTGAATGAAGACTCAGCTATATGCAGGGTCTAAGCATGCCAAAAAGCTTCAGACAATTCCCAAAACTTCTCCTTACATACTAGAAGCAGATCACATCCCTAAAGCAACTATTCAGCTGCTCACAGCAGATTCCACCATGGAGCTGATTGCCAGTCTCATAATGGGGGATAACTACAATCAGCTCTTTTTGCTGGTCAAAAACAGGCCCAGACATGTAGACATATAACCTTAACCACCACAAAGTTTATCCATGTTATGAAGCATTTCACGGATTCATTATTATACTTTAATATTGTGTAGTATTCCACTGTGTGAATGTACCATAGTTTGTCCATTCATCCATTGTTAGGCACTTGAGTTGTTTCCATATTTTTCCTATTGTGAATAATGCAGTGGTGAACATAGTTGTGCATGTATCTGCTCATGTCATGGTTCTTATTTCTCTAGGATGTATTCCTAGTAGTGAGATTTCTGGATCATATGCATTTCTATTTCCAACTTTATAAGGAAGTGACATTCTGTTTTCCACAGCAGTTGCAATATTTTACAGTCTCACCAGCAGTGTCTGAAGATTCCATTCTTTCTACATCCTTGCCAGATTTTGCTGTTATTTGTTTTTTGAACTTTGATATTGATGGTATCAATACCAGACTGTTTTGACTACTGTGGCTGTATAGTAGGTTTTGGGATTAGGAAGTGTGAGGCCTTTAACTTTGTTCTTCTTTAGTAGTGCTTGGCTTATCTGAGGTCTCTTTCCATTCCATATAAAATCTGTGGGTAGTTTTTCTGTCTCTTTAAAGAATGATGATGGAAACTGGATTGAGATTGCATTTATCTGTAAATTATTTTAGGTATTATTGTCATTTTCACAGTGTTAAGTCTTCCTATCCATGAGCATGGTATATCCTTATACTTATGTAGGGCTCTTTTGGCTTCTTATAGTTTGCTTTTTATATGTCTTTTCTATCTTTGGGAGCTCAGGTGACATATTGCCTAAGGCATTTGACTGCCAACCAGAAGGCTGGCTGTTCAAACCCACCAGCCACTCGTCAGAAGGAAGGTTGGGCAATCTACTTCCATCACGATACCTCCTCAGAAACTCAAGGAGGGGTTGCTATGAGTCAAAATGACTCAACGGCAGTGAGTTTGTGTGTGTTTATCTCTGGTTAGATTTATTCCTAAGAATTCATGTTTTGGATTGCTTTTATAAATGGTACTTTTTACTGATTTTCTTTTCAGAGCTCTCCTTGTTAGTTACAGTAATGCAATGACTTTTGTATGTTGATCTTATATGCTGCCATTTTGCTGAATCCTCCTATTCATTCCCATAGTTTTCTTGTTGAGTCTCTAGGATTTTCTATATATAGGATCATACAATCAAATAGAAATAGTTTTGGTTCTTTGTCAATTTGAATTTCTTTTATTTCTTTCTTGCTTTATTGCTCTGGCTAAGATTTCCAATACAATACTGAACAGGAGTAGTGATAAAGAACATCATTGTCCTTGTCTAGTTCTTTTTCTCAAGGGGAATATTTTCAGTCTCTCTCCATTAACAATAAAGTTGGCTGTTGGTTTTGTATATATACCCTTAATTATGTTGAGATATTTCCCTTATATTCCTATTTTGCTGAGTATTTTTACAAAGAATGGGTGTTGGATTTTGTCAAATGCTTTTTACACATCAATTGATAAGATCATGTGGTTCTTTTCCTTCATTTTATTTATGTGATGGATGATGTTGATTGTTTTTCTAATATTGAAACATCCTTGTATACCCAGTATGAATCCCACTTGGGCATGTTGTATCATTTTTTTGATATGTTGTTGGTTTCTATTGGCTAGTATTTTGTTGAGAATTTTCACATCAATGTTCAAGATTGCTATTGGTCTATAATTTTCTTTTTCAGTGGTAACATTGCCTGGTTTTGATATCAGGGTTGTGTTTGCTTCATAGCATGAGTTCAGGAGTATTCCATTCTCTTCTATGTTCTTGAATAGCTTGAGTAGAATTGGTGTTATCTTTTCTCTGAATGCTTGGTATATTTGCAAGTGAAGTCATATGGGCAAGGATATTTTTATTGGCAGTTTTTTTTTTTTTTTTTTTTTTTTACCTGTAAAATTTCTTCTTTTGTATTTGGTATGTTAAAATTTTCTAGCTTATATTGTGTTAGTTTAAGTAGGTAATTTGTTTCTAGAAATTTGTCCATTTCTTCTAGGTTTTTAAATTTGTTAGAGTACATTTCTCATAGTATTCTGTTATTCTTTTCATTTCAATATGCTGTGTTGTGATATAGCCTATTTCATTTCTTATTCATGTTACTTGTATCTTCCTCTTTTCCTTTTTTAATTTGCCAGCATCTTTGAGTTTTATTAATTCAATCAAAGAACCAACTTTCAGTTATGCTGATTTCTTTCTATAGTTTCTCTGTTTCATTTATTTCTTCTCTGATCTTTATTATCTCCTTTCTTCTGGTGACTTTAGGCTCTTTTTTATTTTGCTGTACTTTTTATAATACTTAGTGATAGTTAAGGTGTGGATTTTAGTTCTTTCTTATTTTTTAATGTGTGTACAAACACGTGTGTATATTATTAATTAATAATAATAATATATGCATTAATGTGTCTGTATTACTGCTATAAATAGATCTTTGAGCACTGCTTTTGCTATTTCCCAAATTTTTTGGTATTTTTCTTTTTTTATTCTCATGTGATTCAAGAATTTTTTTTATTACATTTTTAATTTCTTTTATTATGTAGTAATTTTTAAGTAGGGTGTTATTCAGTTTCATATAGTAGATATTTTTTCCTTGAATCTCCTGTTTTTTATTTCTAGTTTTATACCATTATGATCTGAGAAGATGCTTTGTAGTATTTTGATGCTTTTAAATTAATTGAGCTTGCTTTGTGGCCTAATATATGATCTAGTATAGAGAAAATTCTATGTACACTTGAAAAGGATGTATATTTTGGTGTTGTTGAGTAGTGTTCTGTGTGTATCTCTATTAATTTGTTTTAGGTCACATGTTCAGTTTGCCCATTGATACACTTCCATGTACAACAGCTAGAAATAAGATTTCTCACTTACTCTCTATATCAACAAAAGAACTAAAAAATATGTCCTGGAAGAAGTGCTTCCAGAATGCTCCTTGGAAGAGACAATGGCTAGATTTCATTTGACAAATTTTGACCATGTTGTCAGAAAGGACCATTCCCTGGAGAAGGTTGGTAAAGAGGAGGGTCAACAAAAAAAAGGGAAGGCCCTTAATGAGATGGATTGACACAGTGGCTGCAATGATGGACTCAGGTGTAGCAAGTATTAAGAGGCTGGCACAGCCCGAGCCATGTTTCTGTTGTATATATTGTTGTTATGAGTTGGCACCAACTTGATGGCATCTAACAACAACTATATATCATGGATATATATATATATATATATATATATATATATATATTTCATGTGAGTCTCCTGACTATTTTGGAATCTGAGAACGTGACACCATTCCCTGCAGCCTGAATTTCTCAGGCTGTCATGTTAATTAACTTCAAGCTGGCTTCAACCATTGTAAAGCACACTTAGAGGTGAAAGATGGGAGAAAGAAAGAAGCTAGTGCTTTCCCTTCCCTCCGTTTCTTCTTTAAGCAGAGGCTGAAACAGTGGTTACATCTTTTCTGTGGCTCCCTACATAGAGATAAGGTGTGGTTTCAGTTTCCACCAGGTTATACCTCTCCCTGGACTCCAGTAAATGCTACTTCTTTTGAGATATCAGTCTAGGACACAGAGTGCCTTGCTGGTATTTCTAATCTCTGGACTTCTTCAAGGTCCCTTAATTGGCTTCTTAATTCTTCCATCACCATTGTAAGGAGTCCTTGGGTGGCATGAACAGTTAAGAGTGAACAGTTAAATTTAATGTTCAAACCCACTTAGAGCCACCTTGAAAGAAAGGTCTGGTGATATACTTCCTAAAGGTCACAGCCTTGAAAACTCTATGGATCCCAGGAACATATGGTATACACCATGAGTTGGAAGTGATTTGATGCCAAATGTCTTGGCTCTTTTTTCTGTTGTTGTTGTTATTATTATTACCCTTTCAGCCAGTTCCTAGTATTAAATTTTCCTTGTTTCAAATATAGCATGTGGTTTTTGGTTTTCTTTTATTTTTTTTAACTAAATCATGACAGCTATATTCTTTGTAATGATATGCTAGGTTCACATTCATTGGCTATATATTTTTTCACTGACATATCTAGGCATTGTGATGTATGATCCTATTTTAGATTCAAGGTACTAACCTATACAACCTGCACAGTTGATTTGAGAATTATGAGTATTTGTTTTCTAAGAAAATAATATTTTCTATTAGAAATACACAGCCACATAACTTTGATAATTAATTTTAACATATGTTGAAGACACATATGTAAGTAGATGGAAAGTTTAATTCATAGAATACTACCGTTGTATCCAAAAAGAAAAAAAAAAGAAAAAGAAAGAAAAAAAATCCACTCCATCACTAAAACAAAATTAAGATAAGTTGTTCAGAGAAAAGGGTACATTTGAATGCAGGGAGACCCTAGCCCAGATGAGTGAGAAATGATGACTTCACTGAAAAGATTTCTAACCAGAACAGATATAATTCAAGGAACAAATAAATTATAATTAAGTCATTCAATTTGTTAGTCTTTGGTTGAGATGACAGGGAGGATGGGTTAGGAGTTGGGTAATGGGAATCTTTTCAAAATTGCATAGAGAAGCTTACAATGATTGATGTCGGGGACTAATTACAGAGGTATTCAATCATAGTCACATACCTTTTGCCAAAAAAAAAAAAGAAAAGAAACCCTCACAACCCTCAAGTCGGATCCAACTCATAGTGACCCCTCCTTGGGTTTCCAAGGCAGTATCTCTACGGAACTAGATTGCTCAATTTTTCTTTCGAGGAGTCACTGGTGGGTTTGAATCTCCTAAGTCCAATGACTTAGACACTATACCACCAGAGCTCCTACATAAACTTTTTTGCTGTTAGGTGCCATCAAGTCATTTTGACTCATAGTGACCCCATGCACAGCAGAATGAAACACCACCCCATCCTGCACCAGCTCCATGATCCTTACATACTTGAGCTCATTGTCACAGCCACTGTGTCAATCCATCTCATTGAAGGCCTTCCCCTCTTTTGAAATATCCTACATATCCTACATACCCTTTAGGAGGGCTCATAAAAATACTTTATATAAATAATTCTAACTAGTTGTTTTGTTGTTGTTGTTGTGTGCCGTTGAGTCAGACCCAACTCATAGTGACCCCTCCTTGGGTTTCCAAGGCAGTATCACTACGGAAGTAGGATTGTCCATCTTCCTTCCGAGGAGTGGCTGGTGGGTTTGAACCGCCAGCCTTCTGGTTAGTAGTCAAGTGCCTTAGCCATTATGCTACCAGAGCTCCCAACTAGTTGTTTTAGGAATTATAATAACTGTTCTGGTACCAATGCCTGCTTTCCCAGGAATTTCTTGTTAAAACAAAACCTTTTAAATTGTCTGGAAAACAGTAGATAAGGTTGGCTCCAAGATTCTTTCAAATCAATTCTCTTTCTCACATCTTTGTCATAAAGATATATAGATTGATCAATCGATCGATAGATAGATAGATATACATGTTGTTGTTGTTGTTGTGTGCTGTCGAGTCGGCCCCGACTCATAGCAACCCCTCCTTGGGTTTCCGAGGCAGTATCACTACGGAAGTAGACTGCTCCATCTTCCTTCCGAGGAGTGGCTGGTGGGTTTGAATGGTTAGCAGTCAAGTGTCTTAGACACTACACTACCAGAGCTCCTCTGTGTGTGTGTGTGTGTGTGTGTGTGTGTGCGTATCTAATTTTATTCTTACAGTAAGCCAATAGGGATATTATGTAACTCAATTTATTATTTTAAAGTTTGCAAAAGAGTTGAAAACTAAATCCAGAACTATCTGAGCCCAAGTCTAGAACATTTTTATTCTGTAAAACTATCCCTCCCTCAAAGAAAATATTTGCAACAACAGTGACAGAATATGAGTGCTCAATACATATAATATGAAATTTTGTTTTCTTTATTTACATCACTACATTCGAAAACCTCCTTGTATTAAGATTAATGTTGTCCTTCCCTTAAGGAAAGCGAATAGAGCCAAATTAGATGTCATGCTGTTAATTACTTGAATTCTGGATTTGATGTGCTTTAAACATACATATTAGAAAGCAAGATATTTTAGAAGAAAAATGTGTTAGGAATAGAACCCATATCCTTATGCCACTTGTCAGTTTGTCATAATATGGTGGCTTGCATGTTGCTATAATTATGGAAGTTATACCACCAAGTATTTCAAATACTGTCAAGGTCACCCATGGTGAACACATTTTAGTGGAGCTTCCAGACTAATTCAGACTGGGAAGAAAGACTGGGCAATATATTTACAAAAATTATCTAATGAAAACCCTTTAGGCCACAACAGAATATTGTGAATATGTTCCAATATATTGGAGTATAGTGTATATATAGAATACATTATACTATAGTGCTGGAAGATGAGGCTCTTATGGTAGAAAACCAAAAAAACAAACTAATTGCTGTCAAGTCATATCAGACTCATAGCGACCCCTCCTTGGGTTTCCGAGGCAGTATCACTACGGAAGTAGATTTCCCCATCTTTCTTCTGTGGAGTGGTTTGAACCACCAGTCTTCTGGTTAGCAGTCAAGTGCCTTAGGCACTACACTACCAGAGCTCCAGAGTGGCCACTGTAATGGACTTGAGCTTATGAACAGTTGGGAAGACAGTGCAGAACTAAAGAACATTTCATTCTGTTACACTTGGGGTTGTTATGAGTTGGAATTGACTTGGTGCTATCACCACCAACAGGAATAGAACCACATGAAGATGCAGGAAAAGAAGCAAGGGAAGTTTATCAGGTTAGACAGAGACTTGGGAATTGATTTCCATGGCATCAGATCAGTCCTGAACAGCTGTTCTTGTGAAGGAGCAACTCAGATGATCATGAGGTTAAAAAGCAAGTTATTGTTACACGACAAAAACAGAATCATGAATTCATTGTCTTATCCCTAAGCTTTGTTAACTATCACACCTTTCTTGAAAATATAATCTGTACAAACCTTGGCTAGCTGGACTTTAGGTAGGGCTTCATGCTGGTTCACTAAATGACAGAGAGCATCTAAATTAGACCTCATAAAATTAAGCACAAATAATCTAAATACATCACGCATCATGGAGAATCAGGGACCTGTCACATTGATGAGGTTTTTTGAGGTCCAGTGGTCTGGGGATGTCACAAGTAGACAAGAATTTGCTGCACTTTCTACTTTCTACCATTAAGAAATCAAAGGCCCAGCTCTTCATAGTATTTTTCAATTTTAAAAGCAATTATTTGTAGTGTAACTTGGAAGGCTGCCAATTTTAAGTGAGGACTGGAGAAGGAGAGGGACTCTGTTGTTGATCCAGATTTAAAACAATCTGCTATGCCTTGTGGACACATGACCCAATAAATCCAATGGCACTAGAAGTATGAATAGTAGATAATTAAGATATAAGGATCCCCTGGCTAAATAAATAAATAAAAATCCACATGATCTTCATCTACAATACATTTTTTGAATGGATATTTAAGCTTATTACATTACGACTATAACTTGGTCATTGAAATTTGCCTGTCACTAAAAACAATGAAATTCATTCTGGATCATAGCATACTGCCTGTTGACCTGAAGAAGGAGAATCTTGGGCCATTACTATTATAGATATTAAAAATTCACCCTTGTACACAAGTGGGCCAAATTTGGTTTGGTGTCTTTCCACTTATTTTCACTGTGAACTCTTCCATCCTAAACCATGTCTGGTTTTCTCCTGATGGAATTGGAATTTTGTCCTAAACTGGGACCCAGATGGTTGGTCCCTGTTACCAGCCAGTTTTATTTCAAGGAAAACATCCTCATTATCATCTGCAGCCAAGAATCTCTGAATTCTCTTTCCTACATGTACATTACTTTGCTATTGATGCTTCCCTGGCCTACACCAGAAGGGCTACACCTAAGGCAAAGTCCACTGTCAAAGCCATTATGTACTTCAGGTCTTGCTGTAAAATAAGTGTTTTATTTTTCCCAACTAATTCTCAGGGTCCACATCTGAATGTAACCATCAAAATGCCTCAGGTGAAATACACCATCTTCCCTCAACCAATGCTTTAGCTTTTGCCTAAAGGTCACTGATTTTATGTACTTTATGATCTTTTGTGGAATGTTCATTTATGATAGCTTAAGGTATTATCAAGGAGCTCTGGTAGCATAGTGCCTAAGGCATTTGACTGCTAACCAGAAGGCTGGGGGTTCAAACCCACCAGCCACTCCTCAAAAGGAAGGTGAGCAATCTACTTCCCTAGTGATACTGCCTCAGAAACCCAAGGAGAAGTCACTAAGTCAAATTCAACTTGACTGCAGTGAATTTTTTAGTAAGGTATTATCAGTTCCCAAGGATATTTACATTTTAGTAAATTGTTCATAAAGAAAGAAATATTTCAAGTCACACAATAATGTTCTAATAGTAGAATTTAGGCACTTTTCTTGATGACATCTAACAGCAACAAGAACAAAAAGAGGTAGATTTTCAAGTATGTGTATTTATATGTCTACTTGTCTATTCCTATCATATGCAATGACCCATTCTAAATAGATCTAATGTATGTATTAATGCCAGAGGAGCAAAACTAATGAAACAAAATGGGGTACAAGTCATGTCATAGGTGGAAGGAAAAAATAAAGACTGTTACAGTAAATAATTATTGTGCAGAAAGAAGAATAGATTTGGGGACAGTGTGGATAGCAAATCTTTTCAATTTATAATCCTGTTATTCTGACCGCATAGAAGTTAGTTTCTTGCTGCTTTTTCACTTTATATAGCTTTGGGCCATATTCATTAGAAATTAGAATAAAATAAAAAAAAGTCAGACTTTGGAAAGAAATTGAAGATGAACAATTTAGTCTTTTGCCTTTACTACTTCTCTAGCTCTGTAGTACAAATTCTGGAACCAAGTAACGATGAAGCATTTTATAGGGCTTAGTTCTGAGCGTACATGAAACACAGTAGATTTATTTGATGTTATAGTCTGAACTTACAGTTTGGATAAGTGAAAAAGTCAGCAAAATCTAAGGTATCAGATGGCATATTTTGAAATAAAGGAAAATACTCAGCAAAACGTTACAATTACTGCTTTTCTAGATTGACATATCACCAAACTTTATATTTTTATTTCATTTTTTGCTTTAACAAAAAAAATCATGGTAATTTGAAAATAAAGTAAAAGTGATGATACTAATGGATCTCAAAACACCCTGATTATAACTCTAACCCAATTCCTATTTCTCAAAGGCAGCCACTTCCATTTTAGTTTATTCTTCTAGCATTTACCAATATTTATTAATTATAGATATAATGCTATTTTATGATAAAATATCTTGGTCACTGATTCACTACAGACATTTTACTTTCTTCTGATAATAGTATGGATTCAGTCTTCTTGATTGAAATTTCAAAGAGAAAAAGATACATCTCTTAGCCATGAAATAGATTTGTTTCACCACAAAGTTTCAGTGTTATATTGCACTTTACATTTAGTCTAGTTCCTAATTTAATCATCCATCTAATGCTTGAGTTTTTTCGCACCTCTTTCTCAGAGGTCATCAGCTTCTACTTGAATATATTCAGTTTTTGTGAAATTATATCTCTTGAAGTTGTCCATTTCATCATTGACAGGTAAGATCTTGTGTTCATTGTCTCTTTGTTTTGATTGAAATCTATACAGACTGTGGAAGAGTAAAGCATGCTGTTCTGTAGAAGCAAAAGAAAAAAAAAATGAAGGTGATAATACAGGGTTCAAACAAGAATACAAAGTGTTCCAACATTCTGAGGAAGTTGTGAGCATTTATATAGAAAAGTGTGGGAAGGAGTAGATGACTACAGTCATGGGAGGTTAGGATTTCATATAGCCATAAGAAAACAGCACGTTAAAATTATATGAGGTTAGCTGATTGATTTTCTAACATAGACTTTTTGGAGCCACCCTAGCAAACAGATTTTCTGATGTACGTTACACGTACATTCTTTCTGTGTCATGCTGCTCAAATATTTTCCTGTGACCATCTTGGCATACATTTTCCTGACAAATATTTCTTCACAAACCTGCTTTTTTGCTTGGGACAGTCAAAGTACTACGAGAAGTTACATTCCACTAAGTTTCTAAATCACATATTCTACTCTTGAGAAGGCAGAAAGGAGGATGTAGGACAAGCCAAAGTTTAGCCTACGTCATGCCTACATCATACCTGTCACTTCAGTTATGTCAAGTGCCTCAATTTTCCAATGTGTTTTCACAAGATTTTTCTTTCTTAATCTAGCTTCACACTTGAAGCCACAGGCAGTTACTACTATGCCATCTGACAGATTGATACATATCAATAAGTTAATATTTCTTTTCTCCCTTAGTTGCTTTTCTTCAATATTAAATAAATCCCTTACATGAAAATATTTCATGCTTTATTGCTGTCATCGATACTACTTGTCTTAGTTATCTAGTGCTGCTATAACAGAAATACCAAAACTGGCTGACATTAACAAACAGAAATTTATTATTTCACATTTAGAAGGCTGGAAGTCTGAATTCAGGATGCCAGCTCCAGGGGAAGCCTATCTTTTTTTGTTGGTTTTAGGCGAAGGTCCTTGTCTCCTTTCAAAATCTGTGGGCCCATCTTTTGTTGGACATTTGCCTGTGTTTTGGCATTAATATTCCTCCAACTCTAACATGTTCTCAGCATATAAACCCTGGGTTCAAAAAACATGCTGTGCTCCTATCTCTTCTTTTTTGGTGGTAGTTAGGTCCCTCCTTCTCTGCTTGCTTCTCTCTCCACTTATTTCTTGTAAGATAAAAAGTGATGCATTCCACACCACAGGGAAACTCCCCCTACAACAGATTAGGTGTATGTATGCCCTGAGTAATGGTTTTTCAGCCCACTCTAACCCCCTTACAACTGATTGACTGATCAGATCAGATCACATCATGGGGGATGATTATATCATTTCATGACTGCCAAATTACATCATTACATAACTTCCAAACCACTGAGACTAATGGCCCAACCAAGTGGAAAGATATTTTTGGAGGATACAATTCAATCCATGATATTACTCCTACATATTTATTTATTTATTTTAACTTTCTTGATGCCACTCTTAAATTGCAGTACTTAGAGAGAGCATTACAAGATTGGTTTATAAATGAATGTTTTCACTTCCTTCCCCACTCAAAGTTCATTTTGCGGAGGCCACACTATCACATGCATTCTTTTTTTTTTTTTTTTGCATTATTATTATTTTTTAATTGTGATTTGTGTGGAAGTTTACAAAGCAAAT
>NW_006921646.1:12016006-12032934 GCF_000298275.1 Orycteropus afer afer
AATGGACTACTAAAAGAACTAACAGATCTGTTCTGGAGGAAGTGCAGCCAGAATGCTCCTTGGAAGCAAGAATGGCCAGACTGTCTCACCTATTTTGGTCAGGTTGTCAGAAGGGACCATTCCCTGGAGAAGGATGTCATACTTGGTAGGGTGGAGGGTAGACGAAAGAGGGGGAGGCCTTTAACGAGATGGATTGATATGGTGGCTGCAATGATGGGCTCAAGTATAGCAGGGATTGTGGGGCTGGCACAGGATCGGGCAGTGTTTCGTTCTGCCGTGCATGGGGTCACTATGAGTTGGAAACGACTCGACGGCACTTAACAACAACAACAATTGTTAAAGTCTGAGAATCTTGTGAGTACTGATTCTATCATCTGTCATATTTCAACATTTTCAGATTTGTGTCACTTGCAAAGGTCCCAACCTACCATGACTACCCTTAGTATAGCCATTAGTAAAGACGTTTAATAAGAAAGGCTCAAGGACAAAACTTCTAGGAATCTTCCTTTCAGGTTAACAATGATTATTTGAAAAATATTACCTGTTGTCTAACCCAATAGTATGTTTAATACAGAGTATTAAAGCTCAAGAAGCTAAAGAAATTAACATTAAATGATGTAAATATTTACATAAGTAAGTAATAAATCCACTGCCATTGAGTTGATTCTGACTCATAGTGACCCCCATTGGGTTTCCAAAGCTGTAAATCTTTATGGAAGTAGATTGCCTCATCTTCTTCCCCCAGAGCATCTGTTGGGTTTGAACAGCTAATCTTTTGATTAGCAGTCAAATACTTTGTGCACTGTGCCACCAGAGTGCTTTTAGGAAAGTAATAGTACCTCAGAAAAGCATTGTTAATGTATTGATTCTTTATAGTCAGGCAAAAAATTTACAAATAATTGTAATTTTATTGCCTGATTAACAATTAAATACAGGCTTTGGAAAAAGTGAACTAGAGAAGAATATATTTTAAAATTCTTGTCAATATAATGACTTAACTATAAACTTTTGAAGACTAGGATCCAATCTTGATGTGTGTGTGTAAGTAAGTGCATGTGTGCATGTGTGAGCATGTACACACACATACATGTGGTAACAGCAAATGCAATGAGTTATGCATAGAATGCAGCCAAAGTGTTTTTCATAAACAAAGTTTGGGATGCATGATCAATAAAATGAACCAGTAAGCAATTGTGTTTGGAAGTGTGTGAGCAGATGCTCTAATCTTTGGGAATTATTGTTGAATGTCTGCAAATGTAACTCTCAGAAAACTTGTCATCTGGATAATACTTGATTTTACTGGCAGAGATTCTCTGTCTCTATGAAGCCATCATCATCAAATTTTTACAACTTCACAAGTTGTTAATACACACATTAGTATGTTTCTTATTATTTATTCCTATTCCAGATACTATTTCTGTTACTTCCTGGATATGGTGGTTGGCAAGATCATCTGAAGTTAGAAATGAGGAGCAAAAACTTCCCTTTAACCTATTTCACTACAGCAAAGTGTCTTTATTTTCTTTTTCATTTCCTGGAAATTGATTTATTCTTAAAGTTATGCTACTAATTTCTCATTTTCATTTCATGAGTAAGCTGGAACTGAAGATAAAATTTGGAATAATGTGTGCTTATTATCAAAATAAATTTATTTTATCCCTTGCTTAATAGCAATTTTTGTTGGTTGATTCTAAAGGGAAATTACCTAAAAATATAGGTTTATGGATATTTTAAAAAGTAAACTATTGTCTATTACATAACAACTCTGCAATAACAGTTATAACAAACAATAATGTTTTAGTGGACACATAGGCAGATATACAACATGAACAGGTATGGAAAGGTGAATGGGACTGCACTCATGAACATACATAGATTTAGTAGAAGATATTTCTATATAGGTATTTGTATATGCTGCAAATACATCTATGTATATATTTGATCATATAGGGGACAACGTTTTGAAAACTTCTTAGTTGTAAACAAACACCTTGAGAGAATGAGTCATTGGGCTTGGATGCTTAGCACTACATTTTGGGGGACATCAAGGTCAATTGGCATAAGAAAAAAACAATCAACTATCTTTAAAAAAAAAAAAAAATCCTGTTTAGCTAATTTTAGGAAATAAAAAGTTGTCTATTACTTCACCTAAATTTTGAGGCACATGATTCTGTTAGCACTGGTCTGATTTATGACAAAAAGTGGAGTTCAAATCCTTTGATGTTGTTTCTAAAATCTTGATTTCTTAGAGACAGCACCAAAGCAAAAGCAACATTGTGAACTTTGTATATGGCTAATCGGAAGATTTATTTTATGCATTTGATGTACACCTGTAAAAGAAAATATTTAGATTAGATAAGTGAATGGAGGGGGGATTTGAAGTATCAAAGGAATAGGTTAATAAATCTATTAAAAACTTGCTGTCATCAAGTCAATTCTGACTCATAACAAACCCCATCAGGTTTCCAAGGCAGTAAATCTTTGTGGAAGTAGATTGCCGAGTCTTGTTTCTGTGGACTGGCTGGTGGGTTTGAACCACCAACCTTCTGGTTAGCAGTCAGATGCCTTAGGCACTGTGCTATCAGAGGCAAAAAATAAGGATACATATCACTGTACAAAATCAAGAAGGAAAGCCAGAAACAAAATCAGTTAGGTAAGAAGTAGTCATAGAAAAGTTTCAAAGACTATGAATAAAATAGTAAACAGGAATTAAGAGATTTGCTGTGTTGTTGTTATGTGCCATTTAGTCAGACCCTACTCATAGTTACCCCTCCATGGGTTTCTGAGGCAGTATCACTACAGAAGTATATTGTTCAATCTTCCTTCTGAGGAATAGCTGGTGGGTTTAAGCCAAATTTAACAAAAAAAATTGTGTTTTGCAACAATATACTCTCAAAATACAGAACCAACAAGGAATGTCTTCAGTTGATGTGACTCAAAAAATAATTTTTGTCAAGGTAGCTGTGTTAGACTGGGTTCTCTAGAGAAACAAAACCAGTAAAGCCTATATATATATATATAGAGAGAGAGAGAGAGAGAGAGAGAGAAATTTATCTTAGGAATTTGGCTCACACACTTATAGAAGCTGGCAAGTCCAAAGTTTCTGGATCAAACATCAAGCTGGAGGCTTTTCCCGACTCACGCAGCTGCAGGGGCTGAGGAGCTCAAGGTTGACAGGCAGTATACTGGCTGTTGACTCCAATGAATGATGAATCCAAGATTTCCAGGCTGAATGGTGGATTATTTCCTAACAGTTGTAGGCAGCACAACAGAATCCTGATCCACGGAAGAGTGTCTCTTTTCCGAGGATTCCATAAATATACTTGAAGCAGGCCACACCCCTAGGGAAACTCTCTTTCAATGGATTGGCTGCTCAAAACATCCCATCATGGGAATAACCACATCACAACTGCTTAAACCACACAGAATTGTGGTCCATCCCAGTTGACACACAGCTCCAACTATCACAGTAACATTGCAGATGGAGAGAAAACATTCTCATTCCCAAAGAGGTGAGATGATCAAAATAAGAAGCAATGCCAATAACACCTTGTGTCTTAGTTCTCTAAGGCTATTGTAACAGAAATACCACAAGTGGATGGCTTTAACAAACAGGACTTTATTCTTTTACAATTTAACCAAAAAAAAAAAAAAAACCAAACTGACTGCCATCAAGTTGGATCTACTCATAGTGACCTCTCCTTGGGTTTCTGAGGCAGCCTCACAATGGAAATAGATTGCCTAATCTTCCTTCCAAGGAGTGGCTGGTGGGTTTGAACCACCAGCCTTTTGGTTAGCAGTCAAATGCGTTAGGCACTACACTACCCGTTTGTTGTTGTTGTTGTTGTATGCCATTGAGTCGGCCCTGACTCTTAGCGACCACTCCTTGGGTTGCCAAGGCAGTATCACTACGGAAGTAGATTGCCCAACCTTCCTTCTGAGGAATAGCTGGTGGGTTTGAACTGCCAGCCTTCTGGTTAGCAGTCAAGTGCCTTAGGCACTATGCTACCAGAGCTCCCCACTACCAGTTTAGGAGGCTAGAAATCCAAATTCAGAGTGTCAGCTCTAGGGCCTGGGTGAAGGCCCCTCCACCTTGGGATTCAGCTCTGCCTCTTATTCCAGGCCCAGTGGAGCTGGAGACATCTCCTACCTCACACAGCTACTGGCTACTGAGTCTGACAAACCCAGGGCTGGGGAGTAAAATGGCATAATCCCAATATCAGCAGGCAACATGGCAGGCCACCAGATCAAGTCTAGGAACTAGAGATGAAGCCTTTGCCGAATGCAGGATCCAAAATGAGACAAAAAGCTAGAGACCTTTCCCAAACTTTCTCATTATATACTGGAAGCAGACTATATCCCAAAGATAACTCCCCTTCAACTACTTAGCTGCTCACAGAAAATTACACCATGGAGGTATTACAATCTCATCATGGGGAATAACTACATCCAACTGCCAAGGCACTCAAAACCACAGCCCCGCTAAGTTGACACACAACCTTAACCAACACATTCCACCCCTTGTCAACTTGGCATCTGTACAGATCTCCTTCATTGGGTGGCCTGATTCTGCCAATCTACTGGAGCGGCATCCTCAGCCCTTTGGCCTACCAGGCCCTATCTTCTGCCCCTTGGACATGGTAGCACCACCTCTTCACTTTTGGGAAGTCGGTATGGCCCCATTCCACTGGGACTTATGTATGGCAGCCTTACACTCTAGAACTGAGTTGATGAAGATCTCACTCTGAAACCTAAAATACTGAAGCATTTCTACTCTCTGAAACTGTAAAGGCCATGGTCTTATACTTTGAGAGTGAGACAGCTCTGCTTCCTGTTTCCTTTGTCTCTTGAACAAGCCAACCTATCCTCTGCCCTGTTACAGCAAGTTTACAAAGTTATTCGGCTCTACTAAGTAGTGCCCAATGATAACCCACTCTACCAAGAAGTCTTCTGCTTTAAGGCATTCAGTTTTCTTGCTCCTTGGACTGGCAAGCCCACTATTCTATCTTATGCCAGTATTTTAGCTCTGCTGTCACTGTCTGTCAGTTTTTCTACAAATCTGTCTGCCAGTGTCTCTCCTGTGGCCTCAGCAAAGGGATCTTGAGTCCAAGGACATATTCCCCTCGTACATCCACATTTTAGGTATCTGTTAGAGCAGCACCTTACTCTTGGTACTAAATTCTGTCTTTGTTCTCTAATGCTTCTATAACAGAAATACCACAAGTGGATAGTTTTAACGGGAATTTATTCTTTCAGAATTTAGGAGGCTAGAAGTCCAAATTCAAAGTGTTGACTGTAAGGGTTGGGTGAAGCCCTCTACATCTTGGGCTTCATCTTTGCCTCTTTTTCTAGGCCCACTGGAGCTGGAAGCATCTTCTAAGTCACATAGCTTTTGGCTGCTAAGGTTGATGAGCCTCAGGTAAGATCAGCAGGCAATACCGTATGCCATTGGTTCAAGTCCAGGAACAATACCAAGATTGGCAGACAAAGTGGCAGTCTGCTGGTTCAAGTCTAGGCACTAGAGATGAAGACTTGGCCAAATGCAAAATCCAAATGTGCCAAAAAGCTAGAGACTTTCCCAAAGCTTCTCCACATATACTGGAAGCAGACCATACCCTGAAGGTAACCCTCTTCAACTACTTAACTGTTCACAGCAGATTCCACCATGGAAGTGATTATAATCTTGTCATGGGGAATAACCTCATCCAGTTGCCAAGCCACTCATAAGTGCAGCCCAGCCAAGTTGTCACACAATCTTAACTACCACATCTTGTAATTCATCAGTGTCTGTCTGTACTATCAATAAACATATATCAAATTTACTTGCTTCCTCACCTGTCACTTACAGGCTTTAGAGAAAGTTTCTAGAAAACAGCCTTGGAAGATCTCATCATTTGAAACAGTCAAAGGGCTCCACCAGAAGGCCTTATTTTTATTTTATTTTTTTCCTTTTGGTAATCATAAGCCTGTGTTGAGTTGCTTTCCCAGAGAGGCAATCAAGTTATCCAAAGCCATGTTGTAACAGTATCAAGTGTTTACAAGGTTTCCTGGTCTATCTGTGACGTAATGTGTGTTAAAGGTAAAATGCTTCAAGCTTAAAGCAAGTAAGTGGAAATAGTAGCCAAGCCTCATAACTTTTATAGTTTCTGTTCCAGGAACACCACATATCTACTGGGACAAATAGGCACTCTAGTAGATTGGGCCATAACTTTAATATTTATAAGCTCTATGTGTTGACTTTTACAGCTGAATTCTCTGTTGACTATAACTAGTAGACAGCATTTGTAATTATAGGTTTACTTGATAAGGGTTAATTATTTTATAATAGTCAAAAATTGGATGTGGATTCAAATATAAACATAAAAATTATTTCCTTTTTCTCTGCTACTCAAATCATATAATGCCATATTTACTTGTTTTTATTTCACTGAGTAACCTTTATGGAAACAATTAAAGTAATTGAATTTCATAACATCTAATATTATTAGAAACTTTAAGTAAACATAAAATCAAATATTTATGTTTCTAGTACAATCAGTGCTTTAAAAAAATAAAACTTCTTTATATAAAAGAATTATAACTTGTTCTGTATATAGCAGGCTCTATTATCATAAAGAAATAACTTCACTATCTCTGAATGAATTGTCATAGAATTTGCAGTTTCCAGTTTTATTTTTTCTCTTTTTTTAAGAAAGCAAAGCACTAAGCTACTTTATAAAATGAAATGAAATAGTTTTTAAAAATCTGCATTTCTGAAAATAATTTGTCCATTTGTGAATATGACTGAATAGTCTTTGCAGCGCATTTTGAAAACATTAGGAAGAAGTGAAATTGGATGCCTATTTTTGCATGGGCCTAAGTTGCTAAAACGACAGGTTGTCATAGTTCTACGTCACTTTTCAAGCAAGCTAAGCATCAAGTGCAGGTGTTGTGACCAGCTAATTACAAATGTTGTGTGAATGCTCTTTTATTTCTCATACCAGTAATCACTGGGGTACTAAAGCAAAGGAATATGAAATTCTCTTCTTCAAAATTCTTCCACTCTGTAACTTAGATAAGACTGCACATATGGGGACATAGAATGGCTGCTTCCTCCATACAAAGAAAATAAAGAAAGGGAACAGCATCAAGATCATGCAGCCTTCCTTCCCTGCTGGAGAGTGAGTCTAGAATTGAGTGTCAAATGGTTGTCCTTGAGGGGAGTGTAAATGGTGTGCTATAATGAGCTGGTGGTGTGATTCAGAAGGTGCGATCCAGCTAATAAACACCCCGCAGCCTTGTCAGATGTGTAATGCTCTGTGTATTAAAAAGCTTCCTGGACTCCAGGATAATTCAAAAGAGCTAAACATTAATTCCTCTGCCAGTAAAGCCAAAGCAATTTGGACTAGTTCGTGTACAAATACCACATTTCCGCCATGTACTACTTTCTCATTTACAAATTATATTTTCACTTATTGCATTTTCTAATCCTAAAACAATCTTGAGAAAATAATCTCTGGGGGTTGAGAGGGCTTTAAGACTTGCTAAATTTATATGGAAGATGGTAAAGTATTATTCCTAACTTGCTGGGTGACTTGCTAAAGAAATTTACTCATTTGTAAATTGTCTATAGCACTGTTCTCTTTATTTCATAATTATTGTTATTGTTGTTATGTGCTATCAACTTAGTTCTAACCTACAATGACCCTATCAACAACAGAATGAAGCACTGCACCATGCTGACAGTTATTGCTATGCTTGAGCCCATTGTTACAGCCATTGTGTCAATCTATCTCCTTGAGGTTCTTCCTCTTTTACACTAATCCTCTACTTCACCAAGCATACTGTCCTTCTCCAGTCACTGGTCTATCCTGATAACATTTCCAAAATATGTGAGACGAAGTCTTGCTGTCCTTGCTTCTAAGGAACATTCTGGCTTTCCTTCTTTCAAGATAGATTTGTTCATTCTTCTGGCAGTCCATGGTATATTTAATATCCCTTGCCAACATCATAATTCAAAGGAATCAATTCTTCTTCAATCTTCACTATTCATTGTCCAGCTTTCACATGCATATGAAGTGATTGAAAATATCAGGGATTAAATTGGGCACACCTTACTCCTCAAAGTGACATCTTTGCTTTAGAACACTTTAAAGAAGTCTTTTGCAGTAGATTTGCCCAACACAATATGTCATTTGATTTCTTCACTACCACTTCCTTAGGCATTGATTGTCCATCCAAATAAAATGAAATCCTTAAGAATACCAGTCTTTTCTCTGTTTACTATGATGTTGCTTATTAGTCCACTGTAAAAATTTTTTTCTATATGTTGAGGGGTAATCCATATGAAGAGTGTAGTCTTTGATCTTCATCTGGGAGTGCATCAGGTTTTCTTTGCTTTCAGTAAGCAAGGATGTGTCATCTTCATATTCCAGGTTGTTAATAAATCTTTTTGCAATTCTGATTGTTCTTCTTCATATAGTACAGCTTCTCAGATTATTTGCTAAGCACAAAGATTGAATAAGTATGATAAAATGATACAACCCCAATGGACACCTTTCCTGATTTTAAACCATGCAGTGTTCTTTTGTTCTAATCACTGCTGCTTGGTCAATGTACAGAGCACAATTAATTGTTCCCATTCTTCACAATATTATCCATTATTTATCATGATCTACACAGTCAAATGCTTTTGCATAGTCAATAAAACACAGGTAAGTATTCTTCTAGTATCCTCTGCTTTCATCCAAGAACAATCAGACATCGGCAATGATATCTAGCACTAATAGCAAAGTTCAACAAGACACAAAATGCTGGAGAGGATGTGGAGAGATTGGGACTCTCATATACTGCTAGTGGGAATGTAAAATGATGCAACTACTGTGCAAATCAGTATGGTGATTGCTTAAAAAGTTGGAAATAGAAGCACTATTTGATCTAACAATACTGCTACTAAATATATATTCTAAAGAAGTTAGAGTCAGGACATGAACAGACATATGCACACCCATGTTCATCACAACACTATTCACAATAGCAAAGAGATGGAAACAACATAAGTGTCCATCAATGGAGGAATGGATAATCAAACTATGGCATATATACACAACGGAATACTATGGACACTAAAGAATAAAGTAGAATCCATGAAATACTGCATAACATTGATAAACATGGAGGACATAATTCTGAGTGAAATAAGTCAATCACAGAAGGATAAATATAGTATTAGTTTATTACTATAAATAGTCAAGGAAAGGTTGATATATGGAAGAAAACTTTATTGGTTACTAGAGATGAGAGGGGAGGCAAGGGAAAATTGCTACATAGGTAGAGAGAAGTATTGATCTGGGTGAAGGGAATGGCAGTGTACCAAAAGGGAAAGACCAACACAATAACATTAAGGAAAAGAAAGACATAGAGAGGTGCACAAGATATGCAGAAAACAGAGATAAACACTTTCACATATATAAAGCTGCATTATTAGTAAGAACAAACATTAATGTATGGGTAGATATACAGGTAGACTGGCTGAGTGATCAGGTCATTCAGGAACGACAGTCATGATTAAGGTTGGAAGATGATGTTTCCACATATGTATTTGTATGTGCTTTAATAATATCCATGTAAAAAGAATTAACCAGGGATAAAATTAAGATAATTTTTCAACCACAGCCAAACGCCCTGAGAGAGTGAGTTGTTGGACTGATGGGCTCAGGACCATGTTCGATAGAGATATCTAGTTGAATTGGCATAACATACCACACAAAAACATTGCTCTATGGCCTACATTGGTGAGTAGTGATTGGTGTCTTAAAAGCTTGCAAGTGATCATCTTGCAACAATTTGTCTCTCCTTATTTGGAGCAAAGAAGAATGAATACAATCAAAGACATGTGGAAAGAATTAGTCCTAGGGACTAGTGAACCATGAGCCTCAGCCTATATGACCATGAGAGCAGAAGAACTAGATGGTGCTCAGCTACTACTGTCAGCCATCTAGAAAGGAGACAGAGAGCAGGAGATCATAGATAGGGTGGGAGAATAATATGGAACAAAACTCAAAAGCATAAAAAAAAAAAAAGGAGAGGCTTACTGGGTCTGATAGAGCCTGGTGAAATCTCCAAGACTATGACCCCTAGTTAAACTTCAGGCCTAGAATTGAATTCACTCCAGTGCCTTCCAGCCAAATAATAGACAGGCATATAGGGTAAACATTTATACCAAGTGAATGTTTATGCCACTTTTTAGAATAGTCAATGATTGGAGATCAGAAGGGCAGTATTTTCACAGCTCAGAGCTCAGATGGCAGAAATTCTTAAGAAAGAAGGATGCAGGGAAGAGGTAACTACAAGGAGGAAGTGGGAAGAGAACTCTTACATAGTGGGGATTGCAGTCAATGTCATGAAACAAAATGCTCTATGAAAAATGAAATTTTTCTGTAAACTTTCACCCAAATCACAAAAAAATTTTAAAAAAATAAAGAAAAAGAAATGGAAACAATTCATGTAACATTTAACCTGTTGCTTTACTTTGATTTTACAAGCAAGCAATTCAGCTTCTACTGGCATTCGATGCAACATCAGGGCCTGTGGTATCCCAAAAAAGAGACAAGATGGTAAGAATTTTGCCTTGGTTGTATTTACAATGTGTAAGTATTTTGGGGGAGCTCTGGTAGCATAGTGGCTAAGACACTTGCCTGCTAACCAGACGGCTGGCGGTTCAAACCCACCAGCCACTCCTCGGAAGGAAGGTTGGGCAATCCTACTTCCGTAGTGATACTGCCTCAGAAACCCAAGGAGGGGTCGCTATGAGTCGGGGCTGACTCGACAGCACATAACAACAACAACAACAAGAAGTAATTTGGGGAAGAAGGTGAGAGGATGTGAGATAAAAAATAATGTTTACACAAACAAATGATTATCATTAAATATTTTATATTAATTAAAAGAACAAGTCTTTCCCTTAGCAGCTTACAGTGCAATAGAAAATATAAGCTCAATGACAGAAAAATTAATGGTTGGCTATGGCAGGAGATAAGGTAGTGGTGATTCAGTGGTAGTATTCTTGTCTTTCATCTGGGAGACTCTGGTTTGATTCCTGGTCATTTCACATTGTGCATCACCACCACCTAAATGTACATTAGTCATTACATATTACTATGATGTTGAACAGTTTTCAGCAGAACTTCTAGACTAAGAAGAAAGGTCTGGAGCTCCCATGAGTTCAGCCAATAACTGAAAGAGAGAAGAGGATATGGGATAAGGTACAAGTGATGAACACTTTCTAAAGTTACATTATGAGGGGTTCTGGAAAGATGGAGGAATAGGAAGACAAACTACACAGACCCTCTTCAACAAAGAAAAGAGGAACCTATTAGCAGATACAGAAGATATCCCTGGAGGCCTGAACTTTGAAAGGAAGGATACAGAAGTGCACTAAACTCCAACTAGGACAAGAACCTGCATGAAAACACCAAAAAAGAAGACATGAGGAGTTGCAGACTGTTAGCGATCCAGATGGCACCGATGGCTTGAATATTTGCCAAGTGGAATTAGGACCTAAGAATTTACCCAAAAATCAGCTCTGTTAGCCAGGGGCTTCACAGAGGATTGCACTGGTGCCCGGTGAATAAAAGGGGAAGCAGCAAAGAGAGAGATGGGCTGAGTTGTGGACGTTTTAGCTGTCTGGAGGATGTAGCCATTTTGAATGTTTACAAATGGTTCAACCATTTTGGATATTTAACCAACAAAATTCTCTGAGATTCCAGGGACCTAAGAATAGGCTCCAGTTGCTGGAACTGCAAGGACATACTGGACACTGAGGACTGGAAAAGTGTGACATTCCCCTTGCTACTCTTATAAACCACACCTTCTTGGTGAACAGAGGTGCAGACATTTCTCACTTCCACTCACCTTCTGGGCTGGCAGGAATTCCATCCCAGTCTGTGTGCTTTGACAGTGCCTGGGTTCCTTGCCCTGCCCTGACCATCCCCCCCTTCTTTTTCTATTCATATATCTTTTGTCTTTTTAATGTATTTATTTCAATATTTTCTCTCATTTGTTGCCTTTCCTCATTTTCATTTTTCTTTTCTTTCTTTTCTCTCTTTTTGGTAATTGTTCCTGTGTGTTTATGTGGTGTGTGTTTTTTGTCCTCTTGTTTTTACTTTTTTAACTGTTTTTCAATAGTTGTTTTGTCTAACTGAGTGGGAGACAGTGATCATGCCCATATAACCCAACCACACTTGCACCTCCTACAGCTCCACTTACTGAGTGAGACCCACTGCTTCCTTCTTCACCAACTGGCCAAGAATACATGACCACCAATAAGAATCTGACTCTCCTTTAAGTGCTGTTCACAAACAGTTAACATAGACCTGTGCAGCCACTCTCATTCTCTATCACACCCCCCAGGAAACAAGTGGTGAGTGCATTACTACTGCCAAAAGTGAATAGAGGAATACAATACTCTGCTTATTCAGATACATAAGAGAAAAAAAAGAAAATGAAAATCTTGGGCAAATCAGTCCAACATACTATCACCAATCAAATATAAAAACAAAAATATCACCATGTCTTAGACACAACAGATCATCACAATCCACACAAAGAAGCAAGATAAAGCAGTAGAAACAAGGAAGCAGGTTACAGATCCAGAATATATCCTTGAGGAAGAAGCAGCATTGGAACTACCTCATAAGGAATTCAAGAGAATTATATTTCAGTACCTTCAAAGGATTGAGAGACAGATTAAGGAAAACACTGACAAAATTAAGGAACACACAGTCAAAATCCTAGAACAATTTTGAAGAAAATACAAAACAGAATGACAAAATAAAGAAAAACTAGAAATGAGACAAAATCTACAGATAGAAATCCAGAAGATTAATACTAAATTTTTTAAAATAGGTAACACATTGAAGGGCAAAGGAGTAGAATCGAATCAATGGGAGACAGAATGAATAAGATTGAAGACAAATACATGAATATTTCTTTGGAAAGGGATCAATCAGAAAAAGATCCAAACAAAATGAAGAAACCTGTGGTTCATGTGGTATGCCATCAAAAGAAATATCCTAAGTGTAACTGGATTTCCAGAACAGAAAGAGGAGGAAAAAAAAAAATGGAGAAAATTGTCCAAGATTTGCTGGAAGAGAACTTCCCTGATATAATGAAATATGAGAATATATCCATTAAGAAAGTCCAATGAACCCCAAATAGGATAGACCCCAAAAGAAAATCACCAAGACATATGATCAGCAAACTCACCAAAACCAAAGACAAAGAAAGAATCCTGAAAGCAGCATGGGAAAACCTAAAAGTTATCTATAAAGGGCATCAAATAAGACTAAGTTCTGATTTGTCAGTAGAAACCATGCAGGCAAGAAGGCCACGGGATGGTATTTATAAAACCCTGTAAGAGAAAATTTTTCAACCAAGAATTATATATCCAGCAAAATTGTCCATCAAATATGATGGAGAAATTAGGAGATTTCCAAGTAAGCAGAAATTAAAGCAATTTGTTAAAACCAGGCCAACCTTACAAGAGATACTGAAGGGAATCCCTTGAACAGAGAACCATAATAGTGAACTGACCATTAATACAGAAGATGACATAACCCAGAAAACAATACAGCTATGGACGTATCCAAAGTAAAATAAGCTTACAAGATTGTTAACAAGGAGCCAAATACATCAACAGGCAAATGAGGACTACAATGCAAAAAGGGGAAAAATAGTGTAGTTACAGAACTTCTAAATGGTGAGGAAGTCAAGAGAGTTGCAAAAAGAATGGACTGTTCCAAACTCAGGGAAAGAATTGTAATTCTCAGGGTAACCTCAAAGAAAAATGATAAACCTTCACATCACAATAAAAGAGGACAGACATAAATGCTTAGCAAATACTAAAACATTAGGAAAAAAGGATATGGTAACATAATTCATAAATATAGTGAGCTCAGGACAAAAAATTATATGGAACAAAGAAACCAGGAACACCATGAAAAAAACTAATAACAAAATGACAGCAACATAAAATGACAATTCATACCTGTCAATAAATAGAGCGAAAATGGATTACATGCACAGCTCAAGAGATGGAGAGTTGCAGACTGGATAAGAAAACATAACACATCATTATGCTGTCTACAAGAGACACACCTTAGAGATAAAGACAAAAATAGACTAAAAATCAAAGATTGGTAAAAGATAGATCAAGCAAATGGCAATCAAAAAAGAGCAGGAGTGGCAATATTAATTTCTGATCAAATTGACTTTAAGACAAAAACCACCATATGAAACAAGGAAGGACATTAGATAATGATTAAAGGATGTATTGAACAAGAAGTTATCACCATAATAAATACCTGTAGAGCCAATGAAAGAGTTCCGAAATACATAAATCAGACTTTCACAGAATTGAAAAGACAAATAGATGACTCCACAGTCATAATGGGAGACTTTAATACACCCCTTTCAATGAAAGACAGAACTAGAAAGAAACTCAACAAAGACGCAGAAGAGCTAAACAGTGAAATCCACCAATTTGACCTTATAGACACCTACAGAGCACTTCACCCAACAACTGCACAGTATACATTCTTTTCCAGTGCACATGGAGAATTCTCCATGATAGACTATATGTTAGGCCATAAAGCTAGGCTTAATAAATTTAAAAAATATCGAAATACTGCAAAGCATCTTCTCAGATCACAATGCTGTCAAATTAGATATCAACAGTAGGAAGATTAATGGAAAAAAGGGCAAACACATGGAAACTGAACAGCATCCTCCTCAAAAAAACTGCGCAAGAGAAGGCATAAAAAATGATATTCAAAAATTTCTTGAATCAAACAAGAATGAAAACACAACGTATCAATATCTTTGGGACACATGAAACGCAGTGATCAGAGGGCAATTTATAGCAATAAATGCACACATCAAAAAAGAAGAAAGAGCCAAAATTAACACTTTAAACCAGAATCTTCCAACAATTAGAAAAAGAACAGCAGGAAAAGCCTACACTCACCAGAAGAAAGGAAATAATCAAGATTTGAGTAGAAATAAGTGAAACAGAAAATAGAAAGACAATAGAAAAAAATCAACAAAACTAGAATTTGGTTTTTGGAAAAAATTAAGAATATTAACAAACCACTGGCAAATTTAACAAATGAAAAGAGTGAGAGAATATAAATGACATGAATAAAAACTAATTGGGCAACATCACACCAGAACCAACTGAAACAAAAAAGATAATATCAGGATACTTTGAAGAACTGTACTACAACAAATTAGAAAATCTAGAAGTAAAGGACAGATTGCTAGAAACACAATACTTACCTAAACTAATACAGACTGAGGTGGAAAGTTTGAACAGACCTATAACAAAAGAAGAAATTGAATAGGTCATAAAAAAATCACCAACAAAAATAGTCTTGGCCCAGATGGTTTCACCTGAGAATTATACCAAAAGTTCAGAGAATTGTCACCAATTCTACTCAAACTATTCCAGAACATAGAAAAAGATAGAATTCTGCCAAATTAATTTTATGAAATAAGCATAGCTTTGATACCAAAACCAAGCAAGGACATCACTAAAAATAAAAACTATGGAACAATATTTCTCATGAATATAGACACAGAAATCTTCAACAAAATCCTAGTCAATAGACTTCAACAATATACCCCAAAAAATAATACATTATGAGCAAGTGGGGCTCATATCATGTATGCAAGGATGGTTCAATATTAGAAAAACAATCAATGTCATCCATCACATAAATAAAGCAGAGGAGAAGATCCACATGATCATATCAATCTATGCAGGAAAGGAATTTGATAAAATCCAATACCCATTCTTGATCAAAACTCTCAGCAAAATAGGAATAAAAACTCATCCGTCACCATAATAAAAGCCACATATGGAAAACCAACTGCCAACATCATTCTCAATGGAGAAGGACTGAAACCATTTCCCTTGCAAACAGGAACCAAACATGGATGCCCTCTATTACCACTTCTATTCAACATTGAATTAGAAATCCTAGCCAGGGCAATAGGAGCTCTGGTAGCATAGTGCCTAAGGCACTTGACTGCTCACCAGAAGGCTGGCAGTTCAAATCCACCAGCCACTCCTCAGAAGGAAGGTTGGGCAATCCTACTTCCGTAGGTGGGTAAGGAAGAAATCAAACTATCCCTATTTGCTGATGATATGACCTTATACCTGGAAAACTCAAGAGACTCAGCAAAAAAACTACTGGAACTAACTGACAGATTTAGGATAGTGGTAGGATACAAGACCAATATACAAAAATCAGTTGGATTCCTCTACATCAGCAAAGAGATTGTTGTAAAAGAAATAAGGAAATAAATACCATTTACAATAGCTACAAAACAATTAAGTACTTGGGAATAAACCTTACCAGAGACACAAAAGATCTGTACAAAGAAAACTACAACACACAATTTCAAGACACCATAAAAGATCTACATAAAAGGAAGAACATACCATGCTCATGGATAGGAGGATTGAACATTGTGAAAATGTCAATTCTACCCAAAGCAATCTATACATTCAATGCAATCCCAATCCAGATCTCATCATCAGTCTTTAAGGACATGGAAAAACCAATCACTTACTTTATATGGAAAGGAAAAGACCTCAGATAAGCAAATCACTATTGAAGAAGAACATAAGTAGCAGGTTTGATACTCCTGGATCTCAAAACCTAGTATACAGCAACAGTAGTCAAAACAGCCTGGTATTGGTACAGGGACAGACACATAGACCAATGGAATCGAAATGAGAACCCAGAAACAGATCCATCTATCTATGGTCAAATAATCTTTGACAAAGTGCTGAAATCCATTAAATGGGGAAGAGAATGTCTGTTTAGTAAATGATGCTGGCAAAACTGGAGATCCATTGGCAGAAAAATGAAACAAGATCTGTA
>NW_006921646.1:12033515-12035228 GCF_000298275.1 Orycteropus afer afer
TGCCCAACCTTCCTTCCAAGGAGTGGCTGGTGGGTTTGAACCGCCAGCCTTCTGGTTAGCAGTCAAGTGCCTTAGGCACTATGCTACCATTAGCCATTAGAGAGATGCAAATCAGAACAATGAAATACCATCTTGCCCCAACACTAGTAGCAAAGTTCAACAAGACAGAAAATAACAAATGCTGGTGAGGATGTGGAGAGATTAGGACTCTTACACAATGCTGGTCCCACTGTAAAATGATACAATGACTGTAGAAAGCAGTATGGCAATTTCTTAGAAAATTGAATTACAAATACAATTTGATCCAGCTATTCCATTTCTAGGTAAATATCCTAAAGAAGTGAAAGCCAGGACAAGAACAGATATAAACACAACCATGTTCATCACAGAACTATTTACAGTAGCCAAAATATGGAAACAACCTAGGTGTCCATCAACTGAGGAATGGATAACCAAAATATGGTACATACACACGATGGGATACTATGCAGACCTAAAGAATAACATAGACTCTGCAAAACACCTCATAACATGGATGAACTTGGAGGGTATTATGCTGAGTGAAATAAGTCAATCACAGAAGGACAAATACTGTATTAGCCTTTTATTGTAAATAGTCAAGGAAAGGTTTATATATAGAAGGAAATTTTCTCTTATTGGTTACCAGGCTTGGGAGACGAGGGGAGAGAACACTATTAGATAGGTAGAGACAAGTATTGCTTTGGGTGAAAAGAAGGGCAATGTTCCAAATGTAAGTTATCAACACAGTGGCATCGAGGAAGAGGAAGATGTAGAGAGGTACATGAGAGGTACAGACAACAAAGATGAACCCTTTTGGACATACAGTACTGCATTATCAGTGAAGGCAAACATGGATATACAGGTAGATAGATGGGTGGACATGCTGAACTATTAGGTATGTCTATGTAGGGGGTAGTGTGCCCAAGACCGTGTATAGGGTTAGCAGACAATATTTTCAGATGTGTATTGGTATGTTCTGTAAGAATTTTCAAGTATATAGTAGAGCTGACAAGGGACAAGTTTGTAGTCACTTCTTGGCCACAGCCAGCTACGCAGAGGGAGCGAGTAGTTGGACTGTGGGCTTGAGACCATAGTCACAGAGGCGACTAATTGGCATAACATACTACATAAAAACATTATCCACAACCTACTTTGCTGAGTATCACCTGGGATCTTAAAAACTTACAAGCGGCCATCTAGATACAGTGACACCCATTGGTGTCTCCTCATACAGAGCAAAGAAGAATGAAGAAAACCAAAGATTCATGGAAAAAATTAATCCAAGTAACCGGTGCACCATGCAATCCTCAGCCTGTACGACTACAAGACCAGAACTAGTTGGTGCCTGGCTACCAGTGTCATCTACTTGGAAGGGGATCTTTGTAGCAGATCCTGGATAGAGTGGGAGAGGAATGTGGAACAAAACTCAAAATCATTTAAAAAAAATAAATTTAAAAAAAGGAACCAAGTTTGTTGGTCTGATAGAGCCTGATGGAACCACTGACAATATGGTCCCTTGCTGCCCTTCAGGTCTGGATTGAACCCACTCCTGTGCTTCCAGCCAAACAAAAGATATGCATATGAGGTGAACATTTACATTACATAGATATACATCTTGGAGAGGTCAATCATGGGAGAATAGAAGGGCTGTGTTTGCATAGGGAGATAACTCAGGGGGCTGGAGTGCATGCA
>NW_006921646.1:12035683-12036741 GCF_000298275.1 Orycteropus afer afer
CCTCTCGACCTTGGGCTTCAGCTCTGCCTCTTGCTCTTGGCCCACTGAAGCTAGAGACATCTCTTCACTCAGGCAGCTACTGGCTGCTGAAGTTAACAAGTCCAAGGTCAACAAATAAAATGGCACAGTCCCAATGTTGTTAAACCACACAACAGGCCATTCTTTCAAGTCCATTGAAACTCCCAAGGTTGGCATAGCATGGCAGGCTACTGAACAATGATATAGCTACATACAGGGTCCAAGAGTGCCATGGGCAAAGTTCTTTCTTATATACAGGAAGTAGACTACATTCTCAAAGTTCTTTCTTATATACAGGAAGTAGACTACACACTTAAAGCAGCTTCTCAGGTGCTCCAATAGATTCTACCATGGAGGTAATTACCAGTCTCATCATGGAGAATAACTACATTCAGCTGCCCATTCACTCAACCAGGCCCAGTCAAGTTGACACACAAACGTAACCACCACAGATATGGGAAAAACAATTGCTAACTTTATATGGAAAGGAAAGAGACCTCAAATAAGAAAAGCACTATTGAAGAAGAAGAACAAAGTAAGAGGTCTCACATTCCCAGATCTCAAACCCTACCATACAGCCACAGAAGTCAAAACAGCCTGGTATTGGTACAGTGACAGACACAAAGAACAATGGAATAGAATTAAGAACCCAGAAATAGATCCAACGACCTATGGTCAGCTGATTTTTGACAAAGGGCTGAAATCCATTAAATGGGGAAGAGATTGTCTGTTTAACAAGTGGTGCTGGCAAAATTGGATATCCATTTGCAGAAAAAATGAAACAAGATTTGTACCTCACATCATACACAAAAACTAATTCTAGATGGATCGAAGACTTAAATGTGAAACCTAAAATAATAAAGTTCATCAAGGAAAAGCTAGGGACACATTAGTCAATGTCGACGCATAGCAACCTCCCCTTGGGTTTCTGGGGCAGTCTCTCTGCAGAAGTAGATTGCCCAATCTTCCTTCTGAGGAGTGGCTGATGGGCTTGAACTGCCAGCCTTCTGGTTAACAGTCAAATGCTTTAGGCACTATGC
>NW_006921646.1:12040324-12041865 GCF_000298275.1 Orycteropus afer afer
TTAGCCTATATGACTATTAGACCAGAACAAATTGATGGTGTCCGGCTACCACTGTCAACCACTTGGAGGGGGGTCTGTGTAGGAGATCCTGGACAGAGTGGGAGAACAATGTGGAACAAAACTCAAAATCATTAAAATAAATAAATAAATAAAAGGGACCAGATTTGCTGGTCTCATAGAGCCCTGAGACAATGGCCCCTAGCTGCCCTTCAGGTGTGAAATTGAATCCACTCCTGTGGCTTCCAGTCAAAGAAAAGACAGGCATATGAGCTGAACATTTAAATTAGGTAGATATACTCCTTGGAGAGATCAATCCTGGGAGAATAGAAGGGCTATATATGCACAGGGAGACATCTCAGGGGACAGGAGTGGATGGGAGGGAAGGACACAGGGAGGAAGTGGCTATGCAGAGAAAGTGGGAGGGGAGCTGTTGTATTGTGGGAGCTTGCAGTCAATGTAATGAGACAGGGTATGTGTGAACTGCTGTATGGAAGATGAATTTGCTATGTAGCCTTTCACCCAAATCACATTTTTTTTTTAAATTACAATATTGTGATGGATGTATAATTCTGTATATATAATAAAAAAAAATTCACTCTTCAAATATGTTAAATTTATTTTATGTAAATTATATTTCTATAAATTATATTTCAGTAAGCTTTAGAAAAATGATGGGATCATTACTAAAGGAATATATGTTAAGGTAGTTAGTTACAAATATGTTGTTCTCATCTTTGTCTTCTCAATGCCTTTCAAATTTGTTCCATTCTCTCTATTCACTATATCTTTGTCTTAGTCCAAACTTTCATTCAGCTCTTTGTCCAGTTGTTCTTAGTTGCCTTTAAATCTGACCTTATGAACAGCAGAATGAAATATAGTCTAGTCCTGTGTCATTTTCATGATCCTTGTCATATTTGAGTCCATTGTTTCAGGCATTGTGTAGAATATTCTCCTATTTAATGCAAACTTTCCAGTACTGTGCAGGAAAATACTCAATTATGATCATAGGGTTTTTTATTGGCTAATTTTTGGGAGTAGATCACAGGGCTTTCCTTCCTAGACAGTCTCTGGAGGAAATTCAAGTCACATAGCTTCCTGCATCATAGCAACATACAAGCCACCAAAGTACAGTACACTGAGAAAGTGGTAGCTTTGTCTAATACCTATATATAAATAGTAGTAGTATGCATTTCTTTACTGGTTTCTGGTTGATTTGTTGAAAGTCCTATTTTCCAGACTGTTGCATTAGGTTTTGAAATGATTTTCTTAGCCCCATTCTCTCTCAGGTTTTCTTAACACAGCAGTGCAATCAAGTTATATCTCGACTGAACACTTAAACATTGTGTACATAATGAAATCCAAAATTTTCACCCTGATCTGTCATTCTCTTTTTCTGGTCTTATTTTCACATCATGATCCTATAAAGCCACAATATATATATATATATATATTTTTGCATATATTTTTGTCTTAAATCCTACTCCATTTTCCACTTCTCTGCTTTTTGCTCTTCTCTTAAGTTTAAGCTTTCAAAATTTTAT
>NW_006921646.1:12042145-12070884 GCF_000298275.1 Orycteropus afer afer
TTTTTCCTGCAACATTTCCAATCTGCTCTAAGTTCTTGTCTCCAGAATCTCAACATTGAAGAGCTCAAATTCTATCAAGGAGGTAGGTAAATTCCAATTTCCATTTATTGAAATGCATTGTAAATTAATTTATCCCATTCAAGAACAACTTTAAATCTGAGATTAAATTGTGCAAACTGAATTTAGGAGGGGAAATTACTCCTCTGGTGGAAATTGTACAGATTGAGACACTCTGGAAAATTGATTTATATAAATCAGACTCCTCTGCATATATTTCCTACTTGCATTCTCAGTGAGCTCATTTAAAGACCGGACATCTTCTGTTGTAGAATAAGGAATGATGATATCGGGAATATTTCTGAAAAGCCAAGCTGGGAAATTGTTACCATGAACCAATTGAGAAAGATTGGGGGCAGAGAATAGTGAACAAATAGGTGGTTTGTTTTTGCATGTCTTCATTTATTGCAGCTCATTCTTATTAAATTGGAAAATAGGACATAATGTCAATGTACTATAATCATCCTTTATATCTTTTAAAAATATAGGTTATTGAGTCTTACACTGATCATTTTCACAATATCCAGAGTGGTGCCCATGTACCTGAAGTTTTTAAGCCTTCTTGGATAATTTGCATGCTACTAGTCCTTAGATAGGAGCTCTGGTGATGTAATGCCTAAGGCATTTTACTGCTAACCAAAAGACTGGTGGTTCAAACTCACCAGACACTCCTTGGAAGGAAATCTGGGCAGTCTACTTCCATAGAGATACCACCTTGAAAACCCAAGGAGACATTGCTATTACTGACTTGGAACTGATTCATCTACAGTGATTCGTTTTGTTTTTTGGTCCCTAGATTGTGATTTGGGAAGGACAGAATTCTTTGGCATGTATTTAATGACATCTGGAGTTTTGTCATTTATCAGAGTATTGTCCAAATTTTAGAACTTTATAAAATTCTTGAGTGAAGCCCTTCATGCATAAAGGTGTTCAGATCTCATTCTGTAATAGTCTCAGAGTAGAGTAAATAGTGCTGTATACATATACACATATATGCTTTTTGTATATATTAGAGTAGATTTTAACCAGTTGGTATTTTGAACTTATAAGATTCTTAAACATTATTCATGCTCCTGCACATTACACACACACACACATATCTATGCACAAACACATATGCTTAAATATAAATGAATCAGTTCTGAAATTGTAAAATATGAAATTTACAATACATGTAAAGACATATTTCCAGTACAGTATAATTAAATACTTCAGAAAATTGCATTACATTTAATCTTATCATATCTGAAAATATAGATAATATTGTTGTGTTTTCTTCAAATAATGGAATAATAAATTGATTTCTAATATTTTCTTATCCTAGAAAATCCATCCTTAAAAGACAGAACTAACTTGTAAAGAGACCCAAAACCCACCAAACCCACTGCTATCAAGTTAGTTCTGACTCATAGAGACCCTGTAGGACAGAATATAACTGTCCTGTAAGATTTCCAAAGTTTTAAGTTTTTGCAGAAGCAGATTGCCCCATCTTTTTCCTGTGAGTATGCTGGTGAGTTAGAACCATGATGTTTTCATTAGCAGTTGAGTACTTTAACTACTATGCTACTAGGGTCTATTATAAAGAAAGAAACACAAACATAATGAAGAGGATTAAATTAATAAAATACGAAAAGTGCAGATATTCTGTTTAAAGGGTACTTCAACTTGTTAAGTCTATTTTCTCTAGATTATGAAAATCTTAACTGACTATGGAAATAAAAGTGAATGACCTTTTCAGACTAATTTCCACTTTGCCTTTAGAAATCTTGTACATTTCCTCAAAAAAGGAATAAAAATTAATGTTTAAACAGAATGACTCAATTAATCCTACTATTATTTATTTTAAATATTATTTATTAAACACAGAGATTAATGATCGTTGTAATTTTTTTTTGTAGTAAGAGAAATAGAGTATTTTGAAGCACAACATATCCAAATTGTGAATAAACATAGAAAAATGAAAATGTAATAATTAATTTGTAGGCTCTGAGTCATCATAATTTCATATGTGAGTGGAAATAAATTATTATTATTCAAAGTTATTTCAAGGTCTTGTGAAAATTCACAACTTAGAATTTTTAATAATCAGTATATTTTTAACAGCTCTAAAAGACTGCTTTTATGTGTACTTTCGTTAAGAAATTATTTGATTTTTTGACTAAAAGTATTCCCGCCCCCCTTTGTTTTTCCTTGGTACTACCAAAGTGCTTTTCTTGAAAGAACACAATGTTCATATATAAACCAGAATTATTATGTTCACTTTTCTTTGAGATTGTGTCCATTCTGAATTATTTAACTAAGCACATATAGAATATACTATTACTCAAGACTATGGATACATATAAATATATAGTTGTAGATAATATAGATACAGAAAGAAAAATAATTTGATTGCTGATAGCACTTAAATAATCATGATGGGAACCATCAGAAATATGGAATTGATTATTTCATGCATTTTTTATGGAGTAGTTTACTGTGATTTAATATTTAGGTAAAGAAAAGTGTCACTGTTTTTGTTCTTGGAGCCTCTATAAGCCTAATTGGGCACTGATTCAAGTGTTCCCATTTCAAAATTCTTGGCATCAGAAGACTTACCTATAGAATGAGGTGGATAGTTGGCAGCATGATGACAAAGAATATTATTTATGCCTAAAATAAGTCATATCTGCCATCTTTTCACTGGAAAAATTAAAATTCTAAGTACTTATGTACTTCTATCAGAAGAATATTAATAAGTGTCCTTTTCATGAAAACTTAGCTTAGAAATGTGAATCAATTTAAGAGACATTGAGGTACTGCTAAAGGGGCAAGGGGACAGCATCTTTTGGCCTTCTCTAACTACACAAGAGGAAGACAGAATCATCATCAGTAGCTCAAGGCCTGTTCCTATGAGGTCAGACATATCACCACCCTCCGGCTTTCTTATCAACCGTGACACCAACCATCCCTCCTGTGGCACCCACCACCTCTCTGTGGGTTTCATAATTCACTGCAGTGGCCACACAGAACTTACAGATCATGGGGTTTATTAGGCAAGCAACAAGCTAAAATTCAAGTTCAGGAACACACTCAGGATACAGTTCTTCGATCAGGACAGTCTCTCCTCTGCTGTGTCCTTAGACACACCTGTCTGGCCCTTGGCTCCCAGCCTGGCCTCTGTCTCTGTGGGCCAGGTAAGCCTGCGTCTCTGTCCTTTCCTCTTGATTCCACTACCACTGTCTCTCAGCAAGGCATCTCTCTCGAGCCAGGTGTCTCTCTCAGTGAGATTCTCTCTTTGCCTCTAGGAGGTCTCATTTAAGCCTGGCAGAATGGCAATATTAACCAATCCCAACATCAGATTTCTACACACCTGAGAGAGAGCTAACATTCCCAGAGGATTAGTTTGTGCTGCTCCAACAGAAATAGCCCAGATGGGTGATTTTAACAATCAGGAGCAGCTATTCAGTTGCTCACAGAAAATTCCAAGATGGAGTTAATTGCCAGTCTCATTATGAGAAATAACTACCACCAGCTGCTCAGCCAAGTTAGCACATATTTGCATGGTCCCACCCAGTAATCCAGTGGGAGTTACAAAGATATTGCTAGAAAAGCCATACCATGCAACTCACTACGCCACAGGTACTATCTAATGTTTGATATTTTAAAGTCAATAGTGAATTGATTTTTCTTATTTAATTTATTCAGTAAATCTCATAGGCATGCCTACTATGTTCCAGGCTAGAGATCTCACAATCAACAAGGATAAGTCTCATAGATTTGTGTATCTATCTATATATATTTTTTTCTCAACTAAAGTCAAACTCTATCTAAATAGCTTTTATAGGATTATGTTGTTGTTGTTGTTATGTGCTGTAGAGTCAGACCTGACTCATAGCAACCCTTCCTTGGGCTTCTGAGGTGGTATCACTACAGAAGTAGATTCCCCAACCTTCTTTCCAAGGAGTGGCTGGTGGGTTTGAACTGCCAGCCTTCTGGTTAGCAATCAAGTGCCTTAGATTTCATAAATCAAGAGAACTGTTAAGCACTTGCTTTAAAGCATAGCCTTTAAAGTCTTGAGTGCACTCAGCTATATTTTTCATTCTTCTTCTTCTTAAGTACCTGATAAAATATAATGGACATGAAAAATTTGCACCATAAAGGATATTTCAACTAAATACAGAGCATAAGAACAAAGGAACATCAACTGTTGGTTTACAGCATTATGAAGAGTCATATCTTAGGGGCTAGTGTCCTTTCAAGAGAAGTCATAAAGGAAGATTTATTACTTTCATATCCCCTTAAAATTTATTTCTTCCTTTCATTATATATAATCCTATATATACTGTAGGCATTTGGTCTTAAAGAGTAATTTAATATCTTATACCAGAAAACCTTTTAAAGTCAATGTTTGACACTGAAATTAAGTAGCTACTACTTGATGTATTTCAAAATCAAAATCCATGGAAAGCCACAGGTGCTGTAAGGTAGAAACCAAAATCCTCTGACTTCCAGTCTTCTTGTGAATAGGAATTGGAATATTTACTTTAAATAAGAAAGAAGACACAAGAGAGAGATGAAGGTCCACACCTGGACTTAAGGCTCAGGAAAATGATTTTCAGAAAAGATACCTAGTATCCTTCACAAAAGGCAATTTCCACCCATCTTGGAATCTATCATCTATCTATCTATCTATCTATCTATCTATCTATCTATCTATTTCACACACGATAATGGAATTTGGATTCACTTTGTCTACAGGTGAAACAGAGGCCTATTATTCTGTTACTAGCAGAGATTTATCTTTAGTTATTAACATTTGTAGTTGCTCTGAGGAGGAAAAGGATAATGTTATCCACCTTTTTGTGTACATATTTATTAATTTTATTTAAAGTAAAACTTATTCTATAGTTTCCTCATGAATAAAAGGAAATATCTAAGAAACAGTTACATTACAGGATAAAACACAAATTCAACTTCCTGAATTTTTCATGAAAACTCACCCAGAAGGCACTACATATTTTGAGGTCTAATAGTATGGATGCCTCAGGATACATGAACAATATAACTGAATCAAAGACATTTCAGATGTCATACAGATTTATATGTATTTCTCCTTTGGAATAGATTTACTGAAGCAAATGAAATTATAAAATTATGTATAAATTTCAAAATATTTTAACAGCAGAGTAAAAGGGCTATGATTATTCTTGATAATGCTATCAAATAAGGTTAAAGAGAAAAGCATATGCATATATGAGGTCAGTTCAAAGAAATTTTCAGAAAAACTTTAAGAATTTTTTTTTTTTTTATTATTCATTTGTTTATTCTTTCAGCATAGACATGCATATATATACAGAAAATGTAATCTATGTTTTAGGCACTGCAGAAGATACAATTATAGAAAGGAAGATTTCTGCTCTCATGCAGTTTAAAATATAACAGTCAAGGTCAGTAGAAGATCACATCATTGTAAGAAACAATGTTATAAAATATCTAAAATAGATATTCACAGATAGATGAGAAAAAATTTTGACTGATGGCATGCATTATTAAAAGGCCAGCATATGACATGTCCTTTGAAGAATACATAAAGTTTTGGAAGTAGATATTTTAGAGGGGGGCTTAGAAGGACATAAGAACAATTATATAAATAAAAACACAGAAACCAAAATTGACGGGATGTGTTTAAAAGAAAAGGGTAACAGGTGATAAAATTAAATAATTTTTAGGCAAATAATGGAAAAGTAGGTGGAAGGGTGATTTTCAGCCAGGTTCTAAGAGTCTTAAAATATAAGTTATAGATTTGTTCTCTATAATAATTCACAGAAATTTTAAGTTACACATTAGGATAAGATTTCCATAACCAGTTGCCATCTAGTCAATTCCAACTCATTGACTGCATATATGGAGATGCACTCCATATAGTTTTCAAGGCTGTGACATTTGGAAGCAGGTCATCAGGTCTTTGTTTTCTGGATACTCTGGTTGTGTTCAAACTGCAACTATATGGTTATTAGTTGAGAGCTTAACCATTTGCACCACTCAGAGACCCACAGTTGCTGTAGAGAATGACTACAGGGACAATAGTCAGGAAATTAGGCCACAGTCCAATGAAGTAAAATGAGTACAAAATCTAACAGAGTGAGACTAAGAATGGAAATGAGAAAGATTAAAAGTTGACCTAAAAGGAAATAAAAAGTTTGAAAACTCATTTTGGAGTGGAGAAAAAGGAGAGAATGGCATCAAGAATTATTCTTAGGTTTCAAATTGCTATTAACTATACAATGTTATTAGTAACAAAAAGAGGAACTCTGATGGCATATGAGTCAGATCCGACTTGATGGCAGTAATGAATTTGAATTGAGTTGGTGGCAGTGTGTCTAGTTTATATATATATAACTACATATAGATAGATAGATAATTGTGTAAATATATTTAGAATTGGCATTATAATTAGCATTATATATTAACATTTTTTATCTTCAGTCATCTATCTATCTATATCACATATCTACAAGTAATTAAGTATGTGAAATTTTTCTAAATGAACTGTTATTTTATTCTTAACAGTCATGGGAATATATGAGATGTTGGGGATCCAATATTCTAATTCGGTATTAGTGATATGCTTAAGAAAAGGGAAGTAGTTTCTCTCTATCTATCTATCTACCTGCCATCTGCTTATCTATATCTTTTTATATAACTGTATTTGTATATATTTTTACATTTATCTGTAAAAGGTCTCCATAGATTTCATAGATCTTGGTGTGTAGTATCTTTTCCTGATACACAGCCATATTCCATAGTAGGTATCTTAGACTTTGTTAGCAGGCTAAAAGTGGGAGGAATGAATTACTGTTCTATTCATTAGTGTATTTTGGGGTATACTATATACATTAATGCAAGGCAAATGGACCTTAGTGAATTGATGGGAAATCAAAGGACAGAAACGTCATGGAATACTAATGATCACATTAAGGGGACAAAAGACAAGGAAGAAAACAGTAGGGTAATCAATGACTATAGTATGATCTCTTCTCTGTGGAGAAGGCTGAATTGGATTTGGATGAAAAGTCAGCTACATGGAACCATTAGGACCCCTCTCTTCTTATTCTCAACTATGTCCTATGGCAACTTCCTACATAATATTTTTGATACAGAAAAGAATATATGGCCTAGGTTGCCAATTTTTATAAGGTGAAATAATAAAAATATATATTTTAAGCTTTGCTAAAGTAATGCACTCTACATTTAATGATTAAGAGTAGCCTCCATGATTTTTAATTTTCTATAGTTATTACTAGAAATACATTACTTCTCAGGTAGCCAGAGGAATTAAAGCTAGTCCATCTTAATCTTCCCAAATCAATCTATATTGTTCAATTCAATTTGCACTTAACATCAGGCACTTATTTAAAAAAAGAAAAACAAGTGAAAGAGGAATTATTGTTAGCTGGGGTAGACAAGAAAATAAGTGCCACCAACTACTTATCCTTTATTAAAATGGTTCAGAGTACTCATATACTTCTTCACGTTGGATTTGGTGCCAAAATATGCAGTGCTAGTTCCTCCAACTGAACCACAACTTGGATAAATTGTGCATCCTATTCCCGATATTAATCTTTTTTATTTTTTTGAAGAAATGTAGCAGTAGGATTGGGTTTTAGGATGTCAACTTGGTTAGAGAAAGCTAAGCTTCAATAAGTAAGAGAGACAAAAATATATGAGAAATATGTTTCCCTCTCATGCAATAGCTCAGAGGAAGATATTTCAAGTCTGGCGGGAGAGTTCCAGCATTCTAAATCTGTGGTTTCAAGATTCCGCTAGTAATCATCAATTCTAAGTCAGTAAAAAGAGGAGAAGAAAGACCTCCAAAAACCTATCTTTAAGGAGACAAAGAAATTACTTGGAAGTAGCAAATGTCACTTTCATTAATGTCTCACTAGTTTGAATTTAGTTCCTAACCCAACTAGCTGCAAGGAGTCTTGCGAAATACAACCTCTAATCAAGAATCTATTGATAAAGATGAAGATGGAGAGAAAGGATTGTAGGGAGATTTGTCTTTTCTAATACTCATTGCATTCAGGCAGAGAAGTGTACTAATTCCAGCAGTCTCACTGTATGTCAATGCTTTCAGCATGGTTTCTTTTTCACAGTGCTTTTCCCATTCCCTCCATTATTATTTTTTACATCAGACTTGCTTTTACTTGACTTGCATGTATTCAAATTATAACATCCAAAGCTGACAATTATCTTTCATTGATTTGTTCATTCTTACAACCTTGTCACAGAAGTAGCACCTAATTGGCTATTGGCTCATCTGCTTTTCCACTTAAAAACAAAAAACAAAACAAAACAAAAAGAAACCAAACTCACTACCATCAAGTTGATTCTGACCCATAGATACCCCTCCTTGGATTTCCAAGGCGGTATAGTGGCTAAGACACTTGCCTGCTAACCAGACGGCTGGCGGTTCAAAACTACCAACCACTCATTGGAAGGAAGGTTGGGCAATCCTACTTGCCTAGTGATACTGCCTCGGAAACCCAAGGAGGGGTCGCTATGAGTCGGGTTTGACTCGACGGCACATAACAACAACAACAACAACATCACTAAGGAAGTAGATTACCCAATCTTCCTCCCAAGGAGTGGGTGGTGGGTTTGAACTGATAGCCTTCTGGTTATCAGTCAAATGCTTTAGGCACTATACTATCAGAGCACTTAGGGAAAACACAATTTATTTTTTGCATCTGACCAAGTTTTTTGGGTTTGTTAAAAGTGATCTGTATGCCATTTACGCTAATACATTCCAATAGAAAAAGTGCAGAAAATAAACCCAGACATATTTAGTGTGTGTTTCACCCCAAGATTTTTCATATAGTTAGTGATTTTTATATAGTCACTAGTATAAACACATGCTATCAAAAGTGAAAAAAATCAGACAAATAAATAAATAAATATGCTTATATTCACAAAGTAATGTATAAACATGTTTTCTCATTTTATTCCCATTAATCTGGAGCCGTAGTGCCTAAGGCATTTGACTGCTAACCAGAACACTGGTGATTCAAACCCATCAGCCACTCCTCTGAAGGAATGTTGGGCAATCTACTTCTGTAGTGATACCGCCTCAGAAACCCAAGGAGGGGTCGCTATGAGTTGGATCCGACTAGATGAGAGTGCGTAATCTGTGAAATAGATATAAGGCAAGATTTATAACATAATTTCTAATATAAAGAGGAAAAAATAATATTCTGAAAAAGTAAATGCCTTACCCACCATTACCTACTGAAGCATTAATCAAAGCATAGCAGACCATAAGCAATGGCCAACTTGTCTGTCAAGATTTATATACCCTTCAAACACTAAACAGAACAGAGTGTTGTATCTAGTCTAATGGATGGCAGACAATGGAAGGTAGTAGTGCATCTGAAAAGTGAATAACTTTATACTAGGAAGCAAGTTAAAGATTTACATAATATCATTTATAACCCACACAATAAGCATGAAACAAAACTTAAGACTGTCAGGCAACCACCGTATGGCAGACTCAAGACCCGTGTGCCAAGAGAACATAGTTTGGAGGAAAAAAAGAAAGGAAAGGAAAAGAAAAGAAAAGGTTATCCACTTATAATTTTAGCTCTTTGTTTTTATTTTAACCAATTATCCTATGTAAATAATTTACCCATAGATGTGTATTCCAATGATTCTAAAGGGCATGTTGAAAGATCCTTACTCAGGATGATGAATCAGCACTGGTTAAAATTGTATAAAAAAGCACCTTTTAATTGTGTGTGCGTGTGTATTGTGTATAAATATATATACACACAAGCCCAACTCACTGCTGTTCAGTTGTTTTTGATGCATAGCAACCCCTCCTTGGGTTTCTGAGGTGGTATCTTTATTGAAGTGTTGTTGTTATGTGCCATCAAGTCAGACTTGACTCATAGCAATCCTTCCTTGGGTTTCTGAGGCAGTATCACTATGGGAGTAGATTGCCCAAACTTCCTTCCAAGGAGTGGCTGGTGGGTTTGAACTGCCAGCCTTCTGGTTATCAGTCAAGTGCCTTTAGGCACTATGCTACCAGAGCTCCCAAAACTCTATGGAGCTCAGTTTTACTCCAACACACAGAGTCACCATGGGTCAGAATCAACTGAAGGGTGAGGTGGTATCACTTTGGAAGTAGATTGCCCAAGCTTCCTTCAGAGGAGTGGCTTGTGGGTTTGAACCGCCAGCCTTCTGGTTAGCAGTCAGGTGCCTTAGTCATTATGCCACCAGAGTGCATATATATATGTTAGGTACCATGAAAAGCTGAAAATCTACACAAGGATACTTATCAATAGCAAGAAATATGAAGTATAGAAGAGAAACATTGTTTTTATACTAACAGTATAAAAACAAATGGGTTTTAATATTGTTTTATTTATAATCAGTCAATGAATTTGGGTAGTGTTAACTAGAAGTATGCCATAAATCAACTGTATGTTAGCAGATAAGTATGTGTATGTAGGTGTCAAAATATATGACAGTTTCTAGCCCCAAAGGAGGTAGTTAGGAAAGCACTGGTAATATATAGAATCATAAAATATGTTTTATAGTGCTTACAACTACAAAGCATTTTCCTACCATTTACCTTGTAGAAAATTACCTTGTAGCTGAGCAGGACAGGTACTATTATTTCCATTTTACAGATATGGCATCTTGAATCAGTATTCTTATGGCAGAAATCTAGCCTTCAACATGAATTGAAAAGCCTCTGTGTGTCGGGAGTGATTCTAAGTGTGTTGGCTTGGAAAACAAAACAAGTTGTTTACCTTCCAGGAGATTCTGGAGTATCAGGGAAAAAAAGAAACATAATCTATCACTGTGATACTGTGGTAACTACCGTATCAGCACAACATATAGTGAGCAAGTAGGGGAGGGTAGAAATGAATGCTCAACAGTGAACAAGAATCCAGATTATCCCGATTTCATTCCAGTGCCCAAATAAAGTTATCACTATCAATCATAAGTAATTGAGAAACAAATCATGGCATTGTGATTAGAAAATTATTGGAATTCAGAAAAGGAAATGACACTGAGGTAGGTAGTAAGTATTATAAAGAGTGAAGCTTGATTTGGGCTGTATAGAATTGGTTAATGTCAGAATAGATGCAGAGGAGGGGAGAAAACAACATACTAAAGAAGGAATTATACTTTCAAAGCCTGGAGATGGCAAGAAAATGTGCATTGGGAAGAAAAAGAGATTAGTCTGACATAGATAAATATACATGGGGACTGCGAAGAAGTAGGGAATAAAGCTTCATTGGTAGATTGGTACAAAATTATGGGTAACCTTTTCAGTTAAGTTAAATGCTAGATAAGAAAGTTTTTCTTCATGTAGAGTGTGGACATTTCCTGAGCAGAAGAGTGTGACAACAATACTGGTGCTTTAGAAAAAGAATTTTTTCAGAGGCAAAATGAATTGGAGAAAGAATGAAAGGCAAGCTATTCAGTTAAATGGGGGTGATAATGTTCCAATCATCAAGTACTGAAAGTCTGGGATTCAGTTGTAGTAGCCAGATTTGAGAAGAAAGGTGAATCTGAGAGACACTTTAATAGAAGAAATGATGGAACACACTGACAGACTGCCTCTAGGGGATGACAAAGTGATAAAGTGTCAACAATTACATTTTCCTTTCTGTTTATTATATGGTTCATCACTTTGCACTTTGCATTAATTCTTTATGACTTATCATTCAAGAAATGAGTAAGCATAATTTAAACACTTAAAATGAAATGTGGCTATAATTTTATGAAAAGTACAATGAGATGAAGAATATTAAAAGTGTATTGCATATAGTAACTGTTCTATAAATGTTCATGAAGAAATTAAATTTTAACATTGCCAAACATATAAAGTAAATTCTTCTTTAAGGGATAAGGTTAGGAACACAGGATTGTCATATTTGACTTACAGGAAGCATAAAGTAAAAGAAAAAGAAACAAAAGTTATGGTATGTTTTGAGCAGTGACATGTCACCAGAAATCACTTCAGAAAATTAAGAAAAAAACGGACACAAACAATATTCAAGGTAGCAAATTGACATATAAATGTTATGTCCTTCTCTAATTATTATAACAGAAGTATAATACTGGATATGCAAAATTATCTCCATATAGATTGATAGTACTAGAGATCATTCAGGAGACTCTAGAAAGGAAATCATATCTGTTGAGTGACTAAAAAAAAAAAACAAAAAACAAAAAAACCTCACTGCCAAGGAGTCAATTCTACTTATAGCAACCTCTCCTTGGGTTTTCAAGGCGGTATCTCTATGGACGTAGATTGCCCAAACATCCTTCTGAAGAGTGCCTGGTAGGTTTGAATGGGCAGCCTTCTGGTTAGCAGTCCTAAATGCCTTAGACACTATGCTACCAGAGCTCCTGTTTAGTGACTAGAAAATGAAAAATAAAGTTGTCACTATCAATCTTCTATATATAATGCTAACTACATTATTCTTAGGAGCTCTGGTAGCATAATGCCTAAGGCACTTGACTGCTCACCTGAAGGCTGGTGGTTCAAACCCACCAGCCACTCCTCAGAAGGAAGATGGGGCAATCTATTTCCGTAGTGATACTGCCTCCGAAATCCAAGGAGGGGTGGCCAGGAGGTGATCCAACTCCATGGCACTTAACAACAACAGCAACATATTGTTCTTATGAACAAAAGGTGGCTAAAAATAAAGATACACTTAGTTCATCTCAAAAAGCTTGGGTGGCATAGTATTTAAGCACTCAGCTGGTATACAAAAGGCCGGAGGTTCCAACCTCTTAACCACTTCCGGAGTAAGATGTGTCAGTCTGCTTCTGTAAAGATTACAGCCTTGGTAATCCTGTGATTATACTCTGTCCTCTAAAGTCATTAAGAATAGACATTGACTCAAAGAAAACAAGTTTGTTTTGTGTCTTGGGTAGGCCACTTTTTAAAATCAAAATTTTAACAGCAAATAAATTAATCACAAGTATGAATTTTCTAATTATTTTCAATCTAGATCATTGCCACAAAATATAGACCCAGATTTATTTTCCAATGGCTTTAATTATAATTATCATTATCAGGAGTGAAATCATAAAATCACAACTTGAATATTAAATATATCATTTTGGTTACTCATGACACTGACACAGTAAAATGTGATATTTATAAGTTTATGAAGGATTTTTATGGGCAAATGTTTTTTAAAAAACCTTAATAACTTACTTATATTAAAACTTTGTCAGAAAGTCATAATTTGGATTACTATGATTTTATTTTGTTCCAATAGTACTTTGTTCACCTCTCTTTTAGAGCACTTATACAAACAATCTTATCCTATGCATTTGTCAGACCTGGAGTGTTTTAGGAACATATTCAGTATTTGTTGAATAAGAACATTTGAATCTTATGTCTTCCTTCTCTGCCACTCTGAGTGTAAGGTACTCAGAAAATTAATTTTAGTTTCTGCATATTTTTGGAGCCCCTCACCAATATTCAATGACATAACTAAAATGAGATACATAGTTTAGGTTTAATTTTTTTACATGTATTTTTAAAGGCAAATAGTTTCACACCATCATCAAATTTCTCTATTTTTTACTAAATGTAAAATGTTGACATATTGGGTCTAAAATAAAAGTTTCCTATTTAAAAAAAAAAAAAAAATAGTAAGTTATTTAAAAATAATAATAATAAATTATGTCTTTCCTTCTATTATTAACTTGGAAATTTCATCTAATCTATTTTTTCTTTCAAGATGAACATTTGCCATAATGAACTCAAAATACAAATTCATGTTTATTTTTGTGACTTTGGTTTTAAAGTTGTGTGTTCATTTTAAAATATTTTCTTTAAATAAAAATATATATCCAAATTATTTTCAATGTTAGATAAGTGAATCTCTGATTTATCATTAATAAAACTCCCTCATTTTAAGATAAACTAGAGCTCTGGTGGTGTAGTGCCTAAGGCATTTGACTGCTAACCAGAAGACTGGTAGTTCAAACCCACCAACCACTCCTCGGAAAGAAGATTAAGCAATGTACTTCTGTAGTGATACTGCCTTGGAAATCCAAGGAGAGGTCGTTTTGAGTTGGATCTGACTTGTCAGCAGTGAGTTTGGTTTGAACAGGATGTTTGGATGTTATTTATTCATTTATTTCAAGAATAAACATCTCCTTAATGTCAAAAGTTGGGCAATCTACTTCCTTAGTGATACTGCCTCAGCAACCTAAGGAGGGATCTCTATGAGTCAGAGCTGACTTGAGAGCACATAACAATATAACAAATAATGTCAAAAGTAGAGCTTCATTATTTTTCCAAGCCCCATTTTATTCTTCTATTTAAAATCTCAAAACAGAAAGGATCATTCTCAACAATACATAGAACAGCTATATTACATGTAAAGAGAAACTGAAAAAATTTAAAAGCAGATTGGTTCTTTGAACAATAAAATAATTCCTAGAAGTAAGCCTTTCCCTTGTAGGACCTATTTAAGATGATTTCAGGAGTTTCCTTAACTTTTTCCATTTCTTACATTGTCTTTTACATTTATAAAGTATAAATGTGCTCTGTAGCTTCATTGTCTTTTTTGGACAGTAAAAGAAGTGTTCTCTGATTTGAATTTTAAAACATAGTGTTTCCTCACTCTAGTTTCCTTATCTCTATCATCCATCACAACAAAATAATACTAAAAAAGACAAAAAGAGAAATTCAGCTGATTAAAGGATTTTCATTGTATTTTGAGGATTCTAGATATAAATTATGGAGACATGTAATTTTAGATACATGCAGACCAATTAACTTGTTGAACTTATTTTATCCCTTTTTAATTAATTGTTGATTGTGCCAGAGATACACAGAACTAGCAAGTTCAGAGAAATTTGTTAACAGTGGTTCACATATTTGTAGAAGTTAGATGTTTATGATCATTTTCTTACTCATTTTCACCTTTTATCTTTATTACAAGCATGTCAGACTTTGACTATTATATACCACATATGAAAAACTAATACTCAGAGAAGTTAAATCATTTCACCAATGTGGCAAAATTGCTATGCATTTCAGCTGTTATTTAAACCAAAGTTTTCTGATTAAAATTGGGTAAAAATAACAGTACCATATAACTACCCTGTTACAGCCCTTTGTAACTTTCCTAAAGATTTTTCTCAAGGAGAAACATTTAAGTTTCCAGATGAGTAATAGGTTACATCTTAATAACCTTCAAAGCATATCACTGTTCCCTTAAAATAAGCTTGCAATTGTCAAGCTCCTGTTGGTTAATTTCTTTTGCTGGGAAGACTTGATCCTATTTTCATTGCTTTCCTGCCGGCAAAAACCTGTTCATGCCAAATCATATATATTAGAGTGCTTTTGATTTTCTCTATAATTTATCTATTTTTTTTTAATGATAGCAGTATGTGCCTATGATAAAACTGTAACATGAAAAATAAGAAATAGGTTTAAGTACAATATAAAACACTTTTCCCTCCTATAATTATAGTGGTCTAAATTTGAAATAAGTTCTCTCTTAAAGAAATATTTATTGTTGTACTCAGACTACTGTTATAAGACCTTGTGTCAGAATGGCAGTGAGGAAGATCTTGCATTGGCTGAGGAGTGGGTCTAAATTAGTGTTTTTCAACTTTTCTTATCATAATCATCTAGGGAATTATAAAACGATATTTTGTCTTTGAACTTGGCTATTGGATCAGCGGTAGAACTCTCTTCTTCCATGCTGGAGAACTGGATTTCCTTCCTAGCCAATGCCCTTCATGCAGAGTCACCACTGGTCTATCAGTGGAGACTTGCATTTTGCTGTGATACCGAATAGGTTTCATGGAAGTTTTGAGGCAAGATGGACAAAGAAGAAAGGCCTTACCATCTATTTCCTAAAATAAGCCAACGACTACTCCATGGATCACGAAGGTCCTATCTGCAACTGATCATGTGGATGGTACAAGACCTGGCTCTGTTTTGTTCTGTTGTGTAGGAGGTTGTCATAAGTCAGGAGTGACTCAATGGCAGCTAAGAACAACAACAACATTAGTACATTTAAAAGATCCCTAGTTAATTTATATGATCCATCATTTTTGATAACATTGGCTTAGATGGTCACTAACAATTATTTACACTCTGAGAAAGTAGTTACCTTGAGGTTGAGAATGTGTCATGTGAGGGCTTTAAATTCTAATTAAACTGCGGATACTAACTTGAGAGCTTCAAAGGGTCAATGAAGTGCAAAGAATGTATAATGTTTATAAAAGGAAAAAGAGAAAGAAAATAGAAGAATAGGGAGGAGGTAAACTGGGTGGGCTCAAATTGAAGAGGGGCATTTAATAATTGTTGAATTTATGCATGAAATTTCAGAGGTACCCAGGGCAAAGCAGAGAAAATTAAATATGGTTCAAATTCATGGTAAAAACAGATTAGATTCTTTTTTTTTTTTTTTTTTTTTTTGCTAGCACTGTTAGAAAATGTTCGTATAATGGGGAAAGAAGACAGAATATTTTATTTTTACAAATTCTTCAGAAAATTCAATAAATTTTTAGGTGGGAGACAAATTAGGAAACCAAATGCCCACTCTCCAAACACAATCTTGGACACACACACAAATATGCACACACAACATGTTGAGATATATATCTACTTATATTTGGTCATAATAAATTAAATTATAATTTAATAAAATTATAATTTAAATGATCAAACTACACTATCTATTTTCAGACACAACAGACTTTAAGGATGATCATTTGTTCTAAGACTGACATTCTTCCCAATACAAAAGTATAAGTAATATACAGAGGTAGTTATTAGAAAGACAGCCATATAAAAAAATGGACAAGACACTTGTCATCTTAGATTCAGCAAAATATTCATAGATATCATTTCCAGAAAGCTAAAGAGTTAAAATTATACTATTCAACTTTATTGTACATGAAACTTTTAAAAACAATACAATTTGTGAAGTGTTAGTGATACCAATTTTATATTAATTTTCCCTTTGAAATGACAGGATATCAATGAAGCTTTAGTTATCCATACCCATAAACTCTCCAAATAATACAATTTTCTATGTGTAAATATGCAAGTGCTATATAAAGATTTGTTTTATTTAGTGAACTCAGAATATACCTATATGTTATTGTGCACAATTACAGGAGTTTATTTTTTAGGATTTGAACAAGAAAGCTTTGTTGTTTGTTGTTGTTATGTGCTGTCAAGTCAAAGCTTTAGACTAATATAATTTTATTATACATATTTTACTATAAGGTTTAGCAATGACTTTGTTTGCTTTGCATATTTAATGCATGACACTCACAGGTAATGACAGAATTTCCCTAGACAATGGTATCTTACTAAATTCTTTGTCATTTATAAAGATATTTGAACACTTCTTCATAAGAAAATTATCTCTTCCTCTGGCAGGACCCCCCCCCCCCCCCCCCCGCCCAGAGCCAGGAAAGGGAGGGAGCACTGGGAATCACAAAAGCAGCAGGATCCAGATAAGGTCTGGGAGGGAGGACCCACCCCCCAGAGGCAGGAAAGCGAGGGAGTGCCAGGGACCACAAAAGTGGCAGGATTCAGGTAGGATATGTTCCTATTATTAATGGATGTTTGCAGCTGTTTCTCCTCAATTTGAGTCATTCCACGTCAGCACATGGAGTTCCTAAAAGCTTTACTTTATCCATATCATTAATGTTGGTTCTACTCTGATGAGAGACTCTTTCCCAGTCCTATTTTGAGTCCCTTCTGACCAAAGGAGCTTGTCTTCCTGCACTGTCAGACAATGTTTTCCAGGCTATTCATAAAGTTGCCCAGTAATGTATAAAACAGTGTTTCTCTGCTATTCATAAGGTTTTCCATGGCCAATTTTTTGAGAAGTGAGTGACCTCTTTCTTCTTCCTAGTCTGTCTCAGTCTGCAAGGAAGTTGTCAAAGACTTCACATTACTTGCTTCTACAATTGACCCCCATGGAAGCAACAGTCAGGACATCAGACAGCATAGCACTGGGCAAATTGGCTGCAAAGAACTTCTTTCAAGTGTTGAAGAGCAATTATTTCTCCTTGAGGACTAAGATGAACCTGACACAAGCCATGGTATTTTCAATCTCTTCATATGCATGTGAGAGCTGGACAATGAATAAGGAAGACTGAAGAAGAATTAATGTTTTGAGCTTTGGTGTTGATGTAGAGTGCTGAAAATACCATGGACTTCTAAAAGAACTAACAGGTCTGTTGTGGAGGAAGTATAGTTGGAATGCTCCTTGGAAGCGAGAATGGCCAGCTTCATCTCACCAACTTTGGTCATGTTGTCAAAAGGGACCATTCCCCAGAGAAGGATCTCATGCTTGGTAAGGTGGAGGGCCAATGAAAGAGGGGAAGGCCCTAAGGAGAAGGATTGACATGGTGGCAGTTGCTATGGGCTCAAGTATAGCAAGGATTGTGGGGCTGACACAGACAGAGATGACTCAAGAGCCTAACAACAACAACAACAACTGGGTTGATGTTGTTGTTAGTTACCATCTAATGAGCTCCAATTCATATTTCACAGAATGGAATATTGACCAGATTGTGACATTTTAATGATCATTGGCATGTTTGAGTTCATTGCTCTGCTTGTTGTCAATTCATCTATTGTGGGGTCCCATTATTTTCACTGATGCTATATTTTACCGTACATGATGTTCTTTTTTAATGATTGTTCTTTCCTGACTAATTGTCCAAAGTAAACAAGCCAAAGTGTCACCATCCATCACTTCTAGGCAACATTCTTATTTTATTTTTTCTAAGATATATGTTTTCCTTTTAGCAATACACAATATCATGGTAGGGCAAACTGACAGACCATAGGTTTAGGTTATCTGTGACATCTACGAATCTTCTAATTCTCCTTGAAAGCAACACAACAATTTTGGCTTAAGATTGCATCTAGAATTTTCCTAGATTTAAGTGGGGATAATGGAGGATTAACAATGGTCTCCCCAGGTTTCACTTTACTGCAGTACAGCAGAAAGTCCATTAAGGATTTCTCATGGTAAAAGTTGAGCTTTGACCACTATTCTAAGTCATACTGATGTATTTGAACACATATATTTCTTTGAAAGAAATGTAAAAGACAACCTTTTGCATTGTTTGTTTTATTCATTTATGTACTGGAAAGAAAGAAAGAAAGAAAAAATATATACTGAACCACTATCATGCTCCAGGCAAGGCACAGGTGTAACATGCTAAGTGAAAAAGAAATAATCATGACATAATTACTGTCCTCCAAGAGTTCATATGGAGAAAAAAGTCAAAACTAAACAAAATATAAGTAACTGCTTATTCTACATACTAGAGATAGAAGCCCCACTCATCTGTCATTTTGTTGTGCTGTGGTGGTTTGTGTGTTGCTGTGAGCCTGGAGGCTATGACACCAATATTTCAAATACCAGCAGAGTCACCCATGGTGGACAGGTTTCAGTGGAGCTTCCAGACTACGACTGACTTGGAAGAAAGATGGGGCCATACACTTCTGCAAAATAAAATGACCAGTGAAAACCTTATGAATTATAGTGAAACACTGTCTGATATGTTACTGGAAAACTTTATGAATAGCCCCGAAACACTGGCTGATAGAGTGCCAGAAGAAGAGCCTCTCAGATTGGAAGGCATACAAAACATGAGTGAGGAAGAGCTGCCTCCTCAAAGTAGAGTTGACCTTAATGATGTGGGTGAAGTGAAGCTTTTGGGATCTCTTTTTGCTAATGGGTCATGACTCAAAATGAGAAGAAAGAGTTGTAAACATCCATTAATAATTGGAATGTGGAATGTACAAAGTATGAATCTAGGAAAATTGGAAGTTGTCAAAAGTGAAATGAAATGCATAAAGATTGATATCCTAGGCATCAGTGAGCTGAATTGGACTAGTAATGGCCATTTTGAATCAGAAAATCATGTAATCTACTATGGCAGGAATGATAAATTGAAGAGGAATGGCATCATATTCACTGTCACAAAGAATCTATCAGGATCTATCCTGAAGTACAATGTTGTTAATGATAGGATAATATCCATATGCTCACAAGGAAGACCAATTACTATTACTATTATTCAAATTTGCACACCAGCCATCAAAGCCACAGACAAGGAAATTGAAGATTTTTACCAACTTCTGCACTCCGAAATTGATGAAACGTGCAATCAAAATGTAGTGATTATTACTGGTGATTGGAAAGTGAAAGTTAGAGACAAAGAAGAATCACCGGTAATTGGAAAATATGGCCTAGGTGAGAGAAGTGACACCAAAGATCGCAAATAAAATTTTGTGAGATCAATGACCTATTCATTGCAAATACTTTTTTTTTCAACAACATAAATGGCAGCTGTACATGTAGACCTCACCAGATGGACTGCACAGGAATCAGATCAACCACATCTGTGGAAACAGGTGATGGAGAAGCTCAATATCATCAGTCAAAATAAGGCCAGGAGCTGACTGTGGAACAGATCAATTGCTCATATGCAAGTTCATGTTGGAGCTGAAGACAATTAAAACAAATGCACGATAGCCAAAATATAACATTGAAAAAATCCCTCTTGAATGAATAGACCATCTAAAGAGTAGATTTGATGAATTGGACACCAGTGACTGAAAACCAGAAGAATTGTGGGATGGCACCAAGAACGTCATACATGGAGAAAGAAAAAGGTCATTAAAAAGACAGAAAAGGAAGAAATGACCAAAATGGATGTCAGAAGAGACGCTAAAACTTGCTCTTGAGTGGAGAGTACCTGAAGCAAATGGAAGAAATGATCAGGTAAAAGAGCTGAACAAAGGGCAGTTCAAGAAGACAAAGCAAAGTACTTTAATGAAATGTGCTAAGACCTGGGGTTAGAAAACCAAAATGGGAGAACGATCTTGGCATTTCTCAATCTGAAAGAACTGAAGGGAAAATAATCAAGCCTTGAGTTGCAATACTGAGGGATTCTGTGGACAAAATATTAAATAATGTAGGAAGCATCAAAAGAAGATGGAGAGATAACACAGAGTCACTGTACTGAAACAATTAGTCAATGTTCAATTATTTCAGGAGGTGGCGTATGATCAAGAACCCAGGGTATAGAAGGAATTAGTCAAAGTTGCACCGAAGGAATTGGCAAAAAATTAAACTCCAGGAACTGACAGAATACCAACTGATATGTTTCAACAAATGGATATAGCACCAGAGGTGCTTACTCATTTATGCAAGGAAATTTGGAAGACAGCTACCTGGCCAACTGACTGGAACAGATCCGTATCTGTGCCAGTTCCAAAGAAGGTGATCCAATAGAATGTGGTAATTATCAAACAATATCAGTAATCTCACACACAAGTAAAATTTTGCTGAAGATAATTAAAAAAAATTGTCATAGCAGTGTATTCACAGGGAACTTTCAGAAATTCAGGCTGGATTCAGAAGATGAGTTGGAAAGAGGGATATCATTGTTGATGTCGGATGGATCTTGGTTGAAAGCAAAGCTTACTTGTGTTTTATTGACTATGCAAAGACATTTGGCTATGTGGCTCACAATAAATTATGGATGACATTGCAAAGAATGGAAATTCCACAACACTTAATTGTGCTCATGAGGAACCCATAGATAGACTAAGAGGCTGTTGTTTGAGCAGAACAAGGGGATAGTGCATGGTTTAAAACCAGGGAAGGTGTGCATCAGGATTGTATCTTTTCATCATACTTATTCAATCTGTATGCTGAACAAATAATCTGAGAAGCTGGACTATATGAAGAAGAACATGGCATCAAGATTGGAAGAAGACTCATTAACAACATACGATATGTAGATGGCACAACCTTCCTTGCTGAAAGTGAAAAGGACTTGAAGCACTTACTGATGAAGATCAAGACTAAAGTCTTCAGTATGTATCACACCTCAACATTTAAAAAAAAAAAAAAAAGTCCTCACAACTGGACCAATAAACAATATCACAATAAATGGAGAAAAGATTGAATTTTTCAGGGATTTCATTTCACTTGGATCTACAACCAATGCCCATGGAAGCAAAAGGCAAAAAATCAGACATCTTATTTCACGGGGCAAATGTGCTTCAGAAGACCTCTTTAAAGTGTTAAGAAACAAAGATATTACTTTGAAGATGAACATATGCTTAACTGAAGCCATGGTATTTTCAATCACCTCATACATATGTGAAAGTTGGATAGTGAGTAAGGAAGACTGATGAAGATTTGATGCTTTTGAGTTATGGTGTTGGTGAAAAATACTGAAAATACCATGGGCTTCCAGAAAAACACAAACAAATCTCTCCTGGAAGAAGTGTAGCTGAAATGCTCCTTGGAAGTATGAATGGCCAGACTTCATCACACCTATTTTGGTCACGTAGTCAGAAAAGACCAGTCCATGACAAGGTTGTCACACTTGGTAAAGTAGAGGGTCAGTGAAAAGGGGGAAGACCCTCAATGAGATGGATTGACACCATGACTACAATGGTGGACTCAAGTATACGAATGATTATGAGGATTATGTGTGACCAGGTAGTGTTTTGTTGTGTTGTACATAGGGGAGCTATAAGTTGGAGTTGACTCCATGGCACCTAACAACAGCAACAGAAAAAGAAATGAAGTAACACTGTTTTGTTCCAGAGTTCAAAACTTCACAGTGTTCCTGCTCCCTCAGTTGCAGGCATACATGTTATCCTAACCCCACTTTTGCCAGCTGGACAGGATGCACAGACTGTACCCAGACCAGCAATTCCCTCTGCCCCAGGTGTAGAGTCAGATAACTCACCAGGGTTTGTTCAGGTAAGCTTGTGAGTCATCTTTCAGGGGTCTTGTCTGATTGAATGACTACATAGAAATGAATTTATATTATCCAGTTAATGATAAAGGAAGACTCTCTACAAAAGTATAAAACAGCTGAATTTTCCTTTAGTCTTTTTCTTTCATCTCCCTCTCCCCAAACATTCCTGTTCTCATCTTGTCCTTTCAAATGCTAGTTATACTATTTCTTAATTTTTATGTAACCCTTTATAGTTTATGAAGCTAGTCCATATATGTTATTTCATTGAATAAGACTAACACATTTCATTTAATCTTCATGTCAGCCCAAGAAATAAGCTTCATCATTGCTATTTAAAATGGGAAAAGTGAAGCAAAGAGATAGCAAACTTTGGGATTAGAATTATAACTCATAAATTTATGCCAGAACCTATAAACTTGATCTCAGGTCACACTACTGCATTTGATAAATGTTTAAGCATCTATTACTTGTGGAGGGAGATTATACTGTGCAGAGGAACGGCCAAGTTTTTCAACTCACCATTTTGGTGATGGTTAGTTCTAATATTTGTCCTATGACTAACATTCAGATTTATAACAGATTGAATAAGTAGGTCTGATTTACTGAGAGGGGTTCATTGTGGTCTACTTAAAACGAATAAGAGACAGAGAGCATGATGTCTTGAAGTCACTTCAAGGTACATTAACCAATTAAAAAAAAAAAATGAAGTCTTTAAGATAATTAACCAACTGAAAAAAACAAAAACCTGTGATCCCCTGGACAAAATTTACAATATAGTAAAATAACATAAAATATGAATCTGTTAACTGGAAGCATCCGATAGTGGATTTTCCCTCCTACAAATTGAAGTGGTTATTAGCAGAGTCCGCTTCTGGGAGCATTGGTAGAAAAGAGTTTTCTCATTGTTTTCCCCATAGCTCATTTTAACACTAATGGATTCCTGATAATAATACTCAGATTACTAATTATAGGGGAAACTAGAGTCCCAGACACAGACAGTTGCAAACTAGTTAATTGGATTCTAAGTCAGTGGTTTCTTCTCTGTGTGTATTATATATGTTTAATGTTCTTCTTGGGGGGCATAAATCTCAATACACCACTGAAATATCACCTTTAAACATATTGCTAATACAAGAACTCTGATAGTAAACACTGAAATCATGGTGAATCAGGTACACATTATTCCAGTTTTTAGAGAAAATGTCAAGAATGAAAGAAAGAAGAGAGAGAATAGGAATACAAACCACTCAAATCAACAGTAAATCTTTTATTGTTCCTTGGTTTGCAACACAATCAATACTAAGCAATTGCAATTTTTCAGAAGGAAGTAACTAAAGTTTAGAATTTCTGAACAGGTGGGAAAAAATACAGAAAGTTAAATGAAGCCATCATCTATTACCAGACAAACAAACTACAGTGACCATTATATGCTCATTGATTTTTTCTTCTTATTGAGATGTGTTCATTTATTTTCTTTTATTGTCAGGCTTCTGGTAAGAATTTTCATCAGTGAATTACTATTATTTTTAACTTTTATTTTGATTTGGGTGAAACATTACAGAGCAAATTCATTTTTCACACAGCAGTTCATATACATTTTGTCTCTTGAAATTGACTGCAATGCCCACAATGTAACAGCTCTCTTCCCACTTCCTCCTTGTAGTTACCTCTTCCCTGTGTCCTTCCCTCCCATGCTCCGCCCCCCCCCAGCTGTCTACCTGTGCATACGCTGCCCTTCTGTTCTCCTATGATTGATCACTCCAAGGAGTGTATCTACTTGATGTAAATATTCAGGCCATATGCCTATCTATTATTGGGTGGAAGCCACAGGAGTAAGTTCAATTCCAGACCTGAAGGGTTGCTAGGGGCAATAGTCTCAGGGGTCTCACCAGGCTCTATTAGACTAGCAAACCAGGTCTTTTTTTTTTTTTTTTTATGTTTTTGAGTTTTATTCCACATTGTTCTCCCACTCTATCCAGGATATACTACACTGATCCCCCTTCAAGTGGTTGATAGTGGTAGCTGGGCACCATCTATCTCTTCTGGTCTCATTGTCATATAGCCTGAGGATCACATGGTCTACCAGTCCCTTGGACTAATTGTTTCCATGTGTCTTTGGTATTCTTCATTCTACTTTGCTCTGGAGGAGGAGGGACTCATTGTTGCATCTAGATGCCCACTTGCAAGCTTTTAAGATCTTAGTTACTACTCACCAAAATAGGATGAAGAAAAATGCTTTTGTGTAGTATGTTATGCCAATAGAACTTGATGCCCCTGTGACCATGGTCCCAAACCCACAGGCCCAAATACTCGCTCCCTCCAGGCAGCAGGCTCTAGCCAAGAAGTCACCACAAACTTGTTCTTTGTCAGCTCTACTATATACCTGAACATTCTTACTGCATTTGCAAATATGCTTGTAGAATCATTGTCTGCCAACCTTATACTTGGTCATGGGCACACTACCCCCTACCTAGACACACCTTATCATTTAGCCTGTCCACCCATCTATCCACCCACAGATCAATGCTTGTCATCACTGACAACACAGTACTATATATGCAAAAGGGTTCATCTTTGTTGTTTGTATCTCCCATGAAACTCTCTGTCTTCTTCCTCCTTAATTCTACCAGATTGGTCACTCAAATTCAGTACATTGCCCTTCCCAATCAATACTTGTCTCTACTTATCTAGCAGTGTTCCCTCCCCCTTGCCTCCCACCCCTGGTAACCATCAAAGAAAGTTTCATTCCATATATAAACTTTTCTTGGCTTTTTACAATAACGGACTAATACAATATTTGCCTTTCTGTGATGGACTTATTTCACTCAGCATAATTTTCACCAAGTTCATCCATGTTGTGTGGTGTTTTGTAGATTCAACATTATTCTTTAGTGATGCATAGCATTTCGTCATGTCTATGTAGCATAGTGTGGGTATCCATTCTTTTGTTGATGGGTACCTAGGTTGTTTCCATATTTTTTGCTATTGTAAATAGTGCTGTGATGAACATCAGTGTGCATATATTTGTTCTTGTCCTGGCACTCACTTCTTTAGGATATATACCTTGTAATGGGATTGCTGGATCAATTGCTATTTCTAATTCTAACTTTTTAAGGAATTGCCATACTGCTTTCCACAGTGGTTGTGTAATTTTACAGTCCCACCAGCAGTGTATGAGACTAACAATCTCTCTGCATCCTTACCAGCTTTTGTTGTTTCCTGTCTTGTTGAACTTTGCTATTAGTGCTAGGCAAGATAGTATCTCATTGCTGTTTTGGTTTGCATCTCTCTAATGGCTAATGCTCGCCAGAAGGCTGGCAGTTCAAACCCACCATCCACTCCTCGGAGGGAAGGTTGGGCAATCCTACTTCCTTTAGTGATACTACCTTGCAAACCCAAGGAGGGGTCACTATGAGTTGGGGCCGACTCAACGGCAAACAACAATAAACAACAACAACAAATGGCTAATGATCGTGAACATTTCTTCATGTGTTTCTTGACCACCTGAATATCCTCTCTGGTGAAGTGTCTATTTGTGTTTTCTGCCCAATTTTTAGTTGGATTTTTTATCTTTAAGTTGTTAAGGTGTTTCAGTTTTCTATAAATTTTAGAGATATGTCCCTTGTCAGATATGTCGTTGGTGAAAATTTTTTCCTAGTCTGTAGGTTATCTTTTTACTCTTTTGGAGAAGTCTTTTGATGCACATAAAAACTTAATTTTTAGAAGGCACCATTCATCTAGTTTATTTTCTGCTATTTGTTTGTAGCATTTTGAGTTATGCTAGATAGTCTATTTATGCCATATATTGTTGTTTTTGTTATGTGCTGCTGAGTTGGACCCGACTCATAGCGACCTGTCCTTGGGTTTCTGAGGCAGTATCACTACGGAAGTAGATTGCCCAAACTTTCTTCTGAGGAGTGGCTGGTGGGTTTGAACTGTCAGCCTTCTGGTTAGCTGTCAAGTGCCTTAGGCTCCATGTCATATATTAGGGACACTAAATTTGCCCCTATTTTTTCTTTGAGGAACTTCATAGTTTTAAGTTTCACATTTAAATCTTTGCTCCATCTGGAGTTAATTTTTGTGCATGATGTGAAGTATGAATCTTGTTTCATTTCTCTGCAAATGGATATGCAGTTTTGCCAGCACCATTTGTTAAAAAACAATCTCTCCCCATTTAATGGATTTCAGCCCTTTGCCAAAAATCAGCTGACCAAAAGTCAATGGACTATTTCTGTGTTCTCAATTATTTTCCACTGGTCTGTCTGTTGAAGCACTGACTACTGAAGATTGAAGACTACAGTCTGCAGTATGGATTATATCTCAGTATAAGGAAAACAAAAATATTCACTGGACCAATGAGCAACATCACAAGAAATGGAGAAAAGATTGAAGTTGTCAAAGTCATCGTATTACTTGGTTCTATAATCAACACTGGAAAATGAATAAGGAAGACTGAAGAAGAATTGATGCTTTCGAATTGGATTTTGGAGAAGAATGCGAAGAGTAACATGGACTGCTAAAATGACTACAAAATATGTCTTAGAAGAAGTGCAGCTGGAATGCTCCTTGAAAGCAAGAATATCCAGACTTTTTCTCATCTACTTTGGTCATGTTGTCAGAAGGAACCATTGCCTGGAGAAGGATATCATGCTTGGTAAAGTGGAGTGTCAAAAAAAATGGGGAATACCCTCAATGAAATGGATTGACACAGTGGCTGCAATAATGAGCTCAGGTATAGCAAGGAACATGAGGCTGGCACAGGACTGGGCAGTGTTTTTTTCTGCTGTACATAGGATCTCTATGAGTGGAAGTGACTTGATGGCACCTAACAATGGCAACAATAATCAATACCAATGGAAGCAGCAGTTAATACATCATTGCACTGCTGTAAAAGACCTCTTTCAAGGGCTGAAGAGCAAAGATATCTCTTTGAAGACTAAGATGCACCTAACCCAAGCCATGGTATTTTTAGTTTCCTTTTATACACGTGAGAGCTGGCCAATGCATAAAGAAGACCAGAGAAGAGTCAATCCTTTTGAGTTATGGTGCTGGCAAAGAATACTAAGTGCACCACGGACTCCTAAAAGAACTAACAAATCTGACCTGGAGGAAGTGCCTCCAGAGTGATCCCTGGAAGTGAGAATGACCAGACTTCATCTCACCTACTTTGATCATGCTGTCAAAGGGACCATTATCTTCAGAAGGATATAATGCTTGGTAAAGTGGAGGATCAACAAAAAGGAGAAGGTCTTTAGTGAGATGGATTGACATAGTGGCTACAATGATAGACTCAGGTATAGCAAGTATCATGAAGCTGGAACAGAACAGGACAATGTTCTGTTGTACATAGTGTCACTATGAGTCAGAGACCATTCAACGGCACCTAACAACAACAACAAATATTTGTGTTTGTCCTTTTTTTATTTTGATGCTAAGTTTTATAATTTTACCTTGCAGTTACCCTGTGATTTATAATTTTCCTCCCACATTTAGAATAGTCTGTTCTATCATGAAATTGTCTTGACTTCCTCACCATTTAGAAGTTCTGTAACTACACTATTTATTCCCTCTTTTTGTTTGCTAGCTGTCCTCATTTGCCAATTGATATCTCTGGTTCCCTGTTTACAGTCTTGTGAGTTTATTTTACTTTGGATACTTTCATAACAGGGTTGGTTTCTGGGTTATGTCATCATGCTTGTTAATGGTCAGTTGTCATTTGCTGTTGTTGGTTCTCTGTCCAAAGAAGGGTTCCTTTTAGCAAAAGACCAGGTAAAGTTGAGTTAGGCTTCTATTGGCTATCATATATCATTGGCCAGTTCATGCAGAAGCAAGTTGTGGCCCTCACTCCGTAGGTGGGGCTGCAGGAAGAACATGTATGG
>NW_006921646.1:12071599-12072265 GCF_000298275.1 Orycteropus afer afer
ACTTTAAATATCCAAAATGGTTGAACCACTTATAAAGATTAAAAATGGCTGTGCTCTCTGAACAGCCATAAGTCCACAGCTCACTTTGTCTCCTTTGCTGTTTTAGTCATCAGCCACCACTGCAGTTATCCATGCAGCCCTTGGCAAAAAGGGCCAATTTTTAGGATAATTCTCTGGTCTTAATTTCATACAGGTTCTTCTACTAGTTAGAGTTTAATCCCCTTCTGTATCCTTCCTTTCAAAGATGAGGGCTCCAGGACTATTTTCTGTATCTGTGTCTATTGGTTTCTCTTTTCTTTGTTGAAAAGGGTTTGTGTAGCTTGTCTGCATATTCTGCCATTTACTGTAAGTCCTCTCAGTGAACTATTTTGCCCATTACTCTTTTCATATAAAGGTGAATTACAGACTGGTTGAGTAAATGATTATTTATGTTTTAGTTAACCGTCTCCAAAAGCAAATAACCTCAAATTTCTCAAGCTCGTAGTATTAGGTACTCCAAGTTCTTCAGCCATATTCACTATGATGATATTTTGGAGGATGAAATTATGTGCAACTCATAACTCCTGCCTTCACATATCCTAAAATCAGGAGAAAATGAGTCCAATGCACAAGATAAATAGCAAGAAAAAAAAAAAAAAAGCCCCCAAATTATGCTTTTCAAATTAG
>NW_006921646.1:12073033-12075315 GCF_000298275.1 Orycteropus afer afer
CTTCTCTGTGTGTTTCTTAACTACGCATTCCTGTCTGTTCAGCTTTCCTTCTATATGAATGCTGCCCCTCTGGTGTCTCGTGACTGGTTGCTCTAAAGGGTGCATCTCTGTAGAGTATGTGCTTGCATCACCCTAGGGTAGATGTTCTGCATGTATGTCTTTCTACTGCTGGGCTGAGAGCCAATTCATGGGCATGAGTCCATTTCTAGACTTGAATGGTAACCTAGGGCTATATTCTCAGGAGTTCCACCAGACTCTATCTGACTAGTAATTCTGGTCATTTTTATGTTTTTAAATTTTATTCCCCATTTTTCCTCCTACTCTATCCAGGATCTCCAGTTTTGATTCCTTTCCAAGTCACTGGCATTGGTAGCCAGGCACCATCTAGTTCTGGTCTCTGGGTCATGAAGGCTGAGGTCCTTGTGGTCTATCTTATCCTTGGACTAATTATTTCAAATACCTTTGGCTTCCTTTGATTTTCTTTACTCTTCTTTGATTCATATGAGAGAAGACCAATAGTTGCATCTTAGATGACCACTTGAAAACTTTTAAGACCCCTGTTTCTATTCACCAAAGTAGGTTGTAGAACAAGATTTTTAGATACTATGTTGTGCCAACTAGGCATGATGTCCCCTGGGACTATAGTCCCAAGTCAGCAGGTCCAGTGATACTCTCTCTCAAGGTGTGTGGTTGTCTCTGAGAAGTTACTCCAACTCTGCCTTCTGTTGTTTCTATAATGTGTGGCTAATTTTGTAGCACAAGTGCATATGCAAGATTATCTGCAGCCAAATATATCCTTAGTCTAGGGTATATCCCTCCTTGCCTACCTGCACCTGATCTTCTCACCTGTCTGCATTTATCCATCACCTAGATTTAGTGCTGGTGGTAATGTAGTATTGTGCATATAGTAGTTATTTCCCTCTGTTGTCTATATATTGTGTGCATGTTTCAGTGTCTTTCCTTTCCATACCATCCCTCAATTCATCCAAATCAACATGTGACCCCCAACTAGTCCAAAATTTCTCCTCTCCTTCCCTTCCATCCCTGGTAAGCAACAAAGTGAATTTCCTTCCCTAAGTGAACCTTTCTTTCACTTTTTACAGTTATGGGCTCATACAATATTTGTCCTTCTTCCATTGACTTATTTCACTCAGCATAATGTCCTCCAAATTTATTCTTGTTGTGAGATAATTTGTGTAGTCTTCATTATTCTTTAATGTTTCATAGTATTCTATTGTGTAAATGTACCATAGTTTGGTTATCTATTCATCCATTGATAGGCATTTAGGATGTTTATATCTCTTTGCTATAGTGAATTTTGCTGTGATGAACATGAGTGTGCATATGCATGTTTGTGTCCTGTCTTTCACCTCTTTAGAATATATTCCTAGTAACGGAATTGCTATTTTCAGTTTCTTAAGGAAATGCCATATCATTTTCCATAATGATTTTACCATTTTGCAGTTCCCACCTGTAGTGTTTGGGAATTCCAATCTCTCACCAACCTTGCCATTTTTGTTATTTTCTCTCTTGTTGAACTTTGCTATTATTGTTGGGGTGAGATGATATCTCATTCTTGTTTTGATTTGTGTCTTTCTAGTGGCTAACAATTGTAAGAATTTCCTCACATATTTGTTAGCTGCCAGTATATCTCCTTTAGTGAAGTGTCTGTTCATGTTACTTGCCCATTCTTGAATTGGATTGTTTGACTTTTTGGTGTTGAGATGTTGAAATTTTCTTTAAATTTTGGAGATAAGTTCCTTGTCAGATATGTCACAGCCAAATAGTTTTTCCCAATCTACAGGTTCTCTTTTTACCTTTTGGAGAAGAGTTTCAATGCACATATTTCCATTTTTAAAAGGTCCCAGTCATACAGCTTCTCTTCCACTGCTTGGGCATTCTGGGTTATGATTGATAGTCTTTTTATGCCACAGATTAGGGCCACTAGATTTGCCTCTATTTTATCTTTGATGAGCTTTATAGTTTTGGGTTTTGCATTTGAGTCTTTGATCCAACTTGAGTCATTTTTGTGTATGGGGTGAGGTATGGGTCTTGTTTCATTTATCTACCAGTAGATATCCAATTTTGCCAACATCATTTGTTAAAGAGGCTATTTATCCCACATTTAATGTTTTTGATCCTTTATCAAAGATAAACTGTCCCTAGATGGATGGGTCTATTTCTGGGGTTTTGATTCTGCTCTATTGGTCTATCTATCTTTCATTGTACCAATACCACACTGTTTTAACCACTGCGGTTGTATAGTAGGTTTTGAGATCTGA
>NW_006921646.1:12075771-12078624 GCF_000298275.1 Orycteropus afer afer
TTTTTTTGCTGAATTTCTTGGGTGTTTTAGGTATAGGATCATGTCATCTGTGAATAGAGAAAGTTTTACTTCTTCTTTGCCAATTTGAATGCCTTTTATTTCTCTTTCTTGACTCATTGCTCTGGCTAGGACTTCCAATTCAATGTTAAATAGAAGTGGTGATAGAGGGTGTCCTTGCCTGGTTCCCACTCTCAAGGGGAATGCTTTGAGTGTTTCTCCATTAACAGTAATTTTGGTGTGGGCTTTGCATATATGCCTTTTATTACATTGAGAATTTCCCCTTCTATCCTTATTTTGCTGAGAGTTTTGAACAAGAATGGGTATTGGATTTTATGTAATGTCTTTTCTGCATCAATTGATAAGATCATATGGTTCTTTTCTTCTGTTTTCTTTATATGGTGGATTAAATTTATTGTTTTTCTGATGTTGAACCATGTTTGCGTATTTGGTATGAATCCCACTTGGTGATGATATATTAGTTTCTTGATATGTTGTTGGATTCTGTTGGCTATGATTTTGTTGAAGATTTTTGCATCTGTATTCATGAGGGATATTGGTCTGTACTTTCACTTTTTAATAGTGTCTTTCCCTAGCTTTGATATCAGTGTTATACTTCCTTCATAGAAAAAGTTGGGAGGATTCCATCTTTTTCTATGTTCTGGAATAGTTTGAGTAGTACAGGTGTCAGCTTTTCCCTGAATGTTTGGTAAAATTATCAACTATCTTGTTATCTTCCTTTTTGCATTTACAATAATAGTTATCTATATACATACATACATATATATATATCTATCTATCTATTTGCACATTGGTGATGTACATATGGCAGTAGTAACAAATGCTGAGGTTTAAGATAAGAGCAGTATTGGCTGTGATGATTAAGGTTATTTTGATTAAGTTTATTTGCCAACTTGGTTGGACCATAACTCTCAGTTGTTTGACAGTTATTATGTAATGATGCAATTTGGCAGGTAAAGAATGATGTAATTTGGTAATTATGTAATGATGTAGCCATCCTTTATTTTGTGATTTGATGTGATCATCCTCCACTTTTGAATAATGCCAATTTTTGCATAATGACCTGGCCTTTGGAACGTAACAATGTCAATAAGTGAGAAGTGTACACATATGTGTGTGTATACATGCACACAAACACAATTTGAAAAAAAAAAATGACACTATTATGTCTATGTTCATGGCAGGGAAAAAGCTGGAATTTTATCTTGCAACCCTGGGAAAAAATTGAAAATTCCTGTTAAGTCCAACTGAAATCTCACTTGTTTATTTCATAGAAATTTTATTTCTTAGGCATGGTAACAATCATTAATTTACTCAGCTAATATTACAAGGCATCTGCTGTGCACAGGCACATATTTTTTTACCCTTAAGGAGAGCAGAGCCAAATAATAAAGACATACAGACAAACATACATTTATGACATAGTTAATAAGAGCAATGATGAAGATATACATAGGTTGATAAAGGTACCCCATTGAATTTAGTCTGTACTGAGAGTCATTAGAGATTAAGCTGAAACCAAAGTAGTGAGCATTATTTAGCCAGATGAAAGGAATAGAAATTCTACATAAAAGAGAACATAAAGTTATAGAGGTAAAATCTGGTACATATGAAAAGAAAAATGTGTTCAATATTTTTGGACCATTAAATGAATGGAAAGAAGAAAGAGATAAACCTATTGAAAATAAACAGAATCCTGACTTGGGAAAATTTTATTCACCAATTAAGAGTTTAATTATTTCTTGTAGTCTGTGGGGAGACACTGAGAGTTCTGAAGAGGGGAGAAACTTGGACACCTGAGTTGTAGAGAAATTAATGGGCCTTAGACGATATATGAGAGAGGACACAACTGATATAGGACTATTTAGAAGGTAAAGAATAAGGATGATCTAAGTTAAAGCATGGACACCAGTCTTCCTGGTCTCCTTGCTATTCTGTGAACCACACATACATGCTACTAAGGAGCTCTTGCACTGGTTGTTGTCTCTCCCTGGCACATTCTTTTTTTATATTGGCATGGCTAATTCTGGTACATTCTTTAAGTCCTATTCAATATTACTTTTTCAAAGAGGCCTACCTGATAAGCTGCTTTAAAATTGCAGTCCCTCACTTCTGTGTCCCTAATCCTCATTAGTTTGTTCTATTCATGTTAGTCCATAGCACATAGCAGCTTTTGATAGCAAAATTATCATATTTATTGTTTTAATATCTGCCTCCCCAAACTAAATGTAAATTCAAATAAGTCAGAGTTTCTTTCTTTTTTTTTTCCTTTACTTTTCTATTTTGTTTCCAGTGGAATCTGAGCTCCTAGAATAGTGCCTGGCTTATGGTAGACTTTTATAAATATTTCCTGAATAAATGCAAGGGTTGGAGATGAAAGACCAGCTTTAAGAAATATGCTAATATCAACCATTGTGTCCATAATACTGCATTACCATTAACACCTAACACCAGGCTACAGATAAACACATAAACATCTGAGATGATCAGATGGGGGTCAGTGAACAGGAATATACTCTAGACCAAGGATAGATTCAGCACAGGCTAATCTTGCACAGATACCAGTGATACAAAACACCTAAAATCCTTATAGAAATGATAGAAGACAGACACAGAGTGATCCCTCACATACACCCACACACTATGGGAGAGAGAACCAATAGATCTACCATCTCAGAACCATAGTACTGGGGGACACCAGACTCAATTGGCCCAACGAAATACATAAAAGCCTTGTTCTACATCCTACATTGGTGAGTAGCGACTGGGGTCTTAAAAGCTTTCAAGTGACCATCTAAGATGTAGCTAATGGTCTCCTATCATTAGAAGCAAAGA
>NW_006921646.1:12078814-12082171 GCF_000298275.1 Orycteropus afer afer
GCCAGAATTACTGGTCAGATGGAGTCTGATGAGACCCCCAATACTATGGCCCTGGAATACATTCTGTGCCTGGATATGGCCCTGGAATACATTCTGTGCCTGGAATAAAACTCACTCCCAGAGACTGGCTCTCAACCCAATAGTCAAAAAGATGTACATGCAAACCTCTCAATCCAGGATGACGCATCCACATGCTCTATGGTAACACATCCCTTAGAGAAATAGACCATGGGGCACCAAAGGGGCACCAGGCACACTGAGGAAATTCAGGACAAACAAGAGTGCATAACTATGAGGGGCACAGGGGAGGGTTACTGGGCAGGGAGAGGAGGAGACTGGATTAGAGGTGTACATGGTAAATGGGGAGTGAAACTAAATGTACATGTAATGTTAAATGTAAAACAAATTCTTAAAATAAAAATAATTAAATAAATGAAAAGAAATATTCAGACTCAAGGAATAATTCTATGTGAATGTTAGGAGTGGGGGAACCAAGAAAAACTCTGTTCTTTAGCACTGTTTACCAAATGGATTGAAATTTTACTAATGGAGAAAGAAAATGCTGGAGGAATAGCAGATTATGAAAGCAGATGTAAATTCTTTCAGGAAAATATTTAATTTGAGATGCTTTTACAATAGTGAGATGTCTATATTGAACCTCATGGGAGAGGTCTAGGTTAGATAAAACGATTTGGTAGCATAACGCCTAAGACACTTGACTGCTAACCAGAAGGCTGGCAGTTCAAACCCACCAGCCACTTCTTGGAAGGAACATGGGGCAATCTACTTCCATAGTGATACTGCCTCAGAAATGCAAGGAGGGGTCACTATGAGCCGGGTCCAACTTGACAGCACATAACAACAACAACAACTGCATGTAAGTGATTATTAAGGCAATAAAATGAATAAGCTTGCCCAGGGATGGTGATGCATGAGATGAGCAATGGACCAAAAACAGAACTCTAATGCATATCATAAATAATAAAAGATTTATAGCATCATATACAGAAATCATAAAGGATTATATTTTCCTAAGTTTATTGGGGGGATATCTTGAAGTGGTATGATGACATGAAGGCATTCAAAGAGGGTGACAGTTGGCTTGGTTATCCTAGTCACTACAGAACCTTTCAAATCTTAAATTAGTGCATCATCAATTATTTTGATGGCTCTAAAATGATGTGCCACCACCCCCAAAACTTAGGCTGGGCTATGTTGTTCTGGAGCAAGTTTGTAAACACTAAGAATCTTTATATTCATCAAAAGCAGTGAGACCTACTTCCTAGATAGCATTTCTCATTAAATTATTTTAAATGTTTACTAACTGATATTCAATTGGTAGCTATTTCTCTAAAGAGTAGCACTCTGGGAATATAAAGCAGTGTTCTGGAACATTGCAGTCAAAGTTTCATTTTCTGTAGAATAGGCAGTATTAATTTTTTGAGGCTAAAGAAGTTAGTTAAGGCTTCTGATAAAAAGGAAATTATTATTATTATTATTATTATTAATTTGGCAGAATATTTAAAACTAAATTATCCTCTTGATCCAATATTATTATGTATTTCAAACTTACCATATAAATTGTATGTGGTATGAATATTTAGGAAAATAAAGAAGCATTCTTACATCATTTGATCTCTTTTCCTTTGGATTCTTCTCCACTCTCAACAGATTATTATGACATTCCACTAGATATGGTTTTGACAAGAGGAGTAACGGACTTGCTAAAACAATAGATATGTGTAAAATTTTAGAATATCTTAATTCTAAAATAAGGTCAGTGGCTACTCTTTTCTGAATGAATGCCATTTCATATGACTGTCGTTATTGTTGTTAGGTGCCATTGAGTCAGCTCTGACTCATAGCAACCATACATATAACAGAATAAAATACACTGCTCACTCCTACGCCAGCCTCACAATCCTTGCTATACCTCAGATCATCATTGGAGGCATTGTGTTAATCTGTCTCATTGAAGGCCTTTCCTTTTTGGGTTGACCATCCACTTTACCAAGAATGATATCCTTCTCTAGGAAATGGTCCCTTCTGACAGCATGACCAAGGTAGGTGAGACAAAGTTAGGCCATTCTTACTTCCAAGGAGCAATCTGGGTGTACCTCGTGCAGGATGGATGTGTTAGCTCTTCTGGCAGTCCATGATACTCTCAGCAGTCTTCGCCAACAGCAGAAAACAAAAGTGTCAGCTTTTCTGATCTGATTTATTGTTCAGATTTATGTACATATGAAGCTATGGAAAATACCAGGACTTGTGTTAGGAGAACCTTAATTTTCAAAGAGACATCTTTGCTAAGTGGATTTTAATTAAATCATTATTTTTTAAAATTTAATCTAGCACAGGTGTGGTCTCTGTGGTTCTTTCTTCAATCTTTTAATTGAGATGAGAAATTTTGAGAAAAATTAAGCTTGGTATTGAATATATTTTTTTTATTCACAAAATTAGAGATATATTTAGAAGAAGTTTAAACCTGGAACTATTTATGCTTTAAAAAATATGCAAAGGAGAATTTGAATTATTCAGAGCTTATTTCAGATATAACAAACTGCTAATGTCTTTGAGAGCTTGTTTTAACAGTAAACAGGTGTTCTGGCAAGATGGCGGACTAGGCAGAAGGATTGCACATACTCTCTTCAACAAAGAAAAGGGAAACCAATTAACACAGACACAGAAGATAATCTTGGACCCCTGAGCCTTGAAGGGAAGGATACAGAATTGGACTAAACCCCAATTAGCAGAAGAATTTGCGTGAAAATACCAAAAAAAGGAGACATACGGAGCTGCGGTCTGACAGCGAACGGAGTGACCCTGACAGTACAGGCGGCTCGGAGATCCCTGACTGGTGGTAGGACCTAAGAATTAACCTAAAAATCACCCGGCTAGCCAGAGACTGCGCGGACTGTGCACCATGGCTGGGGAAAAAGCAGAGAAGGTGAAGAGAAGGATGGGCTGAGCTGTGGACTTTTGCCAGTCCGGAGGACGCCGCCATTTTGTAGGTTTAAAAAGCAGCTTGACTATTTTTAAAGAGACAGAGCTCTGGCAGATTCCTGTGGTGGTAGGACCTGCTTGGTGAACGGAGGTGTGCCCAGCCCCACTCTCACCTACCTTCTGGGCCCACAGGAACTCCATCACAGTTGGCGTACTCAGACGGAGCCTGGGAGCCCTACACAGTCATCCACTGATTTTTTTTTTTTTTCTTTTCTTCTTTTTTGCTTTCTTTTTCCCAGTGATTACTTTGCTTATATTTGTCCGTTTCAAAGCAAATGATACTATTAATACTTATTGTCCTTTTTATTACTATTCTTAATCTTCCCCTACCAGGTCCTAGTTTTCAGCATTTTT
>NW_006921646.1:12085020-12088550 GCF_000298275.1 Orycteropus afer afer
AAAAAAAAAAAAAAAAAACCAGTAAACAATAGTGGGTGTTTAATGACTAAAGACTTAGATGGTAAAATAACATCCTGAGAGATTTTACTATTCAAGACCTGAGGGTCTGAGTTTCTGACTCTTTGGTCCCAAGCAACAGAGAAGTTAAAATGATGAGAACATGTGGATTTGAATGTCCTCTACAGCTGTAAAGTTAAGTCTGGGGAGCCACTTGTCTGAAAGTGGAAATTATAATATATATCAATAAGATTATCAGTTCAGTATGACTGTAACTGGAAAAAGTACTAGGAAAGACAGAGCATGATGAAATGAATGAGGATGGGCATGAAAGGGTAGGATAGACTTGTTGACACCAGACCCTCAATTTATCCTGTCTTTGCTAAGAGTCAACATGGGGGGAGGGAGTTCAATATTGCAGTTTTACTGGACATTCATGAAACCACCTAATAGACTATGGGACTCATAAAGATTATGTTTGCCATTTACTTTCTACTGCAAGAAGCTTCTGTGAGTGCAGCTAAGGAGCTCAGGAATCTTTTCACTGTTCCACTTACTAAGAGCTTTATCTCATTTTAACATCACCATATTCACTCATAGATTTAAGAATAAAGAAGATGAGTTATTTTGTTATATACATCGAGACCCTCACAGTCATTCTCTTTGGCCCATTATTACCAATAAATACCACTGGTCACAAATGAAATCATTAAATTGCTGAAAAAAATTATGCTAAAAAAGTCACAATTGTATAAGCTTATGTTAAATAACCTGGTACAATAGTAGAGGATTCTCTTGATGCTACAAATGGTTAATGAGGTCAACTGCTAACCAAAAGGTTGGCAGTTCATGTTCACCTAAAACATCTCTGTCAAAAATCCTGGTGATCTACTTCCAAAACATCAGCCATTGAAAACCTTATATAGCGCAGTTCTGTTCTGACACATGTCCCCACTTGATAACAAGTGGTTACTGGTTACACTAATAGATGTAAGAAATTAATAGGTCTGAAAGAGATAAATAGCATCATCTCATCACACCTCTTATAGTTCTCTTTTTTCACAGAGACTGTCTCCTTGAAAATGAATCATTTCTCAAAGTAGAAATTAAAAGTCAAAAAACACAGTGACGTTTAGGTGGTTCATTGGAGGCCTAAGGTTTGCCTAGACTAAAAAGAAGGACAGAAAGTGAATGAGTTAATGTTTTCTGATTGACTAAGTGAAGGGGAAAAAGGAAATCCATGTTCTAGGAAAGACTAAAAATGAATCTCATAAAAAATAAGTTTCTCAATTTCAGATCATCCAGATCATTGTATTCTTAAACTAAAGAGAAGTTGAAATACTGGAGAAAGGTGAGGATTCTGCTGAGATGTGCCCAAGACTTGCACAAATTCTTCTGCTTTAAAACTTTTAACTTATGAATGTCTATAAATAATAACAAAGTTATTCATCAGAACAAAAGCTTGTCAATGCTGCCTGCCATCAAAAGATATCTTCGTGATCACAGTATTATTTCAAGTTCATCCATTTTGCTGTCTCAGGCTGTGGCTTTCAAATATTTTGACTGCAACCTACAGTAGGAGATACTTCTGACATCCTGAAACATATAGGCATATATAATTTAAATAAAGATTCACAAGACAGGAATTAATGGGAGATATTTTATTATTTTCCTTTTTTTAAAAAATTATAAAATATTCTGTTTACTTTTTATTAATGCAGGTCATAACTCACTGATGTTTGTTTATAGTCAAGTTATAGAATGTGATTTGCAGTTTGGAATATACTTGTGTAAAGTATCATTTTTTTTTTTTTGTGGTTGAATTAATTTCTATTTAAAATACTTCATATATCTTGTAAACACTAAGAATCTTTATATTCATCAAAAAGAGTGAGACCTAATTCTTAGATTTCATTTCTCATTAAGTTATTTTGAATGTTAATTAACTGGTATTCAATTGGCAACTATTTCTCTAAAGAGCAGCGCTCTGGGAATATATAGCAGTGTTTTGGAACACTGCAGTCAAAGCTTCATTTTCATTAGAATAAGCAGGATTAATTTATATATATAAAAAATGCTGTGATATTTTCCAGATAAATCTTAATTGAAGATTAAAATGCTCTTTTGATCATTTGTACCATGGATCACTGATATGGGTAACACTGGACTCATGAACATATTGATTTATCAGCCAGTGGATTGAAGATAAGCATTTAGATTAATAGGAAAGGTTGTTCCAAGTGGAGAACTATTATATTGCATTATTTTGGTCTGTGCTCATCCTCTGTTGATGTATTAACATATCAAATTTAAATTTCTAATATAAATTTTCTTATTCTAACTTGACTGTAGGAGGTAAGTTATGTTTGTGAATAAACATATTTACTTTTCTGTACATAAATATGACAAGAAGTTTTGTTTCAACTAAGAGTTAATTCTAGAATGTATTATAGGTTCTATCTTTAATCTCTAAAGTCACTTTTTTAAACTAAGACATAGGAAAACACTTCTGTAAAATGTTTCTCTCTGCATCAGTTTTTCTTTGTAAAATATATTTTTTGACTGTACAAAATACCTGAAAAAATGAATGCAGTCACTTGCATAATTCAAAAAATATATTCAGTCATTAAAGTTAATTGACAGATAAATTGTGATTTGGGTTAAGTTTTTTGTAAGGCATCATAGGCTTCATGATTTGGTCAAGTTATTTGAGTTTGATTTGTGCTACAACAACACTTAGAGTCAAACCAAAACTTAATACAAATTTCATAGAATTGAGAAATTCCCTAAGTGCAACCAGATTTGCAGTGCACCCTCATATACAAACTAGTCATGACAGTTTAGAAGAAATAGAAACTATAGGTTTATGAAGAGAGAGATGTGGCAATTTACTAAAGAATCTAACAGCAATTTTAATTTCTTTCTTAAATTGTTGAAGAATGTATCAAAATATAATATATTAAGTAAAGCTTTTGATGAAATTATTTAATTTCTTAACAGTTAAACATCATTAAAGTGAACTGGAGTTGAGTTGAGAGAAAAGGAAGAAATAAAGTATTAAAAGAAAATAAATAATCTTGGATAAGTTATATCAGAGGGCTGTAAGGGGAAACAAGGATAAATGGAATCAAAATTAGGATGGAAAAACAAAAGTGGCCAATCAGAGAAGACCTAACCTCAGTATATAGAAAGAAAGCAAGTTTTGAGATAAAATAATTTGATAGGTATGTTCCCAATTTTACAATTGAGGAAATACAATGCCAAAGAATTTACATGTTATTATTCAGGTCAGTTCAAGATTTCCCTCCTGTTATGTATCAGCTGATGAAAATCAAATTTTGTAGATCATATCTCTGATTTTAGTGAGTTTCTGAAGTCATAGGTTGTCATTGTTTTCTCTAATATTCAAAAAATCACTTCCAAGTAAATGTCGAAATAACATCAAAATTAAAACAACAACAACAAAAATGCAGACACACTCCACATCTCATACTTATGAGAGACATAATATGATTTAACGTTCCAATATGAGA
>NW_006921646.1:12089470-12097733 GCF_000298275.1 Orycteropus afer afer
TTTAAAACTGTGTTTTCGTTCAAAAATAAGAGAAAATACTTATTTAAGAATAAACTGATTATATGATCTATGAACAGAATATAAAAATATACCAGAATATAAAAACATAAATAGAACACAAAAATTGTGTTCTAAATATAAATGTAAGAACACAATCCAAGGATAAATGTAAAAAATAAAAAAAATAGAGCCTCATGGCATCTTAGAAATTTGATGCCTATGAATATAAAATATTGAGCAAGAACTTAAAAATATTTGAATATGTGGCAGAGACAGACTCTTTGTTTTCTGCTGGATCTGTTAAGTGATTCAAATTCACCAAGAAGTCTTAGAATCTCTCTTAAATGCACAGCATATCTTCTGAATGTTTATTGACAAGTGTGGTACACATTTTGTCTTTCATACACACAAACAAATGAATAAAGGCTACAATAACCTTTTTTTTTTTCCCCTAGGAAGGAACAGAATAACTTGTCATCACCTTTGTTGTTCTATTAAATATCTTTCTAATGACAATGCAGAAGATATTATTTAGCCACTGAATTTAACATTTTGATATTTTAGTCAGTTAAGTCATTTAAAATATATTTTTTGTTTAGCATAAATAAATATAAGTATTTTCACTAGCATTTTCAAAATGAAAAAGGAACCTTGATTGTACATAGCCCCAGATTGTAATATTAGGACCAAGGATATATCACAGGTTTCTGAGTCATCTTCATTATGTCTATTAGTGCTAAAGATTTCTATACATTTTATGTATTTTTGGAGTTAAAGAAAGCAATCAATACAATACATTAAAACATTTCCCCAGTAAAATTCTTTGTGTTGTGGTTAGGTGCTGTAGTCAGTTCTGATTCATAGCAACCCAATACTCAACAGAACAAATCACTGCCTGGTCCTGCACCATCCTCACAATAATTGCCAGGCTTCAGCCCATCATCACAGCCACTGTGTCAACCCATCCTGCTGAAATTCTTTGCCTTTTTTGCTGACCTTCTACTTTTGGTAGCATGATATCCTTCTCCATGCACTGATCCCTTCTGAAAACATAACCAAAATATGAGAGCCAAAGTCTGGCCATTCACACTTCTAAAGAGCATTCCACTGCACTTTATCTAAGACAGATATGTTCATTCCACTAACAATCCATGGTACATTCAGTACTCTTCACCAGTACCACAATTCAATTCCATCACTTCTTCAGTCTTCCTTATTCATCGTCCAGCTCTCACATGCATATGAGGTGATTGAAAATACGATGGCTTTGGTCAGGGACATCTTCTTTTCAAAGTGACATCTTTGTGCTTAAACGTATTAAAGAGATCTTGTGTGGCAGATTTTCCCAATGCAATATATCGATTAATTTCTTAACTGTTGCTTCCTTGGGCATTGATCGTGGATTCAGGTCAAACAAAATTCTTAATAATTCAATCTTTCCTCCATTTATCACGATGCTTTTTATTGGTCCAGATGTGAGGATTTTGTTTTATTTATGTTGAAATGTAATCCATACTGAAGGTTATGGACTTTGATCTTAATCAGCAAATGTTTCAAGTCTTCTTCACTTTAAGCAAGCAAGGTTGTGTCATTTGTATATCACAGGTTGTTAATGAGTCTTCTTCCAATTCTAATGCTGTGTTCTTCTTTATATAGTCCAGCTTGTCAAATTATTGGCTCAGCACACATATTTAACAAGTATGGTGAAAGGATAAAAACCGGACACACACATTTCCTGATTTTAAACTGTAAGGTATCCCTCTGTCTTGTTCAAATGATTGCCATGTTGTCTATGAACAGGTTCCTCATGGATAAAATTGAGTATTTCGGAATTCTCATTCTTCATGATGGTACCCATAATTTGTTATGATCCACGTAGTTGAATGCCTTTGCATAAAATCTATCACTGTTCACCTGAATTCTCTTCCCTCTCATATCCTACCAGTTTCCCAATGGAAAAAATCCATAAAGTAGTTTATTCAATTATTTATTGTTATTGTAATGAAATAAAAGATTAATTTTCAGACAACTGACATTTTTTACAATACTGAACCTTTCTCTCTACTTCCCAATTTACTCATGTTTATTTGATGTCTGTAAGTTCAGTTTTATTATTTTCTTGATATGGATTATAAGAACATGACATCATTGCATTATTCCCTCTAGGTACTTTTGGACTTGAAAACTAGACAAAGAAAATATTATGAACTAATAAAAAAGAGATACTTACTGTTAAGTGTTGTAAAGGGTCTAAGAGTTGATTGTACCTGCAGGCTAACAGTTTCGCCTGCTACAGTTTCATGAATGCATCTAGAAATGTGAGACAGGTGTCACTGCATTAGCAGAAACCAGAGTTTGTCTAGTTCCCTGAAGCCCATGTGATGTGAAGGTGTCTATACCATAGGGTCATGCAGTGGGTTGTGGTAGAGCAAAAGACTGCTCTTAGGAACCTGTATCTTTTGAGTTGGAATTGACTTGATGGCAACTAAGATCTTTCATAAGTATATGTTCATCTTCTGTTCTTTGCATAATTGAAGTGTACAGCCAGATGCACATTAGTCAGATGAAGTGAGGACCCTAGGTATACTGTGTGAAAGCAAGAATTTTCATCTGTTGGCATTAACCATGTTTTCCCTTCAATATGGTTGTTGTTGGAAATTGACTTGAAGTCAACCCCAAACTCATAGTAATTCTATACACAATGAGGAAAAAAAAAAACAAAAAACCTCTTCCTGGTCCTGTGCCCTCTCCATGATCAATCGCCAATAGTACTGTTGTGATTCATAAAGTTTTCATTGACCTTCAGAAGTAGATTTCCAGACCTTTCTTCCTGGTCTTTCTTAGTCTAGAAACATTGCTGATGCTTGTTCATCATCATAGCAACATGCAAGCCCCTCGTAAGTGATGGAAGATGGCTATCAACGAGGTGCATTATCTGAGAATCAAATTCAGGTTTCCTGAATGGAAGGCAAGAATTCCATGACTTGAATACCAATGCTCCACTTTTCTACTGAGGGAGACATTATTTCTATTTTACTTGATAGCCAGCATGCATCCCCACTGCTTTGGCAGAACATACTACTCAATCTTTCAAGACTGTGAGCAAACCTGCCTTTTGTTCTGAGGGCAGACATCTCTACCTTCCAAGGCTATTTGTTATATGAACGTTCTCAAGGGGATGATCCAGAACAAAGTGCAATTAATGTCTCATAAAGATGTTCAGAAATGTAAAGTTAAGAAAAAATTTCAAATGTATATCACATAACCATGATATAGTAATACTTTTAGTTTTTGTTTTCTATGTGAAAAAACTGTATGTCCATATATGTGTGAAAAGTATATGTTCATCTTCTGTTCTTTGCATAATTGAAGTGTACAGCCAGATGCACATTAGTCAGATGAAGTGAAGACCCTAGGTATACTGTGTGAAAGCAAGAATTTTCATCTGTTGGTCATTGCTAAATGCTTAGTGTTTATTACATTCCCTAAGGAGCTCTTATTCAATCTATATGCTGAGCAAATAATCCAAGAAGCTGGACTATATGAAGAAAAACGTGGTATCAGGTTTGGAGGAAGAATCATTAACAACCTGACATATGCAGACAATAAACTTTGCTTGCTGAAAGTGAGGATGACTTAAGGCACCTACTGATGAAGGTTGAAGAATACAGTCTGCAGTGTGGATTACGTCTCAATCTAAAGAAAACAAAAATCCTCACAACTGGACCAATGAGCAGCATCACAAGAAATGGAGAGAAGATTGAGGTTGTCAAAGAATTCACGTTGCTTGCTTCTACAATCGATGTCAACGGAAGCAGCAGTCAGGACATTAGACGACGTGTAGCATTGGGAAAGTCAACTGCGAAGGAACTGTTTCAAGTGCTAAGGAGCAAGGATATCTCCTTGAGGACTAAGGTGCGCCTGACACAAGCCATGATATTTCCAATCACCTCGTATGCATGTGAGAGCTGGACAATGAATAAGGAAGACCGAAGAAGAGTTGATGCTTTTGAGTTGTGGTGCTGGCGTAGAATGCTGAAAGTACCGTGGACTGCTAAAAGAACTAACAGATCTGTCCTGGAGTAAGTGCAGCCAGAATGCTCCTTGGAAGCAAGAATGGCCAGACTTCGTCTCACCTATTTTGGTCATGTTGTCAGAAGGGACCATTCCCTGGAGAAGGATGTCATGCTTGGTAGGGTGGAGGGTTGACGAAAGAGGGGGAGGCCTTCAATGAGATGGATTGACACGGTGGCTGTGATGATGGGCTCAAGTATAGCAGGGATTGTGGGGCTGGCACGGGATCGGGCAGTTTTTCATTCTGCTGTGCATGGGGTCGCTATGAGTCGGACTTGATGGCACTTAACAACAAGGAGCTCTAATAGCATAGTGGTTAAAGTGGTCTGGAAACCAAAATGTCTGAGGTTTGAACCCACCAGCTACACCATGGGAGAAAGATGAGACAGTCTGCTCCCATAAAGATTTATAGCCTTAGAAATCCTATGGGGCAGTTCTGCTCTATCCTAAAGGGTAGCTATGAGTTGGAATCAACTCGATGACAGTGGGTAATGGCTAATGATGGAAAGTCTTTCTTCATGTGTTTTTTGGCCACCTGAATATCTTCTTTGGTGAAGTGCTTGTTCACGTCCTTTACCCATTTTTAATGGAATTTTTAGTCTTTTTTAATGTTAAGGTATTGTAATTTTCTATATATTTTAGAGATAAGTCCCTAGTCCTCTTTTTACTCTTTGGAGAAGTCTTTTGATGCATTTAAGAATGTAATTTTCAGACGTCATCTAGTTTATCTTCTGCTAATGTATTTCTAGAAATTTGTCTGTTTATTAGGTTTCCAATTTTTTGGATGACAGTTCTTCATAATATAGTGTTATCCTTTTGATTTCAGTATGATCAATTGTAACATTGTGTTTTAGTTACCTAGTGCTGCTCTGACAGGAATATATCACAAATGAGATGGCTTGAACAAACAGGAGTTTATTTTCTTACAGTTTTGGAGGATTTAAGTCCAAGTTCAAAGTGCCAAGCTCTAGGGGCTGGGTGGAAAGCCCCTCAACTTTGGTGTTCAGCTCTGCATCCTACTCCCAACACACTGAAGCTGGAGGGTTTTCTTCACTCAAACAGCTGCTGGCTGCTGAGGCTGACAAGCCAAAGGTTGACAAGTAAAAAGGCACAGTCCCAATGTTACCAAACAACATGGAAACCCACTAACTGAAGTCCAGAAGAAGTCCCAAGATAGATAGGGCATGGTAGACTGTTGAACAATGAGGCAGATACATGCAGGGTTCAAGTGTACCATAAACTGGAGACTCTCCTTAAAATTGTTTCTTATATACCAGAAGTAGACCACATCCCTAAACTAGCTACTCAGCTGCTCCAATAGATTCCACCATGGAGTTAATTAACAAACTCACCATGGTGAATAATTACATCTAGCTGCCCAGCCACTCAACCAGGCCCAGCCAAGTTGACACACAAACTTAATTACCACACATTGCTCATTTCATTTCTTATTCATGTCATTTGCATCTTCTCTTTCTTTTACTTACTTAAATTTGCCAATGGTTTTTTAATGTTGCTAATCTTTTCGAAGACAAACTTCCAGTTTTGTTGAGTCTTTTTATTCCTTTTGTGTTTTCTACTTCATTTATTTCTGCTCTCATCCTTATTATTTCCTTTCTTTTAGAGGCTATAGGCATTTTTTGTTACTCTTTTTTTCTAATTGTTGGAGTTCTTCAGTTAAGGTATTGATTTTAGTTCTTTCTTCTTTTTTGATGCATGCTTTTATTGGTATAAATTGATTTCTGAATACTGCTTTCACTGTGTCCCAAAGGTTTTTGTATGTTGTATTTTCCTTCACATTCACTTCAAGGAAATTTTCATTTCACGTTTTATTTCTTCTGATACCCAGTAGTTTTAAGCAAGGTATTATTCAGTTTCCTTATATTGGACTTTTTCTTCACCCCTAATATTTTTTATTTTCATTTATAATTTTATAGCACTGTGATCTGAGAAGGTGCTTTGTAGCATTTCTGTGTTTTGAAATTTATTGAGGCTTGCTTTGTGGTCTAATACATGTTCTTTTCTGAAGAATGATTCATGTGTACTGGAAAAAAAATATGTATTGTATTTTTGTTGGGAGGAGTGTTCTATATCTGTCTATGAGGTTGATTGTGTTGTTGAGATTTTTGTCTTTGCTGAGTTTCTCTCTAGTTCTGTCTTTCATCTAAAATAGTACATTAAAGTTTCTTACTATTATTGTGGTGTTTTCTATTTCTTTTTCCAATTCTGTTAATATTTTCTCTATGTATTATGAGTCACTTTCATTGAATGTATAGATATTTATGAAGGTTTTGTCTTCTAGAGGCACTGGCCCTTTTATCATTTTATAATGTCCTTCCTTGTCCCTAGTGCTAGTTATTGGCTTGAAGTCTTTTTTATCAGAAGTTAATATTGCCACTTCTGCTCTTTTTTAGTTGCCATTAGCTTGATATGGTATTCAATGTTATTAGCTGTAGTGGTTTTATGTGCCATCAAGTTGGCCCCAACTCATAGCGACTCCTCTTTGGGTTTTCAAGGTGGTATCGCTATGGAAGTATATTGCCCAACCTTCCTTCTGAGGAGTGGCTGGTAGATTTGAACCACCAGCCTTCTGGTTAGCAGTCAAGTGCCTGAGGCATTACCCTAAAAAAGCTCCTTTTTTACCCATTAATGAAATACAAATTTTAACCACCATACACCTATTAGAATGGCTGAACTGAAGGACAGTCTCAAATAATGTACATTAAAGTAATTGAGATCTTCAGACATTTGCTGTTTGGATGGTTCAGCCACTTTGGAAAACAGTGCACATAGTATTTTTTTTTTTTTTAATAGAAATGTAAATGAACACCCATGGAAGTAGCATTCAACAAATTCTATGTCATACCGCATTGGGAAAATCTGCTGCAAAAGAACTCTTTAAAGTTTTGAGGAGCAAAGATGTCATGTTGAAGACTAAGGTGTGGATGCCCAAGCCATGGTATTTTCAACTGCCTAATATGCATGTGAAAACTAGACAATGAATGAGGAAGACTGAAGAAGCATCAATGGCTTTGAAGTGTGGTGTTGGTGAAGAATAACAAATATATATATACTTCCAGAAATATGAACAAATCTGACCTGGAATAAGTGCAGCTTGAATATTCCTTAAGGAGTAAGAATGGCCAGACTCATCTTATGTATTTTGGTCATATCAGAATGGACCAGTTCTTGGAGAAGGAGATCATGTATGGTAAATTAGAGGCTCAGCTAAAAAGAGAAAGACCCTCAATGAAATGGCTTGACACAGTGGCTGCAATAATAGACTCAAATATAGCAAGGATTGTGAGGATGGTGCACAATCAGGGAGTGTTTTGTTCTTTTGTATGTAGGGTCTCTATGAGTTGGGAACAACTCACTGGCACTTAACAACAATAATCCAGCTACCTTATTGCCCTCTTATAACCCTTATATTCTAAAGTATCAATTAGTATTAGTGTTCTTCAGTTCCACCTGAAAATATAATCTGTAATTAGATGTGTGACTCCAATATATATTTTTTCAGAGACCACCCCTGTGTTGAACTTCATTAAATCTTGGTAAAAATGCTTATTTTTATTTCTTCTTTTATAAGAATATAAAGTTTACATTTCATTCAGAATGGTTCTGCTTATACCCTATCATATGAAATTAATATGGCATTACATATTCTAAGAAACAGCTACCTGAGAAAATTGGAATTCTATTTTGCTTTTGTAGTTATGCTCATTCTTTGTGTTGTAATTCATAAGGAGAAAAATTTTAAATATGGTAATGGGATTATAGTTAATTATATTATCAAAAGTCCTAAAACATCTTAGAAGGTCAAATTTCTCTGTTAAAATAAAATGTATTAATTTCTATATTAAAATAACAGGTATCTAAAGTTTTGTATATTTAAATTCCAAAATCTTGTTTTATTAATGCCTTCTGAATTTTTTTTTCACTACTCTATTTCTTTTCTCTTCTGAAATGATCATTACCCTGTCCATTTGCATTTCCAATGTAGAAAACACCGTTTATATTATAAACAGAGAATACAGTTGTATTCCAGGAAGTTAGAACTGAAGAGTAAAAAGTTATACATTATCATGTAAAGTTCTTCAACAGGTCTCTTTTGGGTGGGAGCAGATTCATGATTTCTTTTGGATGCTTTCCAAAGAACATCCAAAGACCCTTTTTAAAGTTATAT
>NW_006921646.1:12098645-12099105 GCF_000298275.1 Orycteropus afer afer
TTATAGGACCATTGTCTGCCAACCCTATACATGTTCTAGGACACACTCCCCATTTCATAGACATACCGAAAAATTCAGCCTATCCACCCATATACCCATGTTAGCCTTCACTGACAACTCAGTATTGTAGGTACAAAAGGGTTCATATTTGTTGTTTGTACCTCTCATGTACCTCTCTATATCTTTCTCATGCTCAATGGTGCCATATTGGTCACTCACATTTGGTACATTGCCCTTCTCTTCACCCAAATCAATACTTATCTCTATCTATCTAACAGCGTTCCCTCCCCTCCCCTCCCACCCCTGGTAACCAACAAAGGAAATTTCCTTCAATAGATAAACCTTTCCTTCACTTTTACAATAACGGACTGATTCAATATTTGTCCTTTTGTGATTGACTTATTTCACTCAGCATAATGTCCTCCAAGTTCATCCGTATTATGTGGTGTTTTGCAGAATC
>NW_006921646.1:12118450-12122650 GCF_000298275.1 Orycteropus afer afer
ATTCTTTTTAGTTCTTTATCAGAGAGTACTAATGCTGCTTCTTCTTTAGGGATGTTTTCTGCGTTTGTATCCTGCTCCCTTGTTACTACCACTTTATCCTCCTTCTGTGTGTGGACTGTGATGGTCTGTTGTCTCCAAGGCATCATGGCATTGTTGTATTTAGATCTCTTTTAACTGTTTGTGAAGAGCAGCCAAGGGTGATTCAGACTCTTCTTGGTGGTTTTTTGTCGTAGGCCCATTGGTGGAGAAGGAGGTAGTGGCGCTCTCTCACTAAGTGAAGTTGCAGGAGGTGTGGGTGTAGTTGTGTCTCAAGGGGACTTTGCTGTCTCCCAGTCATTTAGATGAGAATTACAATTGAATAATGATCAAAAAGCTAAATGCACATGGACAGAAAACACACCACGTAAGCACATAGGAATAGTAACCATAAAAGGAAAGAGAAGAAGAAAAAAACAAGAAAACCTGCACTATCTGGGGATAGGCCACTAAGAGAAAAAAGGTAGAGAAGGAAAATAATGAAGAAAAAAAATGGGAAAAATGCAAAAAGAAAAAGAAGGAATGGGGTTAAACACAAGATAAAAAGGGAAAAAAGAAAAAAAAATTAAATTGAAGAAGAAGAAGAAGAAAAAATTTCAATCAGGACAGGGAAAAGGAAAAAGCTGAAAACTAGGACCTGGGAGAGGAAGAATAAGAATAATAGTAAATAGGACAAAAGTATTAAAATAATAGTTGTTTTATAAAAGACAAATACAAGCAAACTAATCACCGTAAAAAAGAAAGAGGAAAAGAAATAATAAAATAAAAATAAAAATAAATCTGTGGAGGATAGGGCACAGCACCTAGGCTCTGTCTGAGCACACAGACTGTGATGGAGTTCCTGTGGCCCCAGAAGGTAGGTGGGAGTGGGGGACAGCTGCACTTCTGTTCTCCAAGCAGGTGTGGGTTATAAGAGTAACAAGAGGAATGTTGCACCTTTATAGTCTTGCCGGTCTGGAATGTCCTTGGGGTTGCTGCAAGCAGAACCTATTCTTCAGCCCTGGGAATCTGAAAGAGCACTGTCTCTTTAAATACACAAAATGGTCAAGCGACTTGTGAACATTCAAAATGGAAGCATCCTCCTGACAGGCAAAAGTCCACAGCTCAGCCTGCCTTTCTCTTCACCATCTCCGTTTATTCGTTAGCCACCAGAGCAGTCCTGTGTGCAGTCCCTGGCTATCAGGGATGATTTTTAAGTTAGTTCTTAGGTCCTACTGCCACTTGGCACTCTAAAATCTGTCTGTGCTGCACCATCAGGATCGCTCAGGATCGCTGCCAGACCGCAGCTCTGTTTGTCTCCTTTTTTGGTATGTTCATGCAAATTCTTCTGTTAGTTGGGGTTTAGTCCACTTCTAAATCCTTCCCTTCAAGGCTCAGGGGTCCAGGATTATCTCCTGTGTCTGTGTTAATTGGTTTCCCTTTTCTTTGTTGAAGAGGGTCTGTGCAGTCTTCCAGCCTAGTCCACCATCTTACTGGAACTAATGTATTTTAAAATATGCAAAATAGTTCAGATTCATGTTGCTTCTATTTTATAAACAGGCTTTGAAAATTATATAGAAAAAAAAAAATAAAAGACAAAGCTTGTTGTTGTGATAGAGAGTTGTGAAACTCCTTGGTTACTGCTCAAGCAAGAACTGTGGTCAACCAAACAACAGAGAGCCCTATAAGGTGAACAGTACACCAGGAAGGGTACTCCCTGGAACAATAAACCATGTGAGACTAAACGTAAAGTGTTTGCCCAGGTATAAAGTTCAGAAGGTAGGAAAGGACAGGATGGAATGACAAATGGAAATAAGGAACTGAAGGAGGAAACGAGAAGAGTACTGTTACATTGTGCAGATTGCAATCAAGGTCACAAAACAAAACGTGTATGAATTGTTGAATAGAAAAATAATTTTCTCTGTAAACTTTAACTTATATCACAATAAGAAGTTAAAAAAGCAAGCAAGCAGGCAAAAAAGAGAATTCTTTGCATTGGTGTGGCCAAATGCAAGTCAAAGGTAAGTCAAGTTGCTTTCTCTACTTTTCAACCCAGATAAATAAGCCCTGGATTAGAGTTTACAACCATGAGCAATGGAAAGCAAACTATAGCTGCCTCTGTGTATCAAAACTCAATGAGAAATATTTGTAATCATTCTTTCAGTGAGTACCCTCAGAAAAGATCAGGTGTAAATTTTTTTTTGTGTATGATAATTTGATAAGGAAAGAAATACCATGTTACAAAAGGGGAGGGACTATTATTCCCCCCTTGCAATTTGCTAAGTAAACACAATTTCTAAGAAATTTGGAAAATAGCTACCTTATCAACCAAATGGAAGAGATTGATATTTGTGCCCACGGCAAATAAAGATGATCCAATAAAATGTGGAAACTATCAAACAATATCATTAATATCATATGCAAGTATAATTTTGCTGAAGATAATTAAAAAATGGTTGCGGTAGTATATAGATAGAGAACATACAGAAATTAAGCTGGATTCAGAAGAGGATGTGAAATGAGAAATAGCATTGCTGATATCAGATGGATCTTCTTGTTGTTGTTAGGGCGCCATTGAATTGGCTACAGCTCATAGGGATCCTATGTACAACAGAACAAAACACTGTCTGGTCCTTTCCCAACCTCACAATCTTTGATACACCTGAGTACATGGTAGCATCCACTCTATCTGTCCATCTCATTGAGGGTTTTCCCCCTTTTCACTGGATGGATCTTAGCTGAAAGCAAGGAATACTAGGAAGATGTTTACTTGTTTTTCACTGATTATGCAAAGCATTGAACTATGTGGATCATACTAAATTGTGGATAATATTGTGAAGAACAAGAATTTCGGAGCATTTAATTGTGCTCATGAGAAACTTGTTCATAGACAAAGATGCTTTCATTCAAAAAGAACAAGTTATGAATCAGAAAAGGTATGTATCAGGGTTGTATCATTTTAGCATTCTTATTCAATATGTTTGCTGAGCAAATAATCTGATAACCTGAATTATATGGAAAAAAAAAATCACAGAATCAAGATTAGGGGAAGACTCATTAACAATTTGTGTTATGCAGATTATATAACCTTGCTTGCTGAGAGTGAAGATGCCTTGAAGCACTTACTGACGAAGACTAAAGACTTCAGTCTTCAGTATGGATATGCTTCAACATAAAGATAACAAAATTCCTCATTACTGGACCACTAAGCAATGGAGAAAAGATTAAAGTTGGCAAGGATTTCATATTGCTTGGATACATAATCAACACCCACAGAAGCAACAGTCAAAAAATCAGATGTAGAATTCTTGAGACTTCTGGTAAGATGGAAGAATAAGCAGATGAGCCACACAGACCCTCTTCAACAATGTAAAGAAAAACCAATTGACAGAGATACAGAAGATAATATTGGAGCCCTGAGCTTTGAAAGGAACTAGACAGAAGTGGATTAGGCACAAACTGGTGGAAAAACCTGAATGAAAACAGTGAGTACAGAGAAGGTCAGAGCTGCAGACAGTCAGCTACTCTGATGGGACCAACAGCCTGAATATTTCCAAGTGGTGTTGGGACCTGAGAATTGACTTAAAGATCAGCCCTGGTCCCCAAGAAGTGCAGGGACAACTGCACTGCTGGCCTATGACTAGGAAGGAACAGCAAGGAGGGAAAAAACCTAAGCTTTCCACTGTCCAGAGGGTGCAGCCATTTTGATTGTTTACACGTGACAGCCATTTTGGATATTTAAAGTGATTGAGGGTGCAGCCATTTTGAATCTTTACAAGTGGCAACTATTTTGGATTTTAAAGTGATAGCATTTTCATTTGGACTCCAGGAACCTAAAAATAGGTTCTTTTTGCCAAAGTCAGCAGGGACATACAAGGGGATGACAACAGGAAAGAGACAGGTGGTGAGCGTATAAGTGCTGTCAATTAGCAAATAGAGAAGCACAGTACCCTGCTTGTGTAGATAACATATAAAGTAAACAAAAATCATGGGCAAGTCACTCCAACATACAATCACCAACTAAATATAAACACAAAAATGTCACAACACCTCAGACACAACAGAGCATCCCAGTTCACACAAAGAAACAAGATAAAGCAGGAGAAACAAGGGACCAGGATACAGACTCAAAACACATCCTTGAGGAAGACGCAGCATTGGAACTCCCTGATAAGGAATTAAAAA
>NW_006921646.1:12122775-12123446 GCF_000298275.1 Orycteropus afer afer
AAAAATTTTGAAAGACAATACAAGAATAAGATGACAAACTAAATGAAAAATTAGGAATGCAACAAAATCTACACACAGAAATCCAGAAGATTAATACAAAATTTTCAGAAATAGATGTTGATGGGCAAAGGGGAAGAATTGAACCAATGGAAGACAGAATTAGTGAGATAGAAGTAAAATTCCTGAATACTTCTTTGGAAAGGGATCAATCAGAAAAAAGGATCAAAACAAACTGAAGAAACCTGAATGTTCATGTGGGATACCATCAAAAAGAATGAACTATGTGTCATCCAAATTCTAGAACAGGAAGAGACAAATAAAACCACAGACAAAATTGTCAAAGATTTGTTGGAAGAGAATTTTCCTGGTATGATGAAAGAAGAGAATATATCCATTAAGGAAATTCAACAAACCCCAAACAACATAGATCTTGAAAGAAAATCACCCAGATATATCAGCATCGAAACCAAAACCAAAGGCAAAGGAAGAATCATGACACCAGCACAGGTAAAATGAAAAATTACCTACGAGAGGCAACCAGTAAGACTAAGGTCAGATTTCTTGACAGAAACCATGCAAGTAAGAACATAATGGGATGGTATATATAAAATACTGAAGGACAAAAATGTCCAACCAAGAATTATGTACCCAGAAAAATTGTCCCTCAAATA
>NW_006921646.1:12123831-12131769 GCF_000298275.1 Orycteropus afer afer
TGTTATGTGCCGTCGAGTCGGCCCCGACTCATAGCGACCCCTCCTTGGGTTTTCGAGGCAGTATCACTACGGAAGTAGGATTGCCCAACCTTCCTAAACTTGTGAAGAAAACTATCAATCACAGGGTAACCTCAAAGGAAAATGATAAAACTTTACATCAAAAAAGAGGACCAGAATAAATATTCAGCAAATACTAAAATAACAGCAATGAAAGAAGTTATAACACAATTCATAAACAAAACAAGTTCAGCATAGAAAATTATATGGAATAAAGAGATTGACACCACGAAAAAGCACATAACAAAAAATGACTGCAACAAATTCATATTTGCTGATAATTACATATCAGGCAAGGGACTCATCTCTAAGATTTATAGAACAGTGGATGACCAAACTATGATACATACACTAATGGAATTCTATGCAGCACTAAAGAATAATGTAGAGTCTCCATAATATGGATGAACTTGGAGGACATTATGCTGAGTGACACAAGTCAATCACAGAAAGACAAATATAGTATTAGTTCATTGTTGTGGAGGGTCAAGGAAGGTTTATACATGGAGGGAAGCTTTCTTTGTTGGTTGCCAAGGGGAAGGGGAGGGGAGGGAACACTGAAAAGAAAATATATATATATATTGACCAATGTCACTTTGCTTTTGTGTATTTCACTGTACATAAATTATATTTCAGTAAAATGCAATTAAAAAAATCAATTCTTCTGTCTTCTTTTTTCATTGTCACCGTTCATGTGCATGTGAGGCATTGATAATACCATGGTTGGGTCAGGCACATTTTGGTCATTAAAGTGAGTGACATCTTTCCTTTTTAAAGCTTTAAGGAGGTCTTTGGCAGAAGTTTTGCCAATACAATACATCATTTTATTTCTTAGCTGCTGCTTTCATGGAACAGCAGTCAAAATATCAGATGATATTTCCAAACCAAAAACTCACTGCTGTCGAGTTAGATCTAATTCATAGCAACCCCTCCTTGGGTTTCCTAGGCAGTGTTCTGCAGAAGTAGATTGCCCAATCTTCCTTCCAAGGAGTGGCTGGTGGGTTTGAACTGCCAGCCTTCTGGTTAGCAGTTAAATGCCTTAGGCACTACACCACCAGAAGTCCAGGAAAATTGGTTACAAAGGACCTCTTTCAATTGTTGAAGAGCAAAGATGTCTCCTTGATAACTAGGGTGTGCCTGACACAAGTCATGGTATTTTCATGCCTCATATGCATGTAGGAGCTGGACAATGAATAAGGAAGACCAAAGAAGTGTTGATGCTTTTTAGTTGTGGTGCTGGCAAAGAATGCTGAAAGTACCATGGACTGCTAAAAGAACTAACAAATCTCTCTTGAAGGAAGTGCAGCCAGAATGCTCCTTGGAAGCGTGAATGGTCAGACTTCATCTCATCTACTTTGGTCATGTTTTCAGAAAGCACCACTCCCTGGAGAAGGATATCATGCTTGATAAAGTGGAAGGTCAATGAAAGAGGGGAAGGCCCTCAACAAGGTGGACTGATACAGTAGCTGCTATCATGGGCTCAGGTATAGATGTGATCATAGAACTGGCACAGGACCAGGAAGTGTTCCTTTCTGCTACATATAAGTTCGCCATGAGTCAGAGACAACTGTACAGCACCTAACAACAGCAAAGCTTTCATGGATGTTAATTAGATCCAACTAGAATGAAATTAGTGACAAATTCAATTTCTTCTCCATTTATCTTGATACATTTGTGACTAGCTGTTTTCTTCACTTTCAGGTGTAATCCTTACTAAAGGCTGTGATTTTTGACCTTCATCATTAAGTTTGTCAAGCCATTTTCATTTTCAGCTAGTAAGGTTATGTCATCTGCATAGCACAAATTATTAATGAGTTTTCCTCCACTGGTGATGCTTCATTCTTCTTTATAATAGTCCATTTTCTCAGATTATTTGTTTGGCAAACTGATTAAATGAGAAAGGTGAAAGGATACAACCCTAAAAAAAGAAAAAAAAAGAGAGAGAGAAAGAAATCAGATGTATGCACTGGAAAAATATGCTTCAAAAGACCTCTTTAAAGTGTGAAGAAGCAAAGATGTTACTTTGAAGAGCAAGGTGTGCCTAACCCAAGCCACTCCTCAGAAGAAAGACTGAGCAATCTACTTCTGTAGAGATACCGCCTCAGAAACCCAAGGAGGTGACACTATGAGTTGGAGACGACTCAACGGCACATAACAACAGCAGCAACCCAGGCCATGGTATTTTTAATTGCCTTATGTTCATGTTAAAGCTGGACAATAAATAAGGAAGGCCCAAGAGGAAGTGAGGCCTTTGAATTATGCTGTTGAGAAAGGATCCCAAAAATACAAGTGACTACTGGAAAACCCGCTACCATCGAGTCAATTTCTTCCTACTCATAACAAAAACAAATGCATTTCCATTAAGTTGATTTGTCTCATAATCAGGAAGTAAATTGCCCCACCTTCCTTCCAGAGAGCACCTAGTGGGTTTGCACCACCAACCTTCTGGTTAACAGTCAAATGCTTTAGGTACTGCACCATCAGAACTCCTTATGGACTATGAAAAGAAGGAACAACTCTGTCCTGGAGGAACTGCAGCCAGAATGTTCCTTTGAAGGGATAATGGCCAGACTTTGTCTCTCATTGTCTGGTCTTGTTGTCAGAAGGTACTTGTCCCTTGAGAAAGAGATAATGCTCGGTAAAGTGTTGGGTCAGCAAAAAAGGGGTAGACTCTCAACAAGATGGATTGACACGGTGGCTATGAGGGTGGACTCAAGTACAGCATGGATTGTGGTGTTGGTGCATGACTAGGCAATGTTTTGTTCTGTTGTACACAGGGTCCAAAGAGTCAGAGGCAACTCAACGACACTTAACAACAGCAACAAGTAAATGAGTAAAATTTCTTAGTTAATTTCTCATTTTCTATCTAGATGGGGGTATACATGGTTATCTCTTACTTATCTCCACTAAAGAAAAGCCAACGATAAGAGGTTTTAATACAAAAATCATCAGTAGACAAGTAAGAGGACTCATAAAATTATATGAAAAATAGAGACTAAGGTAAGAACAAGTGCTTTATCTCCTGAAAATACAGAGGAAAATCATAGAAAGAATAATGAAGTTTTAAACAGCTCTGATGGTGTAGTGTCTAAAGCATTTGACTGCCAACCAGAAGGCTGGTGGTTCCAACTCACTAGCCAGTCCTTGGAAGGAAGACTGGGCAATCTATTTCCATAGAGATACTACCTCAGAAACCCAAGGAGGGGTCACTATGAGCCGAAATCAACTTGACAGCAGTGAGTTTTTTTGGTTTAATACATGTAAATATTTTTCTCCTTCCCAATCTTCATAATCAGCAAACAGAAAACACCAAAACCAATGGAGGAATGCAAAGTAGACACACACAGACACACATAAAAACCAAACTCACTGTCATCCAGTCTATTCGACTCATAGTGACCCCTCCTTGGGCTTCTGAGGTGGTATCTCTACAGAAGTAAATAGACCATCTTCTACTTGAGCAGTGGCTGGTAGATTGGAACAGCCAGCCTTCTGGTTAGCAGTTAAATATCTTAGGCACTAGTACATGGAAATCAACAAACAAACAAAAAAAAAAACTACATTTATAAAAGTAGAGAAATTTGTTGTGGAATGAAATTCACATGATGTATCAAAATTAGTTTCTTCCCCATTATCATTCTTCTCAACAGAAAGAGAGGTAAAGGATGTGAATATAAAACTAAAAAAAAAAAAAATGTATTTCATATTTTGCACACAAATCCAGAGTTTATATTACCACATGGTCATGAACTCAAAAAAGAAGAAATTTCTCCTTTGTCTTTTTCTTAATATAAGAATACTAGAAATCTCTATGCTTCTGAAGTGTTGTTGGTAGAGGTAGTCTAGTGATACGACAGCAAAAAAAATAATTCATTAGCAAAATGGGGAAGTACCAGTCTTAATCTAAAAAATCAGAAGTGTTTCTTCTTATTATTTTATATTGAGTTAAATGTTTGACTCTTAATACTTTCCTACATGCAAAATACAAGTATCTTGAAGTTCTTCATAATGTATTATAAAGTGATTTAGTATGTCATAAGTACTTTTTAAATATTTGGATTTGGCTGTAGTATCCATGAGTTGGTTAATTTACTTATGAGCCCTATCATGGAAAGATTTAAAGATTAATTTGAGAAAAGTTGAAACAAATTAGATTATCAGGTTAAATTTGTTACATGCATCCTGCTTATGTTTTTGTTGGTTAATTTATATCCACTCAAATACATAAAGCAAATTTTGGTGAAAAACCTGAAGTTGTACAATATTTTCAGTAATAATTCTTTTTTATTCTTGTGTTTTCTACTCAAATATGATGTCTGTGTCACCAGATATTATAATAGCAGACTTTTTTTTTTCTTAGATCATTAAAATTGGTAAATTAACTTTTTTTAAAAAAATATTTTCCATGTTACTGTTAGTCTTTCTTTATTACAAGGCTTGTCTCTCAAAAGTTTATATGAAGGAACCAGTATTGAGCTGGTTTCTTTTCTTTTTCTTTACTTTTTTTTTTTTTAAGGCGCTTTGTATTCTTTAACTTAATCTCCACATACCATGTTAAGAACCATCAATTTTGAGTTTACTAAGTTATTAAAGAAAGTTATAAAACAGTGTAAAAAAAAATGTTTTAGATGACAACATCCTGTGCCTGATAATGCAATTAAAAGGAAAAAGAAAGAAAAGAATAGTGTCTTTTACTTACTCTTGCTAAATGAGACAGGAAGGAGATTAGCATCAGGAAAAATAAATTTGGATTTAACAAGCTGATGCTCACTGCTGTAATTACCTACTGTGCCTATTTTTAATCCTGCTTACTTTGTGATACTTGATAACATAATAAACTTTAAATATCCAATTTAATTGGATATTTTAAAAGCCATTTTAATTATTTACAAGCAGTGGCCATTTTGGATATTTAAAGTGAACCAAGGGTGCAGCATTTTAAATGTTAACAAGTGGCAGCCATTTTGGATACTTAAAGTGTTGGTTGTGTTTATGAACATTTGCAAGGTGCTCATTTGTTACTTGCATCCAGTTGGAAATGCTACTTTGTATACAGAAAATAGGTTGACCAGGTGAAAATAATTACATCATTTTAATCTAATGTAGAGAGAATTCACCTAAATTCAGTTCTATAGAGGTTTGTTATAAATTGCAAAATTACATCCTGGAGAAGAGGGGAAAAAAATAAAAACACTATATTATGTTTAAAATTCCCTTCAAGTACATATTATGTCTACACATTTTGTTACCAGAAGCAAGTTTATGATCTGTGATTGGCAATAGCATTTTGGAAGGCAAATTATTTTTTACCCTAAACAATTCTAATAAAATTTTTCTCCTGCTAACCATGAGAAGCTTGTCAAACAATTATGTCAAAATTTCCAGTATTTTCATGCAAATAGAGAGAAAAGCTGAAAATGAATTTGTGCATAAGACTGTTTTGGCATATTGCTTTTTAAAAACTCTAAAATTGATATAAAAGTGTCTTAAAATCTGACTTCTGGTAAGATGATAGAATAGACAGACAAGCTACACAGATTGCCTTCAACAAAGAAAAGAGAAACCAATTGACAGCGACAGAGAAGATAATTCTGGAGCCATGAGCTTTGAAAGGAAATATACAGAAGTGGATGAGGTACCAACTAGTGGAAAAATCTGAATGAAAACAGTGAGTACAGAGACAGACAGAGATGCAGACTGTCAGTGACTCTGACTGCACCAACACTTTGGATATTTCCAAGTGGGTTTCAGACCTGATAATTGACCTAAAGATCAGTGCTAGTCACCAATGGCTGCAGGGATAACTGCACTGGTAGTTGATGACTATGAAGAGAAACATCAAGGAGAGAGAAAGCCTGAGCTGTGGACTTTTGGCTGTGCAGAGGATGTAGTCATTTTTCTTATTTACAAGCTGTGGCCATTTTAGATACTTAAAGTGACCAAGGGTGCAGCCATTTTGAATGTTAACAAGTGGCATCCATTTTGGATATTTAAAGTGACAGCATTCTCATTTGGATTCCCAGGACCTAAGAATAGGCTCCATTTGAAAATGATGGCAGGAACATATAGAAGGCTGACAACAGGAAAGGAGACATGTGGTTAGTGCATAAGTGATGTCAACTAGATAATAGAGGAGCACACTACCGTGCTTACTTAGATAACATCCAAACAAAAAAAAGAAAATGAAAATCTTGGACAAGTCACTCCAACATACAATCACTAATTAAATATAAACACAAAAACATCACATGTCTTGGAGAAAACAGAGCATCAGAGTCCACACAAAGAAGCATGATAAAGCAGCAGAAACAAGGGAACAGGATACAGACCCAGAACACATCCCTGAGGAAGAAGCAGCATTGGAACACCCTGATAAGGAATTCAAAATAATTATATTTATGTACCTTCAATGGATTGAGAGACAGATCAAGGAAAACACTGACAAAATTGAAGAAAGCCCTACAACAATATCAAAAGACAATACAAGAATAAAATGACAAAATAAATGAAAAATTAGAAATAATACTAAATCTATACATAGAAATCCAGAATATTGATACTAAATTTTCAGAAACAGATTACACATTGAAGAGGCAATGGAGTAGAATTGAATCAATGCAAGACAGATATAGTGCGATTGAAGACAAATATCTCAATAATTTGGAAAGGGGTAAATCAGAAAAAAAGATAAAAATAAAATGAAGAAACACTAAGGTTCATGTGGGATACCATCAAAAGGAATAACTTGTGTGTAATCAGAATTCCGAAACAGGAAGAGAACAAGAAAACTACTGAGAAAATTGTGGACAATTTGTTGGAAGAGAATTTCCCTGGTATAATGAAAGACAAGAATATTTCCATTCGAGAAGTCCAATGAACCCCAAACAGGATATACCCCAAAAGAAAATCACCAAGACATATCATAATCAAACTCACCAAAACCAAAGACAAAGAAAGAATCCTGAAAGCAACATGGGAAAAATAAAAAGTTACCTACAAGGGGCAACAAATAAGACTATGCTCAGATTTCTCTATAGAAACCATGCAGGCGAGAAGACAATGGGGTGATATATTTAAAACCCTGAAAGAAAAAAAAAAATTCCAACAAGAATTATATACCCAGCAAAATTTCCCTCAAATATGATGGTGAAATTAGGATATTTCCAAACAAGAAGAAATGAAGGGAATTTGTTCAAATCAAATCAATCTTACAAGAGATGCTAAAGGAAGTCCTTTGGACAGAGAACCAACAGCAGCAAACAACAACTGACTATTAATACACATGGTGACATAACCCAGAGACCAACCCAGTTATGGAAGTATCCAAAGTAAATAAGCCTACAAGATTATAAACAGGGAACCAGAGACAACGATTGACAAATGAGGACAACCACAAACTAAAGAGAGGTAAAAAGTTGTATAGTTACAGAACTTCTAAAAAGTAGGGCAGTTAAGACAACTGTAAGACAGAACTGACTTTTAAATTTGGGAAGAAAATTAGAAATCTTAGGGTAACCTTAAAGAAAATGATAAATCTTCACATCAAAATAAAAAAAAGAGGACCAGCACAAATATTTAGCAAATACTAAAACAATAGCAACAAAAGAAGTGATAACAAGATTTATAAACAAAACAAGCTCAGTATAGAAAATTATATGGAACAAATATATCAGCAACACTGAGAAAAAACACATAATAAAATGACAGAAACAAATTCATACTTGTGGATAATTACACTGAACGTCAATGGATTAAATGTACCACTAAGAGATGGAGAGTTGCACACTAGATAAGAAAACATAACCCGAGGGGCGGGGCAAGATGGCGGACTAGGCAGAAGGATTGCACAGACCCTCTTCAACAAAGAAAAGGGAAACCAAT
>NW_006921646.1:12138212-12139453 GCF_000298275.1 Orycteropus afer afer
AAAAAAAGAAAACATAACCCATCAATATGCTGTCTACAAGAGACACACATTAGAGATAAAGAAAAAAAATAGACTAAAAATCAAAAGTTGGAAAAGAAACATCAAGCAAATGGCAATCATAAAAGAGCAAGAGTGACAATATTAATTTCTGATAAAATTGACTTTTAGACAAAAACCACCATAAGGGACAAGGAAGGACATTATATAATAATTAAAGGATCGATTGAACAAGTATATATAACCATAATAAATATCTATAGTCCCAATGAAAGAGACCCAAAATAGATAAAGCAGACTCTAAGAGAACTTAAAGACAAATAGATGACTCCACAGTCATAGTAGGAGACTTTCATAGCACTTTCAATGAAAGATAGAACAACTGGAAAAAAAATCAACAAAGACACAGAACTAAACAGAACAATACTTGATCAACTTGACCTTATATACATCTACAGAACACTTTGCCCAACAAGAGCATAATATACATTCTTTTCTTGTCCACATGGAACATTCTCCATGGTAGACCATATGTTAATCCTTAAAACAAGCCTTAGTAAATTTAAAAACATTGAAATACTGCAAAGCATCTTCTCAGATCACAATACTATCAAATTAGAAATCACCAATGGAAGATGAACGGAAAAAGAACAGACACAGGGAAACTGAATACCACTCTCCTTTAAAATGACTGGGACTGGGTAATAGAAGAAATAAAAAAAATGAAATTAAAAAATTCCTTGAATCAAATGAGAATGATAGCACAACACACCAAAATCTTTGGGACACAGCAAAAGCCGTGATCAGAGGCTAATTTATAGCAATCAATGACCACATCAAAAAAGAAGAAAGAGCCAAAATGAGCATCTTAGCCCAATATCTCTAACAATTAGAAAAAGAGTAGCATAAAAAAGCCTATAGACACCAGAAGAAAATAAATAATAGAGATTCAAGCAGAAATCAATGAAACAGAAAAAAGAAGGAGATTAGAAAAATATCAAGACTAGAAGTTGTTTTTTTTTGGAAAAGGTTAATAAAATTGACAAGCCATTGGCAAATTTAACAAATAAAAAGAGGGAGAGAATACAAATAACATGAATAAGAAACAAATTGGGTTAAACCACAACGGAATCAACAGAAATTAAAAGGATAATATCAGGATACTATTGATAATTATACTCCAACAAATTCAAAAATCTAGAAGAAATGGACAGATTTCTAGAAACACACTATTTACCTAAACT
>NW_006921646.1:12140247-12141793 GCF_000298275.1 Orycteropus afer afer
TGAGTGGGAGACAACAACTGTGCCCACATGACACACCCACACCCACATCGCCTGCAGCTCCACTTACTGAGTGAGAACCACCATTTCCTTCTCCACCAACTGTCCAAAAATAAATGACCACCAAAAAGAGCCTGACTCACCCTTAACTGCTCTTCACAGACAGTTAACAGAGATCTAAATACAACAATGTCACAATGTCTCAGAGACAACAGACCATCAGAGTCCACATAAAGAAGTAACGTAAAGTGGTAGAAACAAGAGAGCTGGATACAGACCCAGAACACATCCCTGAGGAAGAAGCAGCATTGGAAATCCCTGACATCAAAAATATATTTCATTATGACCAAGCGGGGTTCATATTAGATATGCAAGGATGGTTCAACATTAGAAAAACAACCAGCATTATTCACCACATAAATAAAACAAAGAAAAAGAACCACATGATCATATCAATCAATGCAGAAAATGTATGTGATAAAATTCCACACCCATTCCTGACAAAAAAAAAAACTCTCAGCATAATAGGAATAAAAGGGAAATTCCTCAACATAATAAAGGGTATACATGCAAAACCAACAGCCAATGTTATTCTCAATGAAGAGAGACTGAAACAATTCCCTATGTGAACAGGAACAAGACAAAGATGCCCTCTATCACTACTTCTATTCAACCTTGTATTGGAAGTCCTAACCAGGGCAATGAGGCAAAAAAGAGAAATCAAAGGCAGCCAAATAGGTAGGAAGAAGGCAAACTATCCTTATTTGCTAATGATATAACCTTATACATAGAAAACCCAAAAGACTCACCAAAATAATCTACTGGGACTTATTAAGAGATTTAGTACAGTGATGAGAAATGAGATCAACATCCAAAAATCAGATGGATTCCTCCATACCAGGAAAGAGTTTGCTGACAAGCAAATTAGGAAATCAATACAAATCAATACCGTTCTCAAAAAAAAAAAAAAAAAAAAAAAACCTTGGAAATAAATCTCACTAGTGACACAAAAGTCCTGTACAAAGAAAACAAGAAATCACTATTCCAAGAAATTATCAGAGATCTACATAATGGAAGGACATACCATGCTCTTGGATAGGAAGATTGAACATTGTGAAAATGTCAATACTACCCAAAGCAATCTATACATGCAATGCAATCCCAATCTAGATCCCATCAACATTCTTTAAGGATATGGAAAAGCCAGTCACTAATTTTACGTAAAGTGAGAGCTGGGACGAGAGTAGGTATATGCACATCCATATTCATTGCACTACTTACAATAGCGAAAACATGGAAGGAGCCCAGGTGCCCATAAACAGCAGAATGGATAATCAAACTCTTGGTATGTACAACCAATGGAATACTATGCAATCCTAATGAATAATATAGAATCTGCAAAGCACTGCATAACATGAATGAACTTGGAGGACATCATGCTAAGTGAATAAGTCAATCACAGAAGGAAAAATATTGTATTATTGTAAAAAATCAAGGAAAAGTTTATATATGGAAGGAAAGTTTCTTGGCTGGTTATCAGGGATGAGAG
>NW_006921646.1:12142918-12150968 GCF_000298275.1 Orycteropus afer afer
AGTATCACTACGGAAGTAGGATTGCCCAACCTTCCTTCCGAGGAGTGGCTGGTGGGTTTGAACCGCCAGCAGTCTGGTTAGCAGGCAAGTGACTTAGCCACTATGCTACCAGAGCTCTATATGTGTAGAGATATAAAAACAAAAAATTAAATAAATAAATAAACAAACTCAACGCCATCAGGTAAATTTGACTCATTGTGACCGACCCCATCCTTGGGTTTTGAGGTGGTATCACTACTGAAGTACGTTGGCCAACCTTCCTTCTGAGGAGTGGCTGGTGGGTTTGAACGGCCAGCCTTCTGGTTACAGCCAAATGCCTTAGACACTACACTACCAGAGCTTCTACTTGTATATGTATAGTACACACATATTAAGTACATAACTCAAAGGATGTATTATTTGTGTCAGTTTAAAAAGTCTCTTCAAAACTTAGTGACTTAAAATAACCAGTATTATCTCCACATTTCTGCTGATCAGGAATTCAGAACAACTTAGCTGGGAAACTGGCTAAGGACATCTCCTGTGGTTTCAATTACAATGAGCTCACCCTAGTAGTTCGAGTTTAACCCAAATATGAGACAGCCTGTAAGGTGAACAACAAAAGAAATGGGAGGTACACATTCTACTTTAGAAAAGTTCAGGTTTCTCTGCTACTTTGATAACAATTTGGGAGCTCTGGTGGTGTAGTGCCTAAGGCATTTGACTGCTAACCAGAAGGCTGGAGGTTCAACCCTACTAGCCACTCATTGGAAAGAATATTGGGCAATCTATTTCCATAGTGATACCACCTCATAAACCCAAGGAGATATCACTGTGAGTTGGATCTGACTCGATGGCACTGAGTTTGTTTAATCCAAGTAGTATAAGGTAAACAACAACAACAAAAAAAATGGGAGGTACACATTCCTTAGAACAATCAACCATACAAGATTTGAAGGAGAGTATTTGCCCAGGGACAAAGCTTAAAAGGTGGGAAGGGATAGGGATGGACAAATAGAAATGGTAAACACAGGGAGAAAGTGGGTAGTGTGCTGTTACATTGTGTGGATTGCAAGAAATGTCACAAAACTTGAATAAACTATCAACCAATTTGGTCTATAAACTTTCACCCAAATCACAGTGAAAAGTTATTAAAATAGTAGTAATAAATAATGTGAAGCTCAAAAGAAAAAAGAGTGTCTTGAGTATTTGTGTATATTTCTGTATACATGATAAATTCAATTTATCAGATTGCATAAACCCATTGGATTTTGTTTGCTTTACGTCTATAAATAAGTCTTGGGATATTTGAAATCCTACTGACTGACTCTTTGAACCACCAAACTGAAAAAACAAACTTACTGCCGTTGAGTAGGATCTGACTCATAGAGACCCTTCCTTGGGTTTCTGAGGCAATATCTCTGTAGAAGTAGATTGCCCAAACTTCTTTCTGAGTATTTGCTGGTGGGTTTGAATTACCAGCCTTCTGGTTAGCAGTCAAATGCCTTTGGCATTATGCCACCAGAGCTCTCACAGGCCAAGCATATATTCTCATTAATTTCTAATAGGTCTCTTAATATATTTTAATAAGGTTTAACATTTGTCCACTGTTATTATACATCTTAATTTAAAGACGCTTTTTGTTTTTTAGTTGTCCAGGCATCTCCAACTCATGGGGACTCCACATATAACAGAATGAAACGTAGCCCAGTCTTGCACAATCTTCATTATAGTTGGTATGTTCTACTTCATTGATATGGCCACTGTGATTTTAATCTCTTTCCAAACTAATTGGCTAATTTTCCAGCACTATAGCACTATATTGAAGAAGAGGAATTCTAGTGACACAATAAATAAAGTGCTCAACTGATAACCAAAAATTCAACAGTATAAATCCACCAGCCCCTCTGCAGTGTGAGACTGTTTGCCTCCAGAAAGATTACAGTATTGGAAACCCCACTGGGCAGTTCTACACTGGTGGCTTAGTGTCTAAAGCACTTGACTGCTAACCAGAAAGGCTGGCGGTTCAAACCCACCAGCCACTCCTCTGAAGGATAATGGGGCAATCTACTTCCATAGTGATATTGCCTCGGAAACCCAAGGAGGGGTCACTATGAGTCGGGTCCAACTCAACGACACATAACAACAACAACGACATGAGTCAGAATTGATTCAGCCACAATGAGTTGTATTGAACAACGTGATGTTGTAATCTATAGGGTTTTAATTCGTTAATTTCAGAAGTAGACAACCAGACCTTTCTTCCTACTCTGCTTAGCCTGGAAGGTCCACCATGGGTGACACTGTTGGTATTTTAAATACTTATAACAGCTTCTAGCATAATAGCAACAGAAGAGCTACTACAATACAATACATTGACAGGTCACAGATTTTAAAATATATACTCTGCATCTTGCTCCCATGGAGCAACTGTTGAGTTCAAACGTCCAAACTTTTGGTTAGCAGCCCAATGCTTTAACCACTGTACCACCAGAGCTCCTACTCTCAAAAAATTATTTAAAGAGTCTTTCTTTTGTTGCTTTATAGAAATACATTTAATTTTCATATTGATTCATTTTCATTGGCCTTTGAAAACTTGTTTTTATTTTTAGAAATTTTCTCTAAGTTTCTTTGGATTTTTCACACAAACAGTTATCTTCAAAGTTCATTTCTTCCTTTTTAATCTTTCACATTTTATTTAATGGTTAAAAACTATATGTCAAGCCCCAAATGTTTCATATACCTTACTGGTATAACCATTAGTGTCCAAAAAGCTCATTTTTCTTAAACTGTCTTTTCTAGATTAGAAAAGTTCATGTTCCTCAGCTACTTTGGTAATAATTTGGGAGCTCTAACAATTTGGGAGCTCTGCTTGTGTAGTGGGAGCTCTGGTAGCAGAGTGTCTAAGGCATTTGACTGCTAGCCAGAAGGCTGGTAGTTCAAACCCACCAGCCACCCAAGGAGGGGTTAACTATGAGTTGGTTCCAACTCAATGGCAGTGAGTTTTTTTTTTTTTTTTTTCCCCCTGGTGACAATATTAGTTAATTTTGATTATGTCATCATAAGTATTTATTTCCCCTTTTTTGTTTTTAATATTAATTATTTGTGCAACCATTTGTTAATGTTTTAATCTTGTCTTAGAACAATTTTTATGTCCTTATTAATTCATTTCTGTTTTATTTTTCATCGTTCTTCTTTCTTTTTTCACACTTTTTAAATTACCTGCTTAGTTCATTATCAGCCATAAATTTGACACTCTAAATTTCCCTCAGAATACTGATTCAGCTGCATCCTACGAATGTTTGTGTATATTTTGCATTATACATTCATATATACATATTTCTCAGTTAAATATTTTGTAATTATATGATATAGTTTTAAATTATGAATTAGTTAGAAGTATATCACTATGTTCTTTTTAATACATTTTAACCTAATTTTACCAGTTGTCAGTGATAGAAATGAAGTGATATTTGATGAAATTACTTAGAGAATATATTTCATCAAATTTCTTGAGTAATCCATGAGTGATTAAAAGAAATGTGGGGTGTGATGTCCATTTCATCAAGCTTATTGATTATGAAGTTTAAATCATCTATATTTTCTCTCTTATTCTTTTGGTTAATTGACCAAATAATGAAAAATAAAAGCCATGTATGGTTACTGGAGGACATTTGGAAAATAGTAAAATCTATTAAAATATTTTATCATAATGTCACTAAATAGTGACAATATTTTAGTTTTATTTTTCTAGGTAATCACTTGAACCTCTTATGAAGTATATTAACATATAGACAAGATGTCTCCCATGCAAGCCTGCCCCCACAGCTTTGTGATTAGCGCAGCAAAAAGAAGTCAAGACTCTTTCTTAATTTTAGCATTTTATCACTTTACTATTTGAAAAACAATACATAATTTCTGCAATAGCTGCATAGTGTCACTAATGAAGACTATTCTTACTTATTTTGGTACTTGCTATTAGCTATGGCAATGTTTGGATAATGACTGGGTAAGTGGAATTTGAGATTTTTATAATTTCAGCATTGAAACTCAAAAGGGAAAATATTGAGATCATAATTCCTTTCTTCATTTGGGCCACTTTTCTCAAACGCATTTACCCTTTTTTTCCCCTTAGAGATCAGGTTTCCATTCTGCACAAAAGACAGTCTTGTTCAAATCACAAAAATATTTTAAAGTCTCCTATCCCCCAGTAATGGGTTTTTACTTGTATTGTACATTTCAATAACTAGGAGAAGAATCTTAAGCAATTAATGGCATTTTTTTTTACCTAATGCAGGTTTTATTTCTTTATTTTCTTACTAATAATTTTGTTGTTGCTACTTCAATCAGAAGAGATGATTTTCCTAGCAAATTCTCACTCAGTAGTATAACGTAATTTCCCGCTGTCCACTTTTAGAATAAAGTTGCAAATAAAATTTAGAATGATAAGAAATTAATTAGTCTCCCATCTAAATTATGACTAGACTCTAATGGACCATGTTGATTTCTCTTTAGTAAGTTTGTGATAAAGCTAATTAGGTGTAATAGTTTTATTTGCACATTGCGATTGATGAGAAAGCCAACAACTATGTAGAGTTCAGAAGAATACATAGTATAAATCAGTATAAATGGAAAACAATTAAAATGCTGTAAGATAATGACAAATTAAAAAGCCAAAAAGAGGAAAGAAATAATATATTTTAAAAAGATTATGCTTTATATTTACATAAACAAAAATTTTAATATATTCTATTAATTCTAGTATTAATTCTAAAATTCTAATAATTCCCAAAGAAAATTAATTTATTATTTGCACTTTAACAGCTTAGAAGGGTATGACAATTTGAGAATTCAAGTCATTCAGGTTCTACTGGCTGCTATTTTTTATGCAACAGCAGACAATCTTTTATATATATATATGCATAATATTATGTATATTATATATATATATATGTAATATATATTTTATGATGCATAAATGCATATACTCTATTATATACAAGGAGCTCTGGTGGTGTAGTGGTTAAAGCATTTGTCTGGTAACCAAAAGATTGGTAGTTCGAATCTACTAACTGCTTCACAGAAGAAAGATGAGGCATCCTGCTTCTGTAAAAGTTGCAGGCTTGAAAAATGAAGATTGCTCTCAGTAGAAATCAAATCAATGGCAGTGAGTTAGTAATTAGTTGTATATTATGTATACATACATAATATATACCTTGTAGTTAGGTGCTGACGAGTTGATTCTGACTCACAGCGACCCTATGTGCAACAGAACAAAACACTGCCCCTTCCTGTGCCATCCTCCTTGCTATGTTTGAACCCATCATTGCAGCCACTGTGTCAAGCCATCTTGTTGAGGGTATTTCCCTTATTTTCTGCCCCTACACTTTACAAAGCATGATATCCTTCTACAGGGACTGGTCCCATTTCACAACATGACCAAAGTAAGAGTGATGAAGTCTGGCTATTCTCGCTTCTAAGGAGCATTCTGGCTGCATTGTCTTCCAGGACAGATTTGTTCCTTCTTTTGGCAGTCCATGGTATTTTCAGTATTCTTAACCAACACCACAATTCAAAGCCATCAATTCTTCCATCTTTCTTATCCATTGTCCAGCTTTCAAATGCATATGAAGACATTGAATGTATCATGGTTGGGTTAGGCAAACTTAGTCTTCAGAGTGACATCCTTGCTCGTCAAGACTCTTTAGAGGTCTTTTGCAGTAGATATGCCCAGTGCACTACCACATCTGATTTCTTGACTTTTGTTTCTATGGACATTGATTGTAGATACAAATAAAATGAAATCTTTGACAACTTCAATCTTTTCTCCATTTATCATGATCTTACTTATTGGTCCTGTCATGAGGATTTTTGTTTTTTTTATGTTAAGGTGTAATCCACACTAAAGACTTGTCTTTGATCTTCATCAATAAGTGCTTCAAGTCATCTTCACTTCCATCAAGCAAGACTGTATCATCTGCACATCACAAGTTGTTAATCAGTCTTCCTCAGTCCTGATGCTGCATTCTTCTTCATATATTCCAGCCTCTTGATTATTTGCTCACCACACAGATTGAATAAATATGGTGAAATTATATAACCCTGACATATGTCCTTACTGATTTTAGACCATTCAGTATTTCTCTGTTCTGTTTTAACAACTACCTCTTTGTCTATGTACTAGTTCCTCATGAGCACAATTAAGTGTTCTGGAATTCCCATTCTTTGCAATGTTATCCATAGTTTGTTATGACACACACAGTTGAAGTCCTTAGTATAGTCAATAAAACATCTTTCTGGTGTCCTTTACTTTCAGCCAAGATCCATCTGACATTAGCAATGATATCACTTGTTCTATGTCCTCTTCTGCATCCAACTTGCATTTCTGGAAGTTCTCTGTCAGTATAATTCTACAACTGTTTTTAAATTATCTGCAGCAAAATTTTACTTGCATGTGATATGTATAGATATTGATACCTTGTTGGTTCTGTGGAGAATCGTTGTCTTCCTTTCAAGATTTAATTCTTGGCCAATGCACCTCATGCCTAGCCGCCATTATAGGTAAGTGGAGGTTTTCAAGTTCCTGTGATGAAAAACAGCTTTCAAAAGAGCTTCCGGACTAAGGTTGACTAGGAAGAAAGGCCTGGTAATCTACTTCTGAAAATCAGCCAATAAAAACTCTGTGGATCACAACCCTATGGATTTCAATTATATTTGAGAATTATTCAAAGATAATATCAGTTCATTAGGGAGATGGCACAGGATCAGGCAGTGCTTCATTTCTTTGTGCATGAGGTTGCCATGAATGGGGTACCCACCAGACAATGCCTAAAAATAACAATATATTTATAGCAAGTTTTAACCTCAAAAATATTGGAAACTATTTGTAAACAAAAGAACCAGTCTTCTACTTTAGGATACATAGAAAATCACTGATACAGAATTTAATGCTGCAAAATTTTGAAAAATTTTTTGGTAATAATTTTAAAATGCATGAAAATTAGATTCAGACAATCTTCTATTGAGTACTTGAGCTTTGATTTATTAGATTAAAGGCTTTTTGCCAGTAATATAATCTCTCTGTGTCATGATTTCCTCATTTGAGGACAATAAATTGAATTTCTCTTGGGGATTTATTTTGAAGATTAAGTGACATTTTATATATAATATGCAAGAAACAAGGTGTGACACATTATAAGCATTTGGTAAATAACTTTTATTATTATAATTTTCAATAATGATAGGAAAGAAAATCAGTCTTCATAGAAGTTTTTAAAGTAAATTCTACTTCACAGAACGTTTAGAATTTGCAGTGTTCCAACTTAAGAAGTAGACATATAAAAACTCAATTTTCATCATTTTTTTTTGAGTACTTAATAGAGCCTCCTTCTGTTGAGTAATGAAATGCAAGTAAATGAAATGATCAGATTTTGCTGGGAGAAACTGGGCCTTTTTAGAATCTGTTCTCTTATTATAAAATGAGGCAACCATTTTTCAAAACTACTACAGAACAATTAAATAACCATCCACTGATATTGCTAGTTATATCCAACTCTCCTCCACTATTCCTATACTCCCCCTTCCTCTGGGAAAAGACTAACCCATAGTAAATGTATTTCATACACCTGACAGACCACACAGGTATTCATATTTTACAGGGAGTAATATTTTCTTTTACAGTTTCCCCAAAGGTACTTTATATCATTCTAGTGAACAGCAGAAATAATAAAATTTCAAAATTCAATAAACTAAAGAGATCTAAATTAAAGCTTGGTCACTATAGAGGTAGACATATAAATAATATTGTTACTCCATTTAAAAATTGTTTTGTAGCATTTAATGCTGTTATCACACACCTATGTCACACAAATTCATATATACCATAACTTAATAAGGTATATACCATAACCCCAGGCTTACAGGTGAGGAGAGACAACTCAGGGATGCCCGAAGTAGCAAGAGGGAAGATCGGGAGAAAGGGGTTTAAAAGCCAGGAAGCCAGAGAGAAGAGCAGTCAGCCGAAGGGATTAGGTGAGGAGAGGCAACTCAGGCCCGCCCAGAGTGGCAGACC
>NW_006921646.1:12155043-12174676 GCF_000298275.1 Orycteropus afer afer
TGCATTTTGTTATATGGCATTATTTATGTTACACACCATCAAGTTGGTTCTGACTCATGATGACCCTATTTACAATAGAACGAAACAGTGTCCAGTCTTATGCTATCCTAACAATTGTTGGTATACTTGAGCCCATTGTTACAGTAATTGTGTTGTTCCATCTCACTGAAGACTTTTCTCTTTCTTGCTGACTCTCTACCAAGGATAATGTTTTTCTTCAGTGACTGGTCCCTCCTGTTAACATGTCCAAAGAACATAAGACTAAGTTCAGACATCTTTGCTTCTTAGGAGTCTAGCTGCATTTCCTCCAAGACAAATTTCTTTGTTCTTCTGGAGATCTGCAGTATATTTAATATTCTTTTTCACCACCATAATTTAAAGCCATCAATTCTTCCTTTGTCATTGTCCTACTTTCACATGAATATGAGGCAATTGAAACACCATAGATTGGGTCAGGTGCACATTAGTCCTCAAAGTGACATCTTTGCTTTTTAACACTTTGAAAAGAGCTTTTATAGAAGATTGCCCAAAGCAATAATTGTTTGACTTCTTAACTTCTGCTTCCATGGATATGGATTGCAGATCTAAGAAAAATGAAATCATTGACACCTTCAATCTTTTCTTCTTTTATGATGTTGTTTATTGAAAATTTTTCTTTTGTATGTGTTGAAATCCTTTCATCATGCTTATTCAATCTGTTTGCTGAGCAAATGATCTGAGAAACTGGACTATATGAAGAAGAACACAGAATCAGGATTGGAGGAAGGATCATTAACAACTTGTGATATGCAAATGACACAACCCTGCTGGCTGAAAGTGGAAATGACTTGAAGCACTTAGCGATGAAGATCAAAGACTTCAGTATGGATTACACCTCAACACGAAGAAAACAAAAACCCTCACAATTAGACCAATAAGTAATATTACAATAAATCAATAAAATATTGAAGTTGTGAGGTGTTTTATTTTACTTGGAACCATTATCAACACCGATGGAAGGAGCAGTCAAGAAATCACCATGGTGTTACACAGGGCAAATCTGCTGCAAAAAGACCTCTTTAATGTGTTGAAGAGCAAAGATATCACTTTGAAGACTAAAGTGTGTCTAGCCTAAGCCATGGTATTTTCAATAGCTTCACATGCATATGAAAGCTGGACAACAAATAAGAAAGACTGGAGAATTGATGCCTTTGAAGTGTGGTGTTGGTGAAGAAAGTACCATGAACTGCCTGAAGAAAGAACAAATCCATCCTGGAAGAAAAATAGCCAGAATACTCCTTAGAAGAGAGAATGGCCAGACTTTGTCTCACCTACTTTGGTCATGTTGTGAGATGGGATCAGTCCCCGGAAAAGAATATCATGCTGGGTAAAGAAGACAGTCAGTGAAAAAGGGGAGGACCCTCAACAAAACTGCTTGACACAGTGGCTTCAATGATGGGCTCAAGCACAGCAAGAATTGTGAGAATGATACAGGACTGGGCAGTGTTTTATTCTGTCGCACAGGGGTTGCTATGAGCCAGAGCCTACTTCACGGCACCTAACAACAAAAACAATATGTTGAAATGTATTCTATACTGAAAGCTGTCATCTTTGCCCTTCATCAGTAAATGCTTCAAGTCTTCACTTTTCACAAGCAAGGTTGTATCATCTGTACACTGCAAGTTGTTAGTGAGTTTTCAATCAATCTTGATACCACATTCTACTTCCTATAGTTCATCTTCTTGGATTATTTGCTCAATATACAGATTGAAAAATTATGATGGAAGGATAGAACCCTAACACACATCTTCCCTGATTTTAAACCACACAGTATCCCCTTGTTCTGTTTGAATGACTGTCTTTTTTTCTGTGTACAGTTTGCAAATGAGTCCAATGAAGTGTTCTGGAATTCCCATTCTTCACACTGTTATCCATGGTTTGTTATGATTCACACACTGAAATACCTTTTCAGTCAATAAAACACAGATAAATATCTTTCTTGTAGTCTCCACTTTTGGCCAAGATCCATCTGACAGCAGCAATTATATCCCTTGCTAAACATCCTCTTCTGAATGTAGGTTGAATTACGGGCAGTTTCTTGTCAGTATGCTGCTGCAACCAGTTTTTTGAATTATCTTCAGCAAAATTTCACTTGCATATGACAGTAATGATATAGTCCAGTTATTTTCACATTTTGTTGTATCATCTTTCTATGATTGTTCACAAATAAGGATCTTTTCCAGGTGATTGGCAAAGTAGCTGTTTTCCAAATTCCTTGACATAGACAAGTGAGTGTCTCCAGTGTTGCATCTGTTTCTCAAAACATTTCAATTGTTATTCCATCAGTCCCTGGAGGCTTATTATTATTAGTATCATTATTATTTGCCAGTACCTTCAATATAGCATGGACTTCTTCCTTCAATACCATTGGTTCTTTGTCATATACTACCTATTGTAATGGTTGAACATCAACCAACTCTTTTCTTACAATGAGTCTCTGTATTATTTTGTATTCCTTCCATCTCCTTCTCTATCTCTCTCTCTTTTCATTGTAATTCAGGTGAAAGTGTACAGAAGAAATAAATTTTCCTTTCAACAAGTCATATACATTTTTTTTTTTCTGACATCGATTGCAATCCCCACAATGTTAACAGCACTCTTTTCACTTCCTTGTTTAGTTCCCCATTTCCATTTGCCCTTCTTTCCTTCTCATTCCTGCCTTCTGAGAATTATTTTTGCTCTCCCATAGTTAATTGATCTAAGGAGCGCACTTCTCCATAGTGTGAGTGTTCTTTTCATAGGTTGGTTTGTTGTTTGACTGAAAGATGGTATACAGGGGTGATTTCATTTCTAGGTTGGAAGAGTGTGATGTTGTTGTATTTATGTTTAATTTGTCATTGTATGTTTGTGTTATTATCCCAAGATTTTTTTTCCCCTCTTTATTTTGTTTTGCTATATCTATGTATGCAGGGTACTGTGCTCCCCTCATCACTAGGTTGTTACCACTTCAGCATTCACCATCTGTTCTCTTGGTAGATGTGATAGAGAATGAGAGTGTGTGCACAGATATTTATTAGCTGTTTGTAAGCTGCAGCTGAAGATGAGTTGAGCTGGTATGAGTTGCTGTCTCTCCTTGGTCAGTTGGTGCAAATGTAAGTGGTGGCCCTCACTCAGTGGGTGGGATTGTAGAAGATGCACGTGTAGTGGAGTTTGTGGGAATGGCTGTTGTCTCCTGCTCTTTAGCCAAAAGATTAATAAATAAATAAAACAGCAAAATAATAAAAAAGAAAAAAATCCTCAAACTGCATAAACAAATAGGACCAATCACCAAAAAAAGGCAATATATGAGAAGAAAAATTTAAGAAATATATTAATAAATAGACAAAAGAAAGATAATGAGAAAAAGAGAAAAATAGCCCCCAACATCTGGGGAGGATGAATGAAAGAAAAGAACAAGTATAAAAGAATAGTAAAGAGGAAATGAGAAAAATGCAAAAGGAAAACTAAGGGATGGAAAGAACCAAAAGAAAGAAAAAAGAAAGGAACTAGAAAAACTGAAGAAAAAAAAAGCACAAGAACCAAGGAAAAGAAAGAGAAAATAAATAAATGAAAAGGAAGAAAGGAGGAAGAGAAAAAGAATAATTTAAAAACAAACGAAAACAAAACTGTGGGGGCAGTGAAGGCACCCAAGTCCCCTCACGGCACTGAGCAGAATGGAGTTCCTACTGGTCAAGAGGGTGGGTAGAGCTTGAGGATGACCACACATCCCTTCACTAAGAGAGCGTAAGGATGAGAGTAACAAGTGGAATATTGCACCATTCTAGTCATAAGCCTCCAATGAAGTTGCCTGTGCTGTTCTCAGAAAGGGGAACCTATTCTTAGGTCACTGTCCAAGTAGTCAGAAGGTTATTTGCATATTTGAAAATGTCCACACAACTTGCAAATATTCAAAATGGCTGCACTCTCAGGACTGGCAGCAGTTCATAAGTCAGTTTGTCTCCTTCACTGTTTTCCTTCTTTATTGTCAGGTACCAATGCAGTACTTGCCCATTCAGTCCTTGGTGAGCAGAGCTTATTGTTAGGTTGCAACAGGAGCACTTTTGCAAATATTCAAAATGGCTACTCCCTCGAACAGGCAACAGTCTGCAGCTCCTTTTGCTTCCTTACTCATTGCTTTCATTATGCTTCTTCTACTAGATGGTATTTAATCCACTTTTTATCCTTCTCTTCAAAGCTCAGTGTTCCAGGATCATCCTCTCTGTTTCAATTGGTTTCTCATTGCTTTGATGCAGAGGGTCTGTGTAGCTTTTCCGCCTACTCCACCATCTTGCTGGAAGTCCTTGGTAATGTTAGATATGATGGTTAATATATTCTTGAATAAACTCAGGAAGGGAAAGAGAATGATAAGATATAGAAGAATAGTTTAATAGAGATTTATAGCTTATATTTAAATTTTCATAAAATTGTATCTTTAATAAGTTTTTCTTTTTTAATTCAGAGATAAAAATAATGCTAGAAGTGCAAAAATCCTATTAAATAAACTTTCATGTAATTTATGTATATATATACATATATATATACACATACATGTACATATACATATGTTGTTGTTGTTGTTAAGTGCCGTCGAGTCGTTTCCGACTCATAGCGACCCCATGCACAGCAGAACGAAACACTGCCCGATCCCGCACCAGCCCCACAATCCCTGCTATACTCGAGCCCATCATCGCAGCCACTGTATCAATCCATCTCGTTGAAGGCCTCCCCCTCTTTCGTCGACCCTCCACCCTACCAAGCATGACATCCTTCTCCAGGGAATGGTCCCTTCTTACAACATGACCAAAATAGGTGAGACGAAGTCTGGCCATTCTTGCTTCCAAGGAGCATTCTGGCTGCACTTCCTCCAGGACAGATCTGTTAGTTCTTTTAGCAGTCCATGGTACTTTCAGCATTCTTCGCCAGCACCACAACTCAAAAGCATCAACTCTTCTTCGGTCTTCCCTATTCATTGTCCAGCTCTCACATGCATACATATACACACATGTATATATACATACATGTATATACATATATACATATATATACATACATATACATATATATGCATACATGTATATGTGTGTGTGCATGTATATATATATATACATGCACACACACACACATGTATATATATACACACATATATATGTATATGTATATAATTGTAGCCCTTGAAATTCTTGAGCTTTTACAGAAGTAAGTATTCTATATTCCTTATAACTTGAAATACTTATATAATAGATGGTAAACAAAACCCCATGATCTAAAAATTTATATTGATTGGTGTGTTTTCTTTTCTACATGTATGAAGCCAGCTTTTGCTTTGTCATAAAAAGTAAATACCCCATGACTATGAGGTCATCCTGAGGGTCAGTCTACTCACATTACCCTGGTGTTCAAAGCCTATCTGTTCTCCATGTGTAGATTGGATAATTTATTTAAAAGCTTTGACTTCACAGATGTTTAAAAACTTCCAATTTCCTCCCCAGTTATTTGAATATTTTTTCTTTAACAGGGATCACTGAAATTGCATTAGTGATTATTTTTATGAAGTTTATCATTTTTCTACCCCTGTATTCTTTTACTGCCACTCGACTGTCAGTTGTACTGTGATGGGTTACGTGTTGCTGTGATGCTGGAAGCTATACCACTGATATTTTAAATACCAGCTAATCTAGAACAATAAAAAAAGCATCAAAAATCATGGAATGACTATACAGAGTAACCATATCAAAAATAATCAATCAATGTTCAACCATTTCAGTATGTAGCAAATGATTAACAATCAATGGTATTGAAGGAAGTCCAAGCAGCACTGAAAGATTTGGTGAAAAATGGATCCAGGAATAAATAGAGCACCCACTGAGATGTTTCCACAAATTCATGAAATGCTGGAAGTCTTCACTTGTTCATATAAAAGTAAGACAGCTACCTGGCTAACCAACTGGAAGAGATTGATATTTGTGTTCATTCCAAAGAAAGATGATCCAAAAGAATGTAGACATTATTGAAAAACATCATTAATAGCTAATAACAAGAATAGTAAAGAATAAGTAAAATTTTGCTGAAAACAGTTAATAAATGGTTGTAGCAGTACATTGATCAGAAACTGCCAGAAATTCAATCCTCATTCAGAAGAGGATGTGGAATGAGGGATGTCATTGCTGACGTTAGCTGTATCTTGCCTGAAAGCAAAAAATACCAGAAAAGATGTTTGCTTTGTTTTATTGACTATGCAAAGGCATTTGACTGTGTGGATTGTAATATATCATGGATCACACTTAACCATTATTATAAGGAAACTTTACATAGACCAAGAGGCAGTCATTCAAACTGAACAAGGGCATATTGGATGGTTTCAAATCAGGAAAGGTGTGTGTCAGGACTATGTATTTTCACCACACTTAGTCAGTCTGTATACTGAGCAAATAATTTCAGAAGCTGGACTGTATGAAGAAGAAAGTGGCATCAGAATTGAAGGAGGGCTCACCACCCGCTTGCTGAAAGTGACCATGACTTGATGTACTTACAGATGAAGATCAAAGGCTACAGTCTGCAGTATGGATTTCACCTCAATATCAAGAAAATAAAAATCCTCACAAATGGCCCAATAAGCAACATTATGATAAATGGAGAGAAGGTTGAGTTCCTCAAGGATATCACTTAATTTGGACCCACCATCAATGCCCATGGAAGCAGCAGTCAAGATATCAAATATATTGTAATGGGCAAATCTGCTGCAAAAGATCTCTTTAAAGTATTAAAGAGCAAAGATGTCACTTTGAAGACTAAGGTGCGCCTAACCCAAGCCGTGGTATTTTCTATAGTCTCATATCCCTGTGAGAACTGGACAAAGAATGAGGAAGACTGTAGAAGAATTGATGCCTTTGAATTTGGTGTTTTTGAAGAATATTGAATATACCATGGATTGCCAGAATAACAATAATAAAGTCTGTCTTAGAGGGGGCACAACCAGAGTGCTCCTTAAAAGTGAGAATGAACACACTTTTTCTCTGTACTTGGGTTATATTAGCAGGAGAGACAGTCCCTGGAGAAGGGTATCATGCTTAGAAGGAGAGAGTGTCAGAAAAAAGGTGAAGACTATCAAGAAGAAGTATTGACACTGTGCTTATGACAATGGGCTCAAGCATGAGAATGACTGAGAGGATGCTGCAGGATAGGGCAGTGTTTCATTCTGTTGTATGTAAGGATGCCATGAGGTGAACTGACTCAATGGCACCTAATGAACAAACAAACATTTCCTCTTAACTTTTCTTGAAAATGTTCTAATTTAAGAATTTAATGGAAATACTTGATGAAATCCCTTTCTTGTATGATTCTCTACATTGGACAGCTTGAAAACAGCTTAGATAGAAAATAATGGGGGTTTTAATTGAACTAAAATAACTATAGTGGGAACGGGAATTTTCTATTAATTCTCAAAGTTCTCTAGACTGAGGACTAATTATAGCAACAAAGATTTCATAGTGAAAGCATAAAAGGAAAAAAATATTTGACACTTGTATTTAAGTTCATTTCATTTGTTAGAGGCAATCTTGACTGTAGGTAGGAGTGAGACACTAAAGTTGGATTGCCTGGTTTTGAATTATATTTGATTTCTTATTTGTTGGTAATGAGCTGGTATCTTAATGCCTTATACCTTCTCTGTAGAATGAGGATAATGATGGTATACACCTTAAATGGATGCTGTGAAAATTCATTCATGTAAATATTTAGAACAATGCCTAGGCAAGCAATAAACAGTAACTTCTTATAATCATATGTAATCCTCAGAGCAACACTGATTTCTGCATTCTTGTTCACATGTTGGCAGATGAGGAGACTATGAAAGCCAAAAAGTGACTTGCTGAAGTCTTGCAACTGATGCATGACAGAACAGAGATATAATCGATCCTCAAGCACTTTCTGCTCCATCATACTGTCCTCCTGGTGATTAGTGTGCCCCTGGACTCTCCTGCCTTATTTTGTAGTCTTGATTTATGTCTTTATGTTTTATTGTGAGTAATATGTTTACAGAGAGTCTGAAAATTATAGCATTGAAGGAAAATAAACCAGAAGTGAGGTGATCAGGTGTGCAAGAGTTATAGCAAGATATTTATGTCAATTTAACTCAACACTTCTGTTATTCTCTGCCCCTTTGTCAGAATTGAAATCTCTCCTAGGTAAATGCTAATATCCAAGGGGCTTTCAATGCATTCCATTTTCCAAGAAGAGGATTTTACTGGACTCAGGCAAACACAGACTACATTGTTACATACATAAAGAAATAAATAAAAAGAAAGAAATGCACATATTTAAAAAATATATACTCTTTGGGGGAAATGAAATAAAATTCTCATCAAATGTTCTTTTGCACTTTGAAATTCAAGTTGCATAGTGAGCTTGGATCGACAATATTTTTTATGTTCTTGCTTTCTAAAGTGACAACTCCTTCCATTCATTACAGATAGAAAGGAACCATAAAGCTTTGGAAAGTTAAATGCAGGTGCAAAGCTGTTGATCCCAGCCTAGAAGATATACTTGGTACATCCATGCAGATTGTCTAAAAATCCCCAACTGTGACACCAGGTTGTTAGAATAATTTAAGAAAAATTAAGTCAAGCGAAGGAAGTTTCTTTTTTTGTGTGTGCTGCCAATGTTATTGGTGTTTTCAGTTAAACAAAGACAAGAGAATAAACAAAAATGTAATTAAGAGGAGGTCTGAACCCAGATTTTTTCAGCTTTCTTCTTAGAATAGTTAACATTAACTGACTTTTGCATTCAGATTAATGTAACTTGGCAAACGTCTTAAAACCTAAATCACATAAGCTGTTGTGGCCTTTCACTTTTATGGATTAGAAAAAGCTAGTCAGCCCAAGAAATACTTAGTGTTTGAGGTGTTTGTTAGATTTGGACTATGAATAAAATTTAATTTTACAAACAAGTGCCAATTATTTGCCTTTAAAAAGTGTAACAACCATCTCAAGAAGCAATCATTCTTACAATAAATAAATACATAAAATCAGTAGCCATAATTACTCTTCCAAGCATTTTCTCTGAAATGAGTGGGTAGTGACTATTTTTAATGTTACTTTCTTTGACTTTGTTATATTATATAAAATATAAATTTAAGAAATGTGGCTCACTTCAAAGACAAAGAGATGATGAATTGTTGAACCATAAATGTATGGAGCTAGTTTCATTTTTTTTAAATATAGACCCAATTAAATATCTATATCTATAGCTATAGCTACACCTATAGCTATGTTGTTGCTGTTGTTATGTGCTGTCGAGTTGGATCCAACTCAGAGCGACCCCTCCTTGGGTTTCTGAGGCAGTATCACTATGGTAGTAGATTGCCCCATCTTCCTTCCTAGGAGTGGCTGGTGGGTTTGAACTACTATAGCTATATATATATTATATATATATATATAATATAATTTCATGTATTGAACATTACAGAGAAATCATGGATTATATACATATATATATTTTTTGCTACCTCTCTTAAATTATTCTGACATGATTACTCCAGTACAGTAAAATATCAAATAAATGGAGCATTCTCTTATTCAATGTGATTATGTGACAAAGTGTATTTTGAACATCTGGTTGTGTAATCCTGATAAAGCATGAACTTATGTGGTTCAGGCTTAGAAAAGCTAGGCATTCAGGAAAAATGTGTAACAGTTAAAAATTTCTTTTAAATGCATTTCATTCTTTGTATGTATGGTTGGAAAGGGTATCCAATATACTGTTCATTAACATTGTTAGTTGTCATTGAGTTGGTTTTGACTCATGAAGACCCCATGTACAACAGAATTAATCATTACTAAATTCTGTGCCATATTCATGATAATGATCATTGATAATACTCAAGTCTATTATTGTGGTCATTGTAAATTTTGGGTACCTTCTAACTTACCCACTGCCATAGAGTTGTATCTGACTCATAGCAACCCCTCCTTGGGTTTCCAAGGTGGTATCACTACGGAAGTAGATTGCTTAACCTTCCTTCTGAGGAGTGGCTGGTGGTTTTGAACCGCCAGTCTTCTGGTTAGCAATCAAATATCTTGAGCATTATGCTACCAGATATCCTCCTTCTAATTTAGGGGGCTCATATTTCAGTCGTCTATCAGGCAAGGAAGGAATCGAGCTGGCATGGTGGGTTTGGAGTGGCTGAGGGAGACCAGGAAGAAAGTGAAGAGGTTGGACTACATAAGAGAGAAAAATTTGTCTGTCAGTTTGTTGTGGCTTGCTTGTTGCTGTGAGGCTGGAGGCTGTGCCACTGGTGTTTCAAATGCCAGCAGGATTACCCATGATGGGCAGGTTTGTGTGGAGCTTCCAGATAAAGACAGACTTGGAAGAAGGAAGAGGCCAACCACTTCTCAAAAAATTGGCCAGTGAAAACTTTATGAATAACAATGAAACCCTGTCTGATATATTACTGGGAAACTTCATGAATAGGCCTGAACCATTGCCCAATACAGTGCCAGAATATGAGCCCCTCAGGTCAGAAAACACTCAAAATTTGACTGGGGAAGATCATCTCCTAAGAGTGGAGCTGACCTTAATGATGTGGATAGAGTAAAGCTTTCAGGACCTCCGTTTGTTGATGTGGCACGACTCAAGATGAGAAGAAACAGCTGCAAACATTCACTAATAATCAGAACATAAAATGTATGAAGTATGAACCTAGGAAAATTGGAAGTTGTCAAAAATAAAAAGGAATGCATAAACATCAATATCCTAGGCTTGTTGTTGTTGTTGTTATATGTGGTGGAGTCAGACCTGACCCATAGCGACCCCTCCCTGGGTTTCTGAGGCAGTATCACTATGGAAGTAGATTGCTCCATCTTCCTTCTGAGGAGTGGCTGGAGGGTTTGAACCGCCATCCTTCTGGTTAGCAGTCAAGTGCCTTAAGCAGTATATTACTAGAGCTTCTAGGCTTAGTGAGCAGAAATGGGCTGGTTTTGACGATTTTGAATCAGACAATCACATGATCTACTATGCCAGAAATGACAAATTGAAGAGGAATAAAGTGGCATTCATCATCACAAACAATGTTTCAAGATCTATCCTAAAGTGCAATGCTGTCAGTGATAGGAAAATATCCGTATGCCTACAAGGAAGATCAGTTAATATTACTATTATTCAAATTTATGCACAAACCACTAAAACCAAAGATGGGGAAATTGGAGATTTTTATCAACTTCTGCAGTCTGAAATTGACCAAACATGCAATAAAGATGTATTGATTATTACTGATGATTGGAATGCAAAAGTTGGAAACAAAGAAGAATTACCGGTAGTTGGAAAACAGGGCCTTGGTGATAGAAATGATGCTGGAGATCGCATGATACAATTCTGTAAGAGGAAGAACTTATTCGTTGCAAATACCTTTTTCAACAACACAAATGGTGGATATACATGTGGACTTCACCAAATGGGGTACACAGGAATTAGTTTGATTACATCTACAACAAAAGGCAATGGAGAAGTTAAATAACTTCAGCCAAAACAAAGCCAGGAGCTGATTGTGGAACAGACTATCAACTGCTCATATGCAAGTTCAAGTCGAAACTGAAGACAATTAAAACAAGTCCATGAGAGCCAATATATCTCCTTGATAATATCCCTCCTGAATTTAGAGTCCATCTAAAAATAGATTTGATTCATTGAACTCCAATGTCGGAAATCCAGAGGAATTTTGGGATGACATCAAGAACCTCATCCATGAAGATAGCAAAAAGTCATCAAAAAGACAGGAAAGGAAGGAAAAAAAGAAAATGTATGTCAGAAGAGACTCTGAATATTACCCTTGAGTGGAGAGTAGCTAAAGCAATAGAAAAAAATGACAAGATAAAACAGCTGAACAGAAGATTTCAAAGAGCAGCTCAAGAAGAAAAAGTCAATTATTATAATGAAATGAGCAAAGACCTGGAGTTAGAAAACCAAAAGGAAAGAAGATGCTTGGCATTCTCAAGCTGAAAGTACTGAGGAAAAAATTTAAGCCTCGGGTTGCAATATTAAAAGACTCTATGGGAAAGATGTTGAATGATGCAGGAAACATAAAAAAAAGATGGAAGGAATACACAGAGTAACTGTATTGAAAAGAACTAGTCAACATTCATCCATTTCAGGAGGTGGCATATGATCAAGGACCAATGGTATTGAAGGAAGAAGTCGAAGCTGCAGTAAAGGAATTGGCAAAGTACAAGGCTCCAGGAATTGACAGAAAACCCACTGAGATGTTTTAACAAACAGATCCCCCGCTGGAGGCACTCACTCGGCTATGCCAAGAGATTTGGAAGACAGCTACCTGGCCAACTGACTGGAAGAGATCCATATTTGTGCCCATTCCAAAGAAAAGTGATCCCACAGAATGTGGAAATTATCAAACAATATCATTAATATCACACACAAGTAAAATCTTACTGAAGATAATTAAAAAATGGTTGCAGCAGTATATTGACAGTGAACTTCCAGAAATGCAAGCTAGATTCAGAAGAGGACATGGAATGAGGGATATTACTGCTGAAATCAGATGGACCTTGCCTGAAAGCAAATAATACCAGAGAGATGTTTACTTGTGGATTGATTATGCAAAAGCATTTGATAATTTGGATCATAACAAATTATGGATAACATTGAGAAGAATGGGAATTTCAGAACACTTCATTTACTCATGAGGAACCTGTATATAGAGCTGTCATTGGAACAGAACAAGGAGACACTGCATAGTTTAAAATCAAGAAGGGAGTATGTCAGGGTTGTATCCTTTCACCATATTTATTCAATCTGTATGCTGAGCAAATAATCCAAGAAGCTGGACTATATGAAGAAGAATGTGGCTTCAGGATTGGAGGAAGACTCATTAACAACCTGTGATACACAGAAAACACAACTTTGCTTGGTGAAAGTGAGGATAACTTGAAGCACTTATGCGTGAAGATTAAAGACTACAGTCTACAGTATGGATTATACCTCAATATAAAGAAAACAAAAATCCTCATTACTGGACCCATAAGCAACATCATGATGAATGGTGAAAGGATTGAAGTTGTCAAAGACTTCATATTGTTTCTACAATCATCACCAATGGGAGTAGCAGTCAAGACATCAGGATGTATTGCACTGGGCAAATCTTCAGGAAAAGACTTCTTTCAAGTGCTGAAGAGGAAAGATGTCTCCTTGAAGAGTAAGGTGTGCCTGACCCAAGCTATGTTGTTTTCAATCACCTTATATGATGCTTTTGACTTGTTTTAGTAAAGATTACTGAAAGTAATATGGACTGCTAAAAGAACCAGCAAATTTATCCTTGAGGAAGTGTAGCCAGAATGCTCTTGGGAAGTGAGAATGGCCAGAATTCAGCTCACCTACTTTCATCATGTCAAAAGGGAGCATTCTCTGAGAAGGATATCATGCTTGGTAAAGTGGAGGGTTAACAAAAAAGGGGAAGACCCTCAAACAGATGGATTGATAAGGTGGCTGCAAAGATGGGCTCAGGTATGGCAAGGATCATGAGGCTGGTACAGGACTGAGCAGTATTTTGTTCTGTTTTACATAAGGTCACTATGAGTTAGAGATGACTTGACAGCACCGAACAACAACAACAACATCAGACAATATTCTACTGCTATTCATAGGGTTTTCTTTGGCTAATTTTCAGAAATAAATTGGCAAGCCTTTCTTAGTCAGTCTTAATCTGGAAGCTCTGTTGAAATCAGTCCATGATGGGTGACCCTGTTGATATTTGAAATACCACTGTTGTGGTATACTTTCTAACATCATGTTGTTGTTGTTGTTATGTGCCGTCAAGTTGGACCCGACTAATAGCGACCCCTCCTTGGGTTTCTGAGGCAGTATCACTATGGAAGTAGATTGCCCCATCTTCCATCTGAGGCGTGGCTGGTGGCTTTGAACTGCCAGCCTTCTGGTTAGCAGTCAAGTACCTTAGCCACTACGCTACCAGAGCTCCCTAGCATCCAAATCACCATATCATGGCAAATTGACCGCCAGGTGGTAGACATTGTCCATAGCAACTTTTTTTTTTTTTCTTTTTTTCTCTTCCAAATTATAGCTCCCTTTCCTAAGAATTTCTTTCATATCTAGCAGTTGCCCTGGCACTACTTACATGTCCTCTTTCTATCTTCTATTTATTTATTTATTTATTTTTGAGGATTATTTCTCTTTTTCCTCTCTGCTCCTCTTCCTCTTTCTGTCAACACTCTTTAAAAATTAAGTTAACTCAGCTTTTATCACTGTGAGGAAAAGTATTTTTTCTTTAAGAGGGAGAGTAAAAAAGAAGGAGTTAGAAATAACAGTTCTTTTTTCTTAGACTGGGTTTATTTCACTTGAATTCGATTTACATGAGGTAAAGGAAATCAAGGAGAAGGAGGCCTTAGTGATTACTTACCATTGATTCATATATTTATTCAAGGGACAATGACAGGGAGCTTCATATGTTCAAGGACTTGGGGTATATTAGTGAACAAAACAAAGACTTCTGTCTTTAAGTAGCTTATGTTGTAGTGAGGAAAGAAAGATAAGAATAATAAAATAACACACGTACAATAAAGTAAAGTAATTCATATAGAATTATTGGTTGTTAGGTGTGGTTGAATCAGTTCTGACTCTTAGTGACTCCTTTACAACAGAAGGAAACCCTGTCTGGCCTTGGCCATCCTCATAATCATTGTTATGTTTGAGCCCATTGTTGGAATCATTGTGCCAATCAAACTCATTGATGGTCTTCCTCTTTTTTGCTGAGCCTCTGCTTTCTCTAGCATGACTAGTCCCTCTTGATAACATATGCGAAGTAAGCAGGGTGACATCTCGTCCTCCTATCTTCTAAGGAGCATTCTGGCTACACTTCGTCCAGGACAGATTTGCTAGTTCTTTTCACAGTCCATAAATAATAGAAGGTGATAAATACTATAGGGGAAAAAAAAAAAAGAAAGAAAGAGAATAGAAGGTAGTGTGTTGAAGGTCAGTAAAATAAGTGAGAGAAAAATGAGTGACTTCAGGATAATAGGGACCAGGGCACAGATCCTGGTGCCCAGCACAGGCCTACTTCTAGGCCTTGTTTTGTCACTGAGGAGGGAATGGAGTCACTCTTCTTTTCTGCACAAATCACAATGTGCCTATAGGCAACAAGAATTCAAAGATAAACATTACTTTTATACAAAGACAGCATTTATTTTAATAAAAATATTGTACTAAAGTAATTAATGAGAAAATAAGTTTAGCAGAATGGTATTTTGGTGGAATCAAAGTTTTGGTTGTTTTTTAAATATGAATGATTTTAACATTCAGTAGTGAGGTTTTGCAACCTGTAAAGAATTATTACTCATTTTTGTCACTTACAAAAAATTAGTTTAGTTTTTGCCTTTTTCTCACTTTAATTTTTGCATAATTTTAATTCTTGCTAGTATATTGCTACAATGAGAAAATTATAACAATTAAATTTTGAATTGCTGGTGGATTGCTTAAGTAATTCATGGTAAATAGCAAAATAAAAAGAGGATTGTAGTCCAATTTCTGCAGGTAAAAACTACAGAAATATATGCCGATATAGCTATTAATACCTATAAAAAAATATAACTATAATTTTAAAACCTGGCCAAAGTTGTTAATAGTGTCTTTCTCCTAGATGAGAAAACTTAAATTTTAAGATTTTAAGCTTCTCTAGTTACTTTTTAAATTTTTATTAATATTGAAAGGACTTTGCTAATATGATAAGAAATGCCAACTAAAGAGAGAAATTCTTAACTAAAGGACTGGACATTTTAAGTCTGAGTTTTTAATTCTATTTAATTAAAAAATATGTTTCCATAAATTTCCTATTATCTGACATTTCAAAGAATATTTGCTCTCTAATGCACAAATACAGTAAAAAAGAAATTGGAAGAACAGGAATAAAAATGAATAAGGATATTTTTCTTTTTAATAAATTATTTATTTATTTAATATTGTGTTTTATGTGCAAGTTAAAAGAGCAGAGTTTTTTTACATTCAACATTTTGTGTACATTTGGTTTCACTCCCCAGTTATCATCCCCAACCCTAACCCATTCCCCCCCCTTGCAGTTAACGCCCCCTCCAACCCTTGTGCCCCTCATAGTTATGCACTCCTCTGTGTCATGCACTTCCTCTGTGCAAATGTTGCCCTCTGGTGTCCTGTGGTCAGTTGCTCCAAGGAATGCCCCTCCATAGAGTATGTGAGTATATCACCCTAGAGTGAGTGGTCTGTGTGCACGTCTTATTTATTGGGTTGAGAGCCAGCGCCTGGGAGTGAGTTTTATTTCAGGCCCAAAGTCTATCCCAGGGCCATAGTATTGGTGGTCCTACCAGACTCCATCCAACCAGTAATTCTGGTCAATATTGTGTTTTTGGAGTTAGTTCCATGTTTTTCCACCCACTCTATTCAGGATCTCCAGTTCTGTTCCTTTCGCAAGTGGTTGACATTGGTAGCCAGGCACCATCTAGTTCTGATCTCAAAGTCCATTGTGTCCTAAGGCTGATTGCTTCCAAATGCCCTTGGTTTTTTGCACTCTTCTTCACTTCCAATGATAGGAGACCATTAGGGTCATCTTAGATGGCTGTTTGAAAACTTTTAAGACCCAGTTGCTACTCACCAATGTAGGTCATGGAACCAGATTTTTATGTATTTCGTGATCCAACTCTTAGCAACCCCTCCTTGGGTTTCCAAGGTGGTATCAATATGGAAATAGATTGGCCACCCTTCCTTCTGAGGAGTGACTAATGGGCTTGAACTACCAGTCTTCTGGTTAGCACTGAAATGCCTTAGGCACTATGCCACCAGAGCTCCTTTTTGTTGTTGTTGTTGCTGTTGTGCCAATTGAGTCTGGTTTCACCCGTTACTATGGTCCTGAGTCAGTAGATCCATTGGATCTCTCTCCCACAGTGTCTGGCTGTCTGTTAGGGATTGCTCTATGTCTGTCTTCTGTTATTTCTATAAAGACTGTGGGTATTTTGTATCACTGGTATCTGCAAGATTAGCCTCAGCTGAATCTATCCTTGGTCTAGTGTATAATCCTGTTCACTGACCCGCATCTGATATCAGATGTTTATGTGCTTATCTGTAGACTGGTGTCTGGTGTTAATGGTAATGTGGTATTGTGGATATACTGGTATTAGCCACTATCTATACCTTAAGTGCAAAATTCAGTGTCCTCCCTTTCTCTAATGTTATCATGGTAATCACAGACTCTTTCCATACTATCCCTCCCCTTATCCACCTCAGTGTGTGGCCCCCAACTAATGTGAAGTTATTCCCTCCCTTTCACTCCCCACCCCGGTAACATACAAATTGAGTTCCCTTCCTTAAGTCAACCCTTCCTTGTCTTTATACAGTAATGGGCTCATACATATTTGTCCTTCTGCGATTGACGTATTTCACTCAGAATAATGTCCTCCAGGCTCATCCACCTTGTGAGATGATTCCTGTATCCTTCATTGTTCTTTAAGGTAGCATAGTATTCCATTGTGTGAATGTACCTTAAATTGGTTATCCACTCATCTGTTGATGGGCATTTAGATTGTTTCCTTCTCTTTGCTATAGTGAATTGTACCACGATGAACATAGATGTGCATATGTCTGCCCATCTCCTGTCTCTCATCTCTTTAGGATATATTCTTAGTTTCTTAGCAATGGAATTTCTGGGTCACATAGTATTTCTATTTTCAGATTTTTAAGGAAATGTCATATTGTGTGACACAATGATTGCACCATTTTACGATCCCACCGGCAGTGTCTAAGAGTTCCAATCTCCCTGCAACCTCGCTAGCATTTGTTATTTTCTGTCCTGTTGAAATTTGCTATTATTGCTGGAGAGAGATGATATCTCATCATTGTTTTGATTTGCATCTCTCTAATGACTATAGATTGCAATCATTTCTTCATGTGTTTGTTGGCCACCAGTATATCTTCTTTAGTGCAGTGTCTGTTCAAGTTTATTTGGCCATTTTATAATTGGATTGTTTGCCTTTTTGGTGTCGAGGTGTTGAAGTTTTCTATAGATTTTGGAGATAAGTACTTTATCAGATATGTCATAGAAAAATATTTTCTCCCAATCTGTAGGTTTTCTTTTTACCCTTTTGATGAAGACTTTTGATGGTCATAATAATTTAATTTTTAAAAGGTCCCAGTCATCTAGCTTCTCATCTACCTCCTGTGCATTCTGGATTATGTTTGATAGTCTATTTATGCCATAAATTAGGGCCCCTAGATTTCCCCTATTTTATCTTTGATGAATTTTATAGTTTTAGGTTTTATATTTAAGTCTTTGATCCAACTTGAGTTTGTTTTTGAGTATGGGATGAGGTATGCGTCTTGTTTCATTTTTTCTGCAAGTGGATATCCAATTTTGCCAGCACTATTTGTTAAAGGGGAGCTCTGGTAGCATAGTGCCTAAGGCATTTGACTGCTAACCAGAAGGCTGGTGGTTCAAACCCACCAGCCACTCCTCGGAAGGAAGATGGGGCAATCTACTTCCATAGTGATACCACCTCGGAAACCCAAGGAGGGGTCACTATGAGTTGGGTCCAACTCGATGGCACATAAAAACAACAACAACAACATTTGTTAAAGAGGTGATTTCTCCCACATTTATTGGGTTTTGCACCTTTGTCAAAAATCAGCTGTCCATAGATGAATGGGTCTGTATCTGGATTTTTGATTCTGTTCCATTGGTCTATCTGTCTATCATTGTACCAATACCATGCTGTTTTGACTGAGGTTGTAAAGTAGGTTTTAAGATCTAGCAGTGTGAGAACTCACACTTTATTCTTCTTCTTCAGTAGTGTTTGCTTATCTGAGGTCTCTTTCCTTTCCATATGTAGTTAGTAATTGGTTTTTGCATGTCCTTAAAAAATTGCTGATATCTGGATTGGGATTGCATTAAATGTGTAGATTGCTTTAGGTAGTATTGACATTTTCACAATATTCAGTCTATCTATCCATGAACAAGGCAGGTTGTTCCATTTATGTAGATTCCTTGTTTTCTCTTGTGGTAGTGTTTTATAGTTTTCTTTGTACAGGTATTTTGTATCTCTGATAAGATTTATTCCTAGATATTTTATCTTTTTAGTAGCTATTTTAATTGTTATTGCTTCCCTTATTTCTTTTTCTGAGGGCTCTTTGTTGGTGTGGAGGAATCCAACAGATTTTTGTATTTTGATCTTGTATCCTGCCACTTTGCTGAATCTCTCTATTAGTTCCAGTAGTTTTTTTTGCTGAGTCTCTTGGGTTTTCTATGTATAGGATCATATCATCCACAAATAGATATAGCTTTACTTCCTCTTTGCCAATTGGATGCCTTTTATTTCTTTTTCTTGCCTTATTGCCCTGGCTAGGACTTCCAATACAATGTTAAATAGGAGTAGTGATAGAGGGCATCTCTGTCTGATTCCCATTCAAAAGGGGAATACCTTGAGTCTTTCTTCATTAATAATGATGTTGGTCATTGGCTTTGCATATATGCCCTTTATTATGTTGAGGAATTTCCTTTCTATCCCTATTTTGCTGAGAGTTCTGAACAGGAATGGGTGTTGGATTTTATCAATTGCCTTTTCCATGTTGATTGATATAA
>NW_006921646.1:12175486-12176620 GCF_000298275.1 Orycteropus afer afer
CCAATGGTTTGTCAATTTTGTTAATCTTTTGGAAGAACCAGCTTTTTGTTTCGTTAATTTCTTCTATTTTTTTTTTTTTCTATTTCATTTATTTATGCTCTGATCTTTATTATCTCCTTACTTCTAGATATTGTAGCATTGTTGTTCTTTTTCTAATTGTTGGAGTTGTTGAGTTACAGTGTTGACTTTGTTTCTTTCCTCTTCTTTGATGTGTGCATTTATTGCTATAAACTGACCTCTGAGTACACCTTTTGCTGTGTCCTGTAGGTTTTGGTGTGATGTATCTTCATTCTCATTTGTTTCTAGGATTTTTTTTTTTTAATTTCACTTTCTACTTCTTCCATTACCCAGTAGTTTTTGAGCAGTGTATTGTTCAACTTCCACATATTTGATGTTTTTCCTTGATCCTCCTCTTGTTAATTTCTAATTTCATAGCATTGTAGTCCAATAAGATGCTGTTCTGGTTGCCACTCTGACAAAAAATATATCACAAATGGATGGCCTTAACAAACAAGAGTTTATTCTCTTACAGTTTGGAGGCTTTAAGTTCAAGTTCAAAGTGCCAGGCTCTAGTGGCTGGATGAAAGCCCCTTATCCTTCGACTTCAGCTCTGCCTCCTGCTAAAGGCTTTTCTTCACTCAGACAGCTGCTGGCTGCTGAGGCTGACAAATGCAAGGATGACAAGTAAAAAGGCACAGTCCCGATGTTACCAAACCACATGGCAGAACATTAATTCAACTTCATTGAAAGCCCCAAAGTTGACAGAGCATGGGAGGCTGCTGAGCAATGACACAGCTACATGCAGGGTTCAAGCGTGCCATAAGCCAGAGACCATTCCCAAAGCTGTTTCTCATATAAAGGAAGCAGACCATATCCCTAAAGCAGCCACTCAGCTGCTTGTGGTAGATCCCACCATGGAGTTGATTGTCAGTCTCATTATGGAAAATAACTACCATCAGCTGCCCAGCCACTCAACCAACCAGCCAGGTTAACACAAAAACTTAACCAGCACAGAAACTTTGTAGTATTTCAATATATATTTGTTGTTGTTATGTGCCGTCGAGTCGGCCCCGACTCATAGCGACCCCTCCTTGGGTTTCCGAGGCAGTATCACTACGGAAGTAGGATTGCCCA
>NW_006921646.1:12177090-12184450 GCF_000298275.1 Orycteropus afer afer
TTTTTTCCCATCCCTTAACTCTTAATTTGTTTTTACCTTTGTCTCTAAGGTGGGTATCTTATAGCCAGCATATTGATGCGTCTTCTTTTCTTATCCAGTCTGCCACTCTCTTGCTCTTGATTGGTGCTTTTATTCCATTCACATTGAGTGTAATTAGTGATAGGTATGAATTGATTGCTGTCATTCTGTTGTGCTTTTTTGTCATGTTGTGGGAGTTTCCTTGGTTCGTATACTTTTCTGTGCTGAGTTCATTTTGTTGTCAAGTGTTTCCTCTCTTTTCTTCTTTATTGTTAGTTTTGTGGTTACTAAACCCATGTTTTCCTTCCTTCTGGGTTTGCTTAGGGGGATTGTTAATTTTCTCTGGGATTACCTGGGAGTGAATACTTGTCTCTATATTTTTGGAGAGACAGCCCAGCTACCTGGTGGGGGAGCAGCCGGTGGGTTTGAACCACCAGCCTTGGGTGTGGCAGCTGACTGCCCGAGGCCCTGAGGCCATCCCCGGGGGCTAAGGAGCTCTGGTGGCGTAGTGCCTAAGGCACTTGACTGCTAATCAGAAGGCTGGCAGTTCAAACCCACTAGCCACTCCTTGGAAGGAAGGTTGGGCAATCTACTTCTGTAGTGATACTGTCTTGGAAACCCAAGAAGGGGCCACTATGAGTTGGGGCCAACTGGACGGCACATAACAACAACAACATATTTTTGGAACAGTCTGTTCTGTGAGGACATTGTCACGTTTTCTCTCCATTTGGAAGTGTTGTGCCTAGAACTTTCATTCCCTCTATTTGGTTAGTTGCTGCTGTTGTGTACAGATTGACTTCCTTGTTTTTTAGTGTTCAGTGTCTGATGGTCTTATTTTGAGGATCTATTTCTGATTTGGTTTTAGTGTTCATGTCATGTCCTGATTTTATTCTCTGTTGCAGGTTCTCTGTTGGAAGGGCTTCCTTAAGCATTTCTTATAGGGTTGTTCTGCTTTTCATAAAATTTCTTAATTTATGTTTGTCTGAGAATATCTTAATTTCACCCTTATATTTGATGGATATTTGGCTGGATACAGGATTCTTGGTTGAAAGTTCTTTTCCTTCAGTGTTTCATATATGCTGCCCCATTGCCTTCTTGCCTGCATGGTTCTGTTGAGTAATCAGAACTCAGCCTAACTGTTTGATTATTATAAGTAATATTTCTTTTTTCCTCAGGTTGCTTGCGAGATTCTCTGTCTTTGGTTTTGAAGAGTTTGATTATGATATGTCTCAGTGTTTTTCTCTTGGGTTCTATCCTTTGTGGGGTTCTTTGAGCTTCTTGGACAAATATCTTTTCTTCCTTCAAGATATGAGGGAAATCTTCCACAATTTTCTCAGGTTTTTTTTTTTTTTTTTTCCCATCTCTTTTTGTCCTGGAATTCCAAATGAAGTGTATGCTGTTTCTTTTCATGTTGTCCCATATAACTCTTATGTTCTCTTCATTTCTCTTAAATCTTTGTTCTGATTTTTCTTCATACAGGCTGGTATCAAGAGCTTTATCTTCTAGTTGTAAATGCATTCTTCAGTCAGTTCTAGCCTATTCTTTTGTGCTTCCACTGTGTTGTGTAAATCTGTAATTTTGGTATTCATCTTCTGAATTTCTCACTGCTGTTTTTATATGAATTCTGACTGTGTATTAATTTTGTTATTTTGTTCTTGATTGGTTTTCCTGAGTTTTCCAGGGTACTGTCTGTGTTCTTCTTGATTCTGTTTGTGGGATTTCCTTAAGTTCTTGTAGAGTTCTATAAACATACTGTGGTGTTGTAAATTACTTACTGTGGCTTTTCTAGCCATAAGTCATTGTAAACTCTGTGGTGGAATTTGCTGTGAGCAACTGGGGAGCTTCTGATTGTAAAAGTTATGCACCTGGGGTATTTTGTTGGGCATAACACAAAGCAATGTTCTGGGAGGTTCCTGCTCTCTCTCAGGTGCTTAGAATTCTGATGTTATGATTGGTTAGTTTGGCCACTCTTCCAGGCTCAAAAGGAAGCCTCCTAGAGGCATAAGAAGTCTCTCTCTGACTGCTGGTTGAGGAAGAAGTGCTGCTGAAAGAGACACATGCTCCCGAAAGAGACATGCACTGCTGGGAAAGAGATGCAAGAGACATGCATTGCTGAGTGAGACACCGAGGGACACTCACTGTTGAGAGAGAGACTGTGAGATACTGTTGGGAGGGAGACTGTGGACTGGGAGAGAGACTGAGAGAGAGTGTTTTTCTTGAACTTGAATTATAGCCTGGTGCTTCCCTAATAAACCCTGTAATCTGTGAGTTCTGTGTGGCCACTGTAGTGAATTATCGAACCGAGGAGAGAGGTGGTGGGTGCTTTGAGAGGAACGGTTGGTGAAAGGGCTGGAGGGAAGCAGCATGTCTGGCCTTGCAGTAATAGGCCTTGGGCTATTGATGGTGATTCTGTCTTCCTCTTGTGTGGTTAGAGGAGGTCAGAAGATGTGGCCTCCTTGCCTCTTTAGCACATACCTTCTCAATTCCTCCTTGGATAATTCTATTGCCTCTTCTTTTCCCATGTTTAATGAGGCTTTTGTTTGGGATTTTATTTCTATTGTCTTATCTTATGTTTTTGATTGATTTGAGGTTGCCTGCTGTTTCCTGGACATTTTGAAGTTGTCTTTAACTGTTAGTTATGTATTAATTTGTTTTGTCTTGATTTTATGATTTAATATTTTTGCAAAAGTGGAGCTGTTGTAGTTTATTTTATTTATTTATTTTTGGTCATTAATTCAGGTGTGCTGGGTTGCTCTGCAGTTTTCTTTGTGATGATGGAATCACTGTGTGGAATGTGGATGCAGGTCTCTGTTCATCATGATGAGGGTTTAGGATTTGAGCTGGTAGGTGTTGGGTGGCTTAATGTGGTTTTTTATTGGATGAGACAGAGGAGATGCAGGGAAAGGGGGATGAAAAGAGAAATAAAAAGCTCCAAGGTGCCAGTAGCCATTTCCAGGGTTTTGAATAGGCTGCTAATAATGACTTTATGCTGTTACTGATAGGCCCGCAGCTCAAGTTTGGCAAAGATCCCAATGGTTAGGAGGCAGCCACTTTCCTCCAGGTTCAGACAGCCACAAAAGCCCTGTACTCCAGGAACCTCTGTGCCAAAACGTTGTCCTGGAACAGTTGCCCTGATCTATGCCATGAGTTCATCCCAGGGCCTGCCTACTTGCGGTGTGCTTCCCTCTCTGTTCCCAATTCAGCAGCACCCAAAGCCAGAGGTTTCTCTGCTCCCTTCCAGTGCTCCCAAGTTTATTGATAAAAGTGAGTGTTCAACATAGATCAATGGAATGGCTGCAGGTCCTTCAGTGTATTCTCTCCACTGACCCAGGGAGCCCTCTGACACTGGCTGGTTGGTGCTACGCAGGGCAGATTCACCTATTTTTATTCTTTCCAACTAATTTACCTGCCTTATCTGCCTCTCTCTCCTTTCTATATCTATTTCCCTGAATTTTGCATACCCTGACTTAATGAGCCATTCAGAGCACCAGAATCCCTGCTTCAAATTGTTGCACCTAGTTTTTCAGGCACTATGATGTTAAACGGAACTAATGTGTGGGGTACAGGTAAGATATCATCTTCCGGTCCATCCTAATAGGAATTTTTAATAAAGCACAAAATAATTGAAACATGAAAAATCTGAAATGAGCAAGATACATTAAAAAGTCATCCAAAAATAAATAAATAAATAAAACTCACTGCCACCCAGTTGGTTTGACCCATTCCAACCCCTCCTTGGGTTTCCAAGGCAGTATCTTTATGGAGTAGATTGCCCAATCTTCCTTCCAACAAGTGGCTGATGGGTTTGAACCACCAGCCTTCAGGTTATTAGTCAAATGCCTTAAGCACTATGCCACCAGAGCTCCCAAGAATTTTAAATATTTTACATGTTGTATCATACACAGTATACATAACATACAGTCCTCAATGTATATAGAGTTGGGAAAATATCAAACAAATTATCCCCGGAGTTTACCAATGGGCTTTATCCTGAACTTTTTTTTTACCAAGTTATTTTCATCATCTTTACCTGAAGGCAGACAGGTAGGGTTTATGTTTGAGAGTATAGAGGATAGCATCACCAGGATCAGTGGCAGTAGGCCCAAGGTCTCAATAGTGGGTCTACCAGGAAAAGGAGTGGCAGATCACACAGCAAGAACTTGATTTTGAATATTGGATTATCGGAAAGATTCGCTAAAAATTTTCTATGAAAATTTTTATATTAAATAACCTTATTTTTACCCTCATACTATAATATTGAAATCATTCAGTCTATATAAGCTATAATTTATGGGTATCATCTGGTTTACTAGAGAAAGCTGGATTCTACTGGGAAGTCTGAATTCTACCCTATTTCTGCAAATGTCTTTTTCTTTTTTAACACAAGTTCTGCATGGCTTAGACCAAGAGGGACAGAGAAGACACTGTGGGTGGGTGGTTGACAAGGACCCAACACAGACCTCTTCAGAGGTGAACCTGCATCACCAAGTGGAGCACAGTCAAACAGCAGAACCCCAGACTGTTTCTTGATAAAATGTAAGAACAATATCTTCCATAAATGTACAAAGAAGTTTTCTTAAGAATTAGGCTGGAATTTTGAGCAGAAGCTGAGTAGGACAACAGTGATGCATCCCATTTTTCACAGTTGGGTAAATTAAAGCTGAGGAAAGTACTTTTCCCAGAGTCACACAGCTGAGATGTTTGATGATGTTTTATTTTTCAGCTCACATTATGCAGTCACACTATGCTGCCTCTCCTAAAAGTTCAATTTTACAATTTGGGAAGAGCAGATTTCAAAATCTGTTTCTAAATTTCAGCTCAAACTCATTGACAAGTGTTTTCATTTATTTCTCCACAGCATGTATGTATTTATTTTTCCTTCAACATCTTAAATTCTTGTGTGTGTTTATTTTAAAAAAAATGAGTTTTAATCTCTTTCCCCCTTTTGTTTTTAATATTCAAGTCACTAACATTCCCTTTCTCGGAAGGAAGGTTGGGCATTCCTACTTCTGTAGTGATACTGCCTCGGAAACCCAAGGAGGGGTCGCTATGAGTCGGGGCCGACTCGATGGCAAATAACAACAACAACAACATTCCCTTTGAAATGGTTATTATTAACCTTGTTGGTCATTCCTTTTTCTTTGAGTCACAACCTTTATCTTCAAACTTTTGGCCTCTAGAATATTTTTCCATCGGTATCAACTGTCTCATGAGAATCCAAAACCAAACTCATTGACACCAGGTCAATTCCAACTCATAGCAACCCCTACTGGGTTTCCAAAGCTGTAAATCTTTACAGAAACAGACTGTCCCATCTTTCTTCTGTGGAGTAGCTGATGGGCTTGAACCACCAACCTTTTGTTTAGCCCCCAAACGCCTTTAGCCCTACCCCACTAAATCTCCCTTCATGAGCAATAGGTAGAGTGAAAAGAGAATATTTATGGGGAAGGTACTAAGCAGGAGAAAGAAGCTCATGTTCTATGCTTTTAATATTTTAACTTTTCCAATATTTTTAATATATATTTTTATTTTGAAGACTCTGATGGCGTAGTGCCTAAGGCATTTGACTGTTAACCAGAAAGCTGGTGGTTCAAATTCACCAGCCACTCTTTGGAAGGAAGATTAGGCAATCTACTTCTGTGTAGATACCGCCTCGGAAACCCAAGGAGGTGTTGCTATAAGTTGAATTGACTCGAGGACAGTGAGTTTGGTTTGGTTTTAATGGAGTTATTTACTTATAAAATATTACTCTAAATCATGGCAATAGTTAAAAGTCTTAATGTACAAGTAATACTTGTCAACGGCTTAAATAAGAGAGAGAAAGAAAAAGATTCAAAAGGTTTTGAACACATTAAATAGCTGATACATTTTCTTCAGTTTTAGAAAAAAAAAAAAAATTCATAGAGTTTCCAGGAATTTATTTCTCCTTCTATTTCCTTAAACCCGTGAAACAGATTAGTATCTTGGATTAAGTGATATTAAGTGTGTTCCTTACTGTAAAACTTCTTAGAACATTTCATAACACAACTTGTGTTAAATCTAAATCAGAGATTATAATCAATTTTCTAGATTTATTTGTCCTTTATACCTTTTTCTCATAGATTATCTCCAAGAACTAGATTTCTATAGAACATCCTTAGAAATCATTGTTTTTGGCCAAATACTTTAACAGATCTTTGAGGGAAGATAAAAACATGCAGAGATAAGGGCATTTAGAAAATAGATTACTTGGAGAAAAGTTTTGTAAGGAAGTTCAGGTTTTAGAAAGACTAGCTCACTGAGTCAAAAACTGCAACAGCTATGTAGTTCTTTAAATATTTCTTCTGTCTTATTCTCTATTTTCCTTCTGAGTTTTCAGTTATATATGTTAGACTGTTTAATAATGTCCCACGTGGATACTTTATATTTTTATTTTTCTCATTTTTGTTTGTTTTTAATCCATGTGTCTACGTTTCAATTTGGGTAATTTCTGTGGATTTAACTCCAGGTTCACTGATTTTTCAGCTGTGTACAGTATATTCAGTATTTCTTGAAATAATTTTTTTTTTTTTTTTTAATTTAATCTTTTACTTCTGTCAAATTATACACAGAAAAAATTCACTCTCCTTCCACCGCTTCTAGACTGGTTACATTGTTCACATTGTGCCCATAGTTTTGTTACCTGTGTTCTATTTGTTTCATTTCCATTAATTTATATTCCCTTCCCCATAACCTTCTCATTATGCTTTAAATTATCTGTTGACCTTTTGGTTTTAGATAGATTTTTATTTATTTATTTATTTCCATGAATGCACTACCCATGGATGACAATCTTTACTTTTGGAGCTAAACTGTTACTTAGTTTATAGGTGACTTCAGGGGAAGATTTCATTTTGATGTTTACAGAATAACTCAAGGTGAGTCCTGTGGACTCACCCAGCTGTAATAGATCCAGTGAATCTGGACTTGTTACAAATTTGAAGTTTGTTCTGCATTTTTGTCCCTTTATATCAGGGTCCATTGATTTTATCTGTGATCAGAACATTTGGTAGTGAACATGGGTCCATCTAGCCCTTCTAGTCTCAAGGTGGAGGAGGCAATAGTTCAAGGAGATGATTAGCATTGTAATCCAGTTCTTTCTCTGATTCTTGGGTTTTCTTTTTTGCCCCTGATGAATAGAGACCTATGGTTGTTTCTTAAGAGTGTAGCCTGTAAGCTTTTAAGATGTCAGATACTACTCACCTTACTGGGAGGTAGAACATAACATTTAAGGACTTGTTGTTATGTGCTGTCGAGTCGGGCCCGACTCATAGAGATCCTCTTTGGGTTTCTGAGGCAGTATCACTATGGAAGTAGATTGCCC
>NW_006921646.1:12192094-12201117 GCF_000298275.1 Orycteropus afer afer
TCCAAGATTATCTTCTGTGTCTGTGTTAATTGGTTTCCCTTTTCTTTGTTGAAGAGGGTCTGTGCAATCCTTCTGCCTAGTCCGCCATCTTGCCCTGCCTCGATACATTGTGTTTTTGATGGAGATTGGTTTACTAGAGGATTTTTTCAATCCTCTTCCACCCCCAACCCCTCCCCCAGTAATTTTGTCTTCCTAAATATTCTTCCTCAGAGAGGGTCTGTCCATTGCTTGTAAATTGCACATTACTAAGCACTTGCTGACCTGGCAATGAGTGACTGTATCAAATGTAATCTCTATTATTCTGATTAAGTCTCAGTTATAGGCTGGCACCATATTTGTGGGGCTTAAAAGTTTTGTGTTCTCAAAGCAGTTCTCCTGCTTCCACTGTGAACCTGAGTTCAGCTTGTATTACTGTCCTTTTTTTTTTTAACTATGGATGAAGGCTTTTGTTCTATAGGGGAGATTGGGGAGAAAGATCCAGTTTAAGTTCAATGATCTCTTGCAATGGCTGCTTCCCTTCCCTAGGTCTGCACCAGAGGGAGACTTACTTTCTCAGTAGTCTCCCAATTTTTTCTCTGAGACCACTGGGATTCATAGAGTAAAAGTCTGTAAGAGAATAAGAATTCACTCTATATTTTTGACTTCAGAGGCTGCACTTCTCTTAGTGGGATGTACTAAGCCTCAATAAATTTGCCAATCTTCTTGGCTCAACTACTTTTACTATTATGTGGCTACATCTTGCCCTAGTAGAGTCAGTTTCCATCTCTGCTTTCACTGAGAGCTCCTGTCTCTTTTTAGTTCTGGGACTTTCTGATAGGTCAAGAAAAGATGTTAACTTGCTGTTTATCTTTGCTTTTGCTATTGTTGTTGTTGTAAGATTTGGAACAATAGTCATTCTAGCTATCTATACCCTATTCTGGAAACTGGACAGTAGATATAAATATGGATATAGATATAGATAATTTATATTTTTATTTGTGTGTATATCTATATGTATCTATCTATCTATCTATCTATCTATCTATCTATAATTTTCCCCCAAGATTACTGAGTCTATAGTTAGTTTATTTATATAAGGAAAATATAGTTTTCTCACATTTTTAATATGTCTGCAAGTGTCATAATATATCAATATTGTAGAAATCAAGAATATGTTGTTTTCTTTATGGAGTTAGTAATTTACAGGATGGTTCAAGGCTTCATTTTGTGGACAAGAACTAGCCAGTGTAACTTTGATTTTTGGCTGTTTGCCTGACTTAATGATCCATCCTTGGGAAGTGCAAATTATTAACACACTCAGCTGATAGGTGGAAAGCCAGGGGTTTCAGTTCACTCCTAGATGCCTTGGAGGAAAGGTTTGGTGATCTACTTCTGAAAATCAGCTGTGGAAATCCTGTGGTGAGTAATTCTACTCTGACACACATGGGGTCACCATGACTTTGATTCTACTGAATGACAATTGATGGTGGTGACCTACTTGACTTAACAACTGTAAGTTTCCCAACCTTTTCCAGCGGTGGAACATCATGTGCACACTTTCTTGTAACTGTCAGGGAAAGGTGTCATGTTAGCTTTCATACAAACAATGCATCAATTTATGTATTCGTAATTGAGATTTTTTTTCAGTACATTTCTTTACAAAATTTGGGTTAAATTCTCCACAACCAACCCTTTCTTTGTATTTCCAATGTTTCAAAAAACTACTTTATGTGTAATATAAGAAAAGATAAGATTCCTAATCAGCACTGTTGGTCCTTAAAATTGGGAGGAAAAATAAGCAGCATCAGCTGTCAGAAATTGCTACGTAAATAGATCTTGTTAACATTTTATGTCCTATCCTCTATGTAGAACATGTCTTTGTCTCAGCTTCCTCACCATAAACAGAATATTCTGTACCATTCATTAATGATATTCTTTGTGATCAGCAGCCTTCTTAGTGGCTAGATCAGTATACATCAAATCACAGGGTAATAACTATCACTCACAAGGACCAGATTTGTGAGGGCATCATCCATGTAAACTATTTACTATCTGTGAAAATCCTCACCTAGTAAATGTATATGTATGCTGTTTCACAGTGTAATGGTTTTTTCCCTCGATCCAGATACTATTCCTCCTTCATGGTACATTTCATGTTCTGTTTCCTCATTTGTACCTGGTCCACTGAGCTCTACCTTTCCTCACCTGCCATGATACTTTTTTCCTCTAATATATTTTCTGACACTTGACTATATCCTGTCTTATATCTTCCTTCAAATATTTCATGGATCATGTGTTTCTAAAATTGCTAGATTCCCTAAGGTGGAAGCATGTCAGTCTTCTTTTGCATCCTCATGCTCCCTTGCATGTTGTCAGGCATATTGCAAGTATGTAAAAAATACTGTGTTGAAATGAATTTAAGACATTTTACTGAAAAAAAAGACAGACAGAGAGAGAGAGAAGGGAAGTAGGGTAAGGGAGAATGTTTGATGATATTTATCAAATTAATAGGTAGAAAGGAGAAAAGAAACATGCAGACTATCATCACTCCAGAATTGGAGTAAATAGGCTGAAATTCCTATGAATTTCTTGTTTCTGATGTTTGCACACCAGGGTAACCTGTCTGCCATTAGGTTTCTCAGAAGTCAACATCTTCATGACATGGTACTGAGACTGTGCTTCAGTGAATCTGGTCTTCCTTTTTTCTCCTCCTTCTCATTCAGATATTTCACTTGTTGAGAGAAGCTCAGCTGAGAATTCTCTTCTGTTTCAAATCATTCATCAATTAGGCATGATGGGGTGTCTTGTTTCATAAGGTAAACAGAGCTGAACAGGATTAATTTCACTAAGCCTAATTCCAGGCCTAGGGAAAATGCAAGTTTCCAGAAGCACTTTGCTGGTAAATATGTTCCACTGTCTGATGTTAAGTATGACTCATAAATGACATGAGAGGACTGCTTAAAATGACAAATGTGACATCTGTAGAAGATTCCACCATGCAGCTGTCAGCATCATCTCAGTTCAGGCTTCTGTTGTGACCACATTGACGCCCTATATGACCAGCACAGATATAGCATGCTGTCTTTATCTGGTTTACTGTTTCATACTTCAGTCAGTGAATTATTAGACAGTGTGCTCCTGTGATAACAGAAACTGATGGCAGCTTTTGCCACTCTTCTGCAAGTGAACATATGTTGGCATAATGGAGGATTTGCGTAATATAAATTGCTACATGACCTCAGGCTTCTGTATGTTTATGATTCTTCCTAGCACAACACTCCCTGCAAAGCAACTCAAAATCTCTTTCTTGAAAATACTGAGCACTGTTCTTTTTCAACATGATTTCCCAGACCACTACTGAAATAGCAGCCAATTTCAGAGACTAAAACATTGAATAACTTGAGTATAAGACATAAAGCAATACTGGTTTTTATTTTTCTCTATATGTCAATGACCTTTCATTGTTTATCAGAAGAGAATGAAGCTAGATCTACTGTATACTTGGCTTCAATTTACTAACTGAACCATGATGAACTATATTTCGACTGAGAGTATCATCATAACTTTTGAAAATATCTGTGCAAGGGAAGAACAAAACAACAAAACAGCATACTTGTAGCAGCCAGACTCTAGATTGGTGCTCTTTATTGAAATATAAGATATCTAGACAATTGAAAATATATTATACTCATGTGCAATGAAATGAGTAAAATGAATATTTCTGGTAAGGATTTTGTATATGATTACTTTTAATTTCAAGCACAATCACAGTATGACCACTGAAATTGAAATTAATGATCCTTTTGCTATGCTATTTTAAATGAAACCACAAACACAAATACCATTTTAAAATAAGGTATACATTTAAACATAGCTTTTCCTTTGAAGAAAATGTCAGTCAAATTTTTAAAATCCATGACACATGGTATTTTTGAGTAGTGATAACAGCTTGTAAAAGTTCTTTATGTTTTCTTTTAAGGAATGTCAACATTTACTTATTTGACACTAATGCCCACAACAAGGAGCTCTAACGGCATAGCGGGTAAGGCACCTGGCTCCCAACCAGAAGATGGGTGGATCAAACCCACAAGCTGCTCTGTCGGTGGTAGAGGAGGCAATCTACTTCTGTGAAGATTTACAGCCTTGGGTTTTCAATGGAGGTAGCTATGAGTTCTAAATGACTCAATGGGAGTGGGTTTGATTTTTCTGGAATGGTCACAACCAGGAAATTTCAACCTATGGAATAAAGGATGATCAATTTTGAAACCCAAAGCTAATGATAAACTTGCTTTGCGTCAACCATTACTGTTGTTTCCATCTTTGTGGATATCTGAGGTGCCAAGAGAAGCTTGCACTTTTTGGCCAGGCATAGTCACTCCTGGGTTACTTTCAATGGTTATCTCTATTGTTAGTACCTTCAATATACAAAGCAACTCACTTCTCAAGGAGAATACTTTCTCAACTTCTCTCATACTGTCTCTCAAGCTATTTCTTTCCTTCCTCCTTTTCTAGTCCACCCTTTGTATGTTGATTTGTATCAATCCATTTATATAACTGGGCTCATATTATATACATCATTGGACAGTTTATAAAATATATTAAAGCTATCTTCCCACTTCCATAAATGCAGTGTTAACTCATTCCACTTTTCTGCAGAAGAAAGTAAATTCCATTGAATGAATGGACAGTATTTATTTATTAATGTATTTATATTTCAAAAGTACATAATAAAAAAAAAAGTCAGTTTTCACAGAAGAGAATAAAATAGAAAGCAATGATCTTAATTCAGTGCCAAGTGTACTCTTCAGAGACAACATTGTCAAAAACATTTTTAGAGTTTCAGTAGTTATCACTGTAATGGAAGCACATGTTTTTTCATCTGTTTCCTAATTTGTGGAATCTATATAGGATCTCATAACGTTTAACTCTTCGTTGTGAATGATGACATTTACAATATCCCAGTCCTTCTCCTTTGCCTATAGGTTCTGTTGACTTTATTATTATTATTATTATTATTAATGTTAATACTGGTTATAATATTTGTAAATTTAATTCTTGCTTTTATGACTCTAGAAACTCCTTAAACCTTGACTGCTTGAAACATCAAATTGATACAGCTTATTTTTATGTTAGGAGCTCTGGTAGCATAGTGCCTAAGGCACTTGACTGATAACCAGAAGCCTGGTGGTTCAAACCCACCAGTCACTCCTCAGAAGGAAGATGGGGCAATCTACTTCCGTAGTGATACTGCCTTGGAAACCGAAGGAGGGTCACTATGAGTCAGGTCCGACTTGATGGCACATATTAACAACAACAACAATTTTTATGTGAAGACAATACAAGTTATTTGAGACAAACCTTAAATCTCAGGGGCATAACATAGTAAAAATTCATTTTTCGCTCACATAATTGTGTGATATTCTATTAGACACCTCTTCTGGATAGCTTTTTTCCATCTTTGAAGACTTTTGGCTTTTCAGTTTCATGTCAGAATGATGAAAGCTCTTGATCATTTATTCATGAGTTTTCTCTGCCTCAGTAAAGTGTATTTAGTGAGAACATGTTTTTCTTACTTGAGAAAAATTTCTAATTATTTTTTCCCATTGTTTTTAGTCTCTCTTTTACAACTTCCTCTACTTTCTACAAGTCTCAACATTTTACATCTTTCATTATATTGCTCTTATTATCCTAGCTTGATCTCAATGTTTCTTGTAAAAATTCAGTCTTTCTTTTATAATTTCAGAAATCATATTTCAAAGTTTTAAGAAAACGTTATCTAATTTTTGTTTGTAATATCTCCATTGATATATGAAATGTTCTTTCTAATATTTGAATTATGTACTTGGGAAATTGCTTCTTAATCTCCATTTACCTAGATTCAACTTTTCTGATGGCTTCTTCTAACTGTGGTTTTTTAAGTTGCTTTTTCTCAAACATCTGCTGATTATCATAGCTTTTTTTTTTTTTTTTTAATTGTTATTTGGGTGAAAGTTTACAGAGCAAATTCACTTTCCATACAGCAGTTCACATGTACTTTGTCTCATGACATTGACTACAATTAACCCCAATGCAACCGCTAGCTCCCCTCCCACTTCCTCCCAATAGTTACCTCTTCTCTGTGTATTCTTGCCCCCTGAGCTGTCTCCCTGTACGTAAACAGCCCTTCTTTCTCCCATGATTGTTCTTTCCAAGGAGTGTATCTCCCTCAGGTAAATGTTCAATTCATATGTCTGTCTTTTGTTTGGCTGGAAGCCACAGGTATGGGTTCAATTTCTATTCTAGACCTGAAGGGCAGCTAGGGGCCATAGTCTCAGTGGTTCCACCAGGCTCTATCAGACCAGCAAACCTGGTCACCTTTTTTTTTTTTTTTCCAAACAATTTTGAATTTTGTTCCACATTATTCTCCTCTCTATCCAGGATCTCCTACATAGATCCCCCTCCAAGTGGTTGACAGTGGTAGCCATGCACCAACTAGTTCTTCTGGTCTTATAGTCATATGGGCTGAGGATCACTAGGACTAGTTGTTTCCATGAATCTTTGGTTTTCTTCACTCTTCTTTGCTCTGGATGAAGAGAGACCCATCGTTGCATCTAGATGACTACTTGCAAGCTTTTAAGATCCCAGTTGCTACTCACCAAAGTAAGAGGTGGAACAATGTTTTGTGTAGCATGTTCTGCCAATTGAGTTTGATGTCCCCTGTGACTATGGTCCCAAGCCCACAGGTTCAACTACTTACTCCCTCTAGGTAGCTGGCTGTGACTAAGAAGGGACTACAACATTGTCCCTTGTCAGCTATACTATACACCTGGGAATTCTTATAGAACATACAAATACACTTGTAGAACCATTGTCTAGCAACCCCATACATTGATTTAGGTACACTCTCCATTGCATAGACATACCTGATAGTTCAGCTTGTCCACCCATCTATCTACTTGTATACCCATGTTTGTCTTCACTGACAACACAGTACTGTATGTGCCAGAGGGTTCATCATTGTTGTCTGAACCTCCCATGTACCTCTCTATGTCTTCTTCTTCCTCAATGTCACCATATTGATCACTCACATTTGTTACATTACCCTTCTCTTCACCCAAATCTATACTTATCTCTACCTCTCTAACAGTGTTCCTTACCTTCCCCTCCCACCCCAGGTAACCAAAAAAAAAAAAAAAAAGTTTCCTTCTATATATAAACTTTTCCTTGAATTCTACAATAACAGACTAATATAATATTTGTCCTTCTGTGATTGACTTATTTCACTCAGCATAATGTCCTCCAAGTTCATCCACATTATGCAGTGTTTTGCAGATTCTACATTATTCTTTAGGGTTGAATAGAATTCTATTTTTTGTATGTACCATAGTTTGATTATCCATTCTTCTGTTGATGGACACCTAGGTTGTTTCCATAATTTGGCTATTGTACATAGTGCTGCAGTGAACATGGGTGTGCATATGTCTGTTGTTGTCAGGTCCTTCACTTCTTTAAGATATATACATAGTAATGGAATGGCTGGGTCAAATAGTATTTCTATTTCCAATTTTCTCAGAAATTGTCATGCTGCTTCTTTCCACAGTGGTTGTATCATTTTACAGTCCCACCAACAGTGTATGAGAGTCCTAACCTCTCCACATTCTCGCCAGCATTTATCATTTTCTGTTTTGTTGAACTTTGCTGCTAGTGTTGGGAAAGATGGTATTTGATCTTGTAGTTATTTTGATTTGCATCTCTCTAATGGCTAATGATCGTGAGCTTTTCTTCATATGTTTGTTGGCCACCTGAATATCATCCTTTGTGAAGTGTCTATTCAGTCTTCTGTCAATTTTTTAATTGGATTGTTTGTCTTTTTGTTATTGAGGTGTTGGAGTTTTCTATAAATTCTAGAGATAAGTCTCTTGTCAGCTATGTCATTTCCAAATATTTTTTCCTAATCTGTAGGTTCTCTTTTGACTCTTTTGGAAAAGTCTTTGGAAGCACATAAAACTTGATTTTTAGAAGGTCCCATTCTTTTAGATTCTCTTCTACTGTTTGTGTATTTTGGGTTATGCTTGGTAGTCTATTTATCCCATATATTAGAGCCCCTAAATTTGCCCCTATGTTTTCCTTGAGGAATTCCATAGTCTTAGGTTTCACATTTAAGTCTTTGATTCATCTGGAGTTAGTTTTTGTGTATGGTGTGAGGTACAGACCTTGTTTCATTTTTCTGCAAATGGATCTCCAGTTTTGCCAGCATCATTTACTGAACAGACATCCTCTTCACCATTTCATGTATTTAGGCCCTTTGTCAAAGATCAGCTGACCATATGTCAATGGACCTATTTCTGGGTTCTCACTTCTATTCCATTGGTCTATGTGTCTGTCATTGTACCAATACCAGGCAGTTTTGTCTACTGTGGTTATACAGTAGGTTTTGAGATCTGGTAGTGTGAGGCCTCTTACTTTGTTCTTTTTCTTCAGTAGTGCTTTGCTTATCCAAGGTCTCTTTCTTTTCCACATAAAGTTAGTGATTATTGTTTCCATACCCTTAAAAAATGTTGATGGGATCTGGATTGGAATTGCATTGAATGTATAAATTTGTTCGGGTAGAATTGACAATTGCACAATGTTCAATCTTTCTTTCCATGAACATGGTATGTTCTTCCATTTATGTAGATCTTTTATGGTTTCTTGGAGTAGTTTTTATAGTGTTCTTTGTACAGTTCTTTTGTGCCCATAGTAAGATTTATTCCCAAATATTTTATTGTTTTGGTAGCTATTCTAAATGGTATTGATTTCCTTATTTCTTTTTCAGCAATCTCTTTGCTGGTGTAGAAGAATCCAACTGATTTTTGGATGTTGATCTTGGATCCTACCACAATGCTAAATCTCTCAATTAGTTTCAGTAGATTTTTTTTTTTTTTATTGTGATTTGGGTGAAGATTTACAGAGCAAATTCACTTTCCATACAGCAGTTCACATGTACTTTGTCTCATGTCATTGACCACAGTTTACCACAATAAAACAGCTCCCCTCTCACTTCCTCCCCATAGTTACCTCTTCCC
>NW_006921646.1:12203917-12205770 GCF_000298275.1 Orycteropus afer afer
GTTTTTTATCATTGGCCTTGTCAGTCTTGCAGGTCCCAAGTGTCCTTGGGGTTGCTGGAAAGCATAACGTGTTCTTAAGCCCCAGGAATCTGCGAGAGTGCTGTGTCTTTAAATATCCAAAATAGTCAAGCCACTTTTTAAACCTTCAAAATGGCGGTGCCCTCCAGACCCAGAAAAGTCCACAGCTCAGCCCACCTCTCTCTTCACCTTCTCTGTTTGTTCCCCAACCACCATGCACAGTCCTCCATGCTGTCCCTGGTTAGCAGGGTGATTTTTAGGTTAATTCTTAGGTCCTACCACCACTTGAGAATCTCCAAGCTGTCTGTACTCTCAGGATCGCTGCCAGACCACATCTCCGTCTGTCTCCTTTTTTGGTATTTTCAAGCAAATTCTTCTTCTAGTTGGGGTTTAGTGTACTCCTATATCCTTCCCTTCAAGGCTCAGTGGTCCAAGATTATCTTCTGTGTCTGTGTTAATTGGTTTCCCTTTTCTTTGTTGAAGAGTGTCTGTGCAGTCTTTCTGCCTATTCCGCCATCTTGCCGGATCTCAGTTCCAGTAGATTTTTGACTGACCCTCCTGGGTTTTCTAGGTAGAGGCTCATATCATTTGCAAATAGGGATCGTTTTCTTTCTTACCAATTTGGATGCCTTTCATTTCCCTTTCTTGCCTTATTCCCTGGCTAGTACTGCCAGAACAATGTTTAATGGAAGTGGTGATAGAGACCATCCTTGTCTGGTTCCTGATCACAAGAGGAATGGTTTCAGTCTCTCTCCATTGAGTATAATATTGGCTGGTTTTGCATAAATGTCCTTTATTATGTTGAGGAATGTCCCTTCTATTCCTATTTTACTAAGAGTTTTGATCAAGAATGGGTGTTGCAACTTATCAAATGCCTTTTCTCCATCAATTGATATGATCATGTGGTCTTTTTCCTTTGTTTCATTTATGTGGTGGGTGATGTTGATTGTTTTTCTAATGTTGACTCACCCATGCATACCTGATATGAACCCCAATTGGTCATAATGAATGATTTTCTTGATATGTTGTTGGAGTCTATCGGCTAGGATTTTATTGAAGATTTTTGCATTTATATTCATGAGGGATATTGGTGTGTAGTTTTCCTTTTGAGTGACATCTTTGGCTCATTTTGGTATCAAGGTTATGCTTGCTTCAAAAAATAAGTTAGGGAGGATTCCATCCTTTTCTATGTTTTGGAATAGTTTAAGTAGGATTGGTGTCTGTTCTTCTCTGAATGTTTGGTAGAATTTTCCAGTGAAACCATCTGGGCCAGGACTTTTTTTTGTTCTTAATATTTTTATGACTTGTTCAATTTCTTCTTTTTTGATGGACCTGTTCATCTTTTACCTTAGTTTAGGTAAGTGGTGTGTTTCTAGAAATCTGTCTATTTCTTCCCAATTTTCAAGTTTGTTGGAGTACAGTTCTTCATAGTTTCCTAATATTATCCTTTTTATTTCAGTTGGTTCTATTGTGATGTCACCTGTTTAATTTCTTATTCATGTTACTTGTATTCTCTCCCTCTTTTTCCTTTGTTAATTTTGCCAGTGATTTGTCAATTTTACTGATTTTTTCAAAAAAACAACTTCTGGTCTTGTTGATTTTTTGTATTGTCTTTCTATTTTCTGTTTCATTGATTTCTGCTCAAATCTTTATTATTTCCTTTCTCGTGGTGACTATAGGCTATCCTTGCTATCTGTTGGAGATGTTGGTTTAAAGTGTTGATTTTGGCTCTTTCTTCTTTCCTGATGTGTGCATTTATTGCTATAAATTTTTCTCTGATAACTGCTTTTGCTGTGTTCCAAAGATTTTGCTTTATTGTATTTTCATTCTCATTT
>NW_006921646.1:12206433-12207035 GCF_000298275.1 Orycteropus afer afer
TGTTATCATTTCCTTTGTTGCTGTTGTTTTAATATTTGCTGAATATTTGTGGTTGTCCTCTTTTTTATTGTGATGTGAAGGTTCATCACTTTTCTTTGAGGTTACCCTATGATTTATAATTTTCTCTCCGAGTTTAGAATAGTTCATTGGATGTTGTAACTCTCTTGACTTCCTCACCATTTAGAAGCTCTGTAACTATATTGTATTTTCCCTGTTTTTGGTTTGTAGTTGTCCTCAATTGCCAAGTGAAATCTCTGGTTCCCTTTTTACAATCTTGTATGCTTATTTTACTTTGGGTATGTCCATTGCTGTGGTTTCTGTGTTATGTCATCCTGTGTATTAATGGTCAGTTATTGTTTGCTATTATTGGTTCTCTGTTCAAAAGACTCCCTTTAATATCTCTTGTAAGGTTGGTCTGGTTTTAACAAATTCCTTTAGTTTCTGCTTATCTGGACATCTCCTAATTTCTCCATCATATTTGAGGGAGTATTTTTTCTGGGTGTATAATTCTTGGTTGGATATTTTTCTCTTTCAATATTTTATATATACCATCCTATTGCCTCCTCTCTTGGATGGTTTCTACTAGAAATCAGAGCTTATTC
>NW_006921646.1:12208782-12231722 GCF_000298275.1 Orycteropus afer afer
AATAAGTATCCATTATTAAAAATACAAAAACAAACAAACTGAAAAAAAGGGAAAAAAAAAAAACGGCCGGGCAGGACAGGGCACCCAGGCTTCATCCAAGCACACAGACTGGGATGGACTTCCTGCCAGCCTAGAAGGTGGGTGGATGTGAGTGATGGCCACACCTCTGTTCACCAAGAGGGTGGGAGATATAAGAGTAACAAGGGGAATGTCTCACCTTTCCAGTAGTCCATGTTCAGAATGTCCTTGCAGTTCCTAGCAAGTGGAGCCTGTTCTTAAGTCCCTGGAATCTGGGAGAATACTGTTGTTTTAAATATCCAAAATGGTCAAGCCACTTGTAAGCATTCAAAATGGCTGTACCCTGCAGATAGGCAAAAGTCAACAGCTCAGCCCTTCCTCTTCACTTATTCCCCTTTTATTCACCAGCCACCAGAGCAGTCCTCCTTGCAGTCCCTGGCTACCAGGGCTGATTTTTAGGTTAATTCTTAGGTACTGTCACCACTCGGCAATCTCCAAGCTGTCTGTGCCATGAGGATTGCTGCTAGACCTCAGCTCCGTACATCTCCTTTTTTGTTGTTTTCATGCAAATTCTTCTGCTAATTGGAGTTTAGTCCACTTCTATATACTTCCCTTCATAGCTCAGGGGTCCAGGATTATTTTCTGTGTCTGTGTAAATTGATTCCCCTTTTCTTTGTTGAAGGGAGTCTGTGCAGTGTTTTTGCCTATTCTGCCAGCTTACCAGTACACTGATTATCATAGTTTTACATGCATATTTATGAATTACAATGGTTAGTGTATATTGTCTGCTCTACTGTTGAGAAGTTTTACTTTCTTCTCCCTTGAATAGGAGATTTGATGGGAAAGCCCAGGTGCATTGGCAGACTTACAGAAGCATTTCCTGTAGGGTGTGTAGATAAAGAAAGAGTGGGGATTTAAGGGTAGTCAATGTATTCTTTTTGGGAATAATGATATGTACTACATAGAATAGATACTAGTAGGTAAAATGCTTAGCACAATTCTTGACACACTATCTACACACAAGAAATGATTGTTCTCTAAATTCCTTTATATTTGTATCACTTATAATGGTTCTCAATGTGCCTTGTATTTTCATGAAAATGTACAACTTTAACACTTCAGTAAAAAAAAAGAAAAGAAAAAAAAATCTGTCAGGAAACTAGAGATGTAAGAAAGCTTAAAGATTCGGCAGAGTCTAGTGTGTTTTAAAAGTGGCTTAAAAATGTAACAGGTTAGGCAATGATGTATATAATATTATCACTGGTGAATACTCCCTTGAGATTTCTCAAAATGTCATATATTATGGTGACAACATTTTACATTACAGCTTTCTAGCTTACCATCTTTAGTGTAAGAATATTTTATCTCTTATTCTTTACAAATTTGATTGACTAAAATAAAGATAAACTAGTTATTACTTACAAGCAGAGGTTAATTACAGAATGCTTTAAGATGTATTAAATTTAGTTACAGTAACTCAGTTATGACAGTTACATGACATGAGAAAAAATATCATAGGCATAGGAACTCCGTGAAGAGCCTGCTGGCACAATGGTTAAGAGCGCGACTGCTAACTGAAAGTTTGGCTATTCAAACCCATCAGCTGCTCCATAGGACAAAGATGTGACAGTCTGCTTACATAAAGATTATTGCTTTGGTAACTTTATATACCAGTCTATTCTGTCTATAGAGATTGTATAAGTCAGAATCAACTCAACAGTACACAACAGCAACAAACACTGCACTTGAGAGATATTTGACTTTACTTTGAGAAAGTCACATTCACCTTTGCCTCTGCATCCTCAGCTCTAAAACTGGAATAATATTTCATAAATTTAAAAAGCTTATAGAAGGAGATCCAGTGGCATAGTGTCTAAGGCATTTGACTGCTAACCAAAAGACTGGTGGTTCAAACCCACCATCCACTCTTCAGAAGGAAGATTGAGTATCTATTTCAGTAAAGATACTGCCTCAGAAACCCAAGGAGGGGTCACTATGAGTCAAAATCGACTTGAGTTAATTGAAAGATTGTTTGTTTCAAGCATAATAAGTCCAATTGAGAAAAAGAATAAATTATTTGGGAAAAATTTGGAACATCCTGGAATTGAGCTGGAGATTATTTTATTAACAAAAGGGAATTGAGGTCAGCAATGTTGCAGGTACCCAGGGAACTCTTCTTATCTCTGCTCATCTATGTATCTCTGCTCATTATTCTCTCTAGTTATAAACCAATATCCTCAGTTTTCCATATTGTATTATGAAAATGGCTCTTAGCAACAGCTTTCCAAGATTGAAGAGAAACATCAGACTGAAAACTACCAGGTTGGAAACCTTCATAGACAGGCTACATATAAGAAAGTGGGACAACCCTGGGAAGTTGTGGAAGGTCTTTTCTACTGAACTGAATTTTCCTAGCAGAGGGGGAGGTGAGTTGATTTTCTGAGAGCAAAGAGATTTAGATGCACTAGAACAATTAGTTGACATTAAAGTTGTGTAAAAGTTGTTAAGAGAAATGAGAGCTACTAGTGAAGAATTCACAAGATTGAGGACGTGTTAGGGCCCAGACTGAGGCACACACTAGAAATATTTTGTGGATTTTCTCTTTGTGTTTTTCATGAACAACTGCCAATGACTCCAGTATATTAAATGTTTACTAGAGGAGCATTTTGGACAGCTAGTAGATGATACTAACATCCTTGCATATAAAACTGATAAGGACATTTTAAGTTCATCGAAACAACTATTTTAGAGTACCACCACTCATCTGACAGTTTGTCATACTGTGGTGGCTTATGTGTTGCTTTGAGGCTGGAGGCTATGTCACCAGTACTTCAAATACTAGCAGAGTCACCCATGGTGGAAAAGTTTCAGTGGACCTTCCAGACTAAGACAGACTCAGAAGAAAGAAAGTGCCATCTACTTTTCAAAGAAATGGCCAGTGAAAACCTTATAAATAACAGTAAAACACTGTCTGATATTGTGGTTGTTTTTAGGTGCCATTGAGTCATCTCCAACTTTTAGTGACCCTATACACAGACAAATGAAACACCACTTGGTCCCACACCAGCTCCATGATTCTTTCGGTACTTGAACACATCACTGCACTGCAGCCACTGTGTCAATTCATCTCATTGAGGACCTTCCCCTTTTTCGTTGACCCTCCACCTTACCAAGCATGATATCCTTCTCCAGGGAATGGTCCCTTCTGACAACATAACCAAGGTAGGTGAGACAAAATCTGGCCATTCTTGCCTCTGAGGAGCAGTCCAGCTGCACTTCCTCCAGGACAGATGTGTTAGATCTTTTAGCAGTCCATGGTACTATCAGCATTCTTCACAAACACCACAACTCAAGGGCATCAACTATTCTTCAGTCTTTCTTATTCATTGTTCAGCTCTCACATACATATGAAGTGATTGAAAATACCATGGCTTGTGTCAGGCACACCTTAGTCCTCAAGGAGACATCTAAGCTCTTCAGCACTTGAAAGAGGTCCTTTGCAGCTGATTTGCCAGTGCTATACATAATCTGGGGAGCTCTGGTAGCATAGTGCCTAAGGCACTTGACTGCTCACCAGAAGGCTGGCGGTTCAAACCCACCAGCCACTCCTTGGAAGGAAGGTTGGGCAATCCTACTTCCGTAGTGATACTTCCTCGGAAATCCAAGGAGGGGTCGCTATGAGTCGGGGCCGACTCAACAGCAAACAACAACATAGATAATCTGATGTCCTGATTGCTGCTTTCATTGGCATTGATTGCAGAATCAAGCAATGTGAAGTCTTTGACAACTTCAATCTTTTCTCCATTCATTGTGATGCTGCTTATTGGTCCAGTTGCGAGGACTTTTGCTTTTTTTATATTGAGGTGTAATCCATACTGCCAATTGTATTCTTCAATCTTCATCAGTAAGTGCTTCAAGTCATCTTCACTTTCAGCAAGCAAAATTGTGTCATCAGTATATCACAGGTTGTAAATGACTCTTCCTCCAATCTTGACGCCACATTCTTCTTCATATAGTCCAGCTTCTTGGGTTATTTGCTCAGCATATAGATTGAATAAGTGTGGTGAGAGGATATAGCCCTGATGCACTCCCTTCCTGATTTTAAACCATGCAGTGCTCCCTTGTTCTGTTCTAACAAAAGTGTCCTGGTCTAGGTACAGGTTCTTCATGAGTACAATTCAGTGGTCTGAAATCCTCATTCTTTTCAATGTTATCCACAATTTGTTATGGTCCACACAATCAAATGCTTTTGCATAGTCAATAAAACACAAGTAAACAACTTTCTGGTATTCTTTAAATTAAGCCAAGATTTATCTGACATCAGCAATGATATACCTCATTCTACATCCTCTTCTGAATCTAGCTTGCATTTTGAAAGTTCTCTATCAATATACTGCTACAACCATTTTTGATTTATCTTCAGTAAGATTTTACCGGCATGCAATATTAATTATATTTTTTGATAACTTCCACATTCTGTGGGATCACCTTTCTTTGGAATGGGCACAAATATGGATCTCTTCCAGTCAATTGGTCAGGTAGCTGTCTTCCAAATCTCTTGGCATACCTGAATGAGTGCCTCCAGTGAGTCACCCATTTGTTGAAACATTGCAATGTTACATCAATTCCTAGAGCCTTGTTTATCGCCAATTCCTTCAGCAAACCTTTAGCTTCTTCCTTCAATACCATTGGTTCTTGAACATATGGCACCTCCTGAAATGGATAAAGGTCAACCAGTACTTTTTGGTATAGTGATTCTGCCTCATTCAGTAGTTTGCTTATAAAATCTTTCAATATTGCAACTCAAAGCTTAAATTTTTTTCCTTAGTCTTTCAGCTTGAGAAATGCTGAGCAAGTTCTTCACTTTTAGTTTTCTAATTCCAAGTCTTTGTACATTTCGTTATAGTAATTGGCTTTGTCTGCTCTTTGAAATCTTCTTTTTAATTCTTTTATGTTGTCATTTCTTTTATTTGCTTTGGCTACTCTCTGCTCAAGGGAAAGTTTCAGAGTCTCTTCTGACATCCATTTTGATCTTTTCTTCCTTTCTTATCTTTTTAATGATCTATTGTTTTCTTTATGGATGATGTTCTTGATGTTATCCCACAATTCTCTTGATTTTCGGTCATTGGTGTTCAATACATCAAATCTATCCTTTAGATGGTGTCTAAATTCTGGAGGGATATACTCAAAGTCATATTTTGGCTCTCATGGACTTGTTTTACTTGTCTTCAACTTCAACTTGAACTTGCATATGAGCAGTTGATGGTCTGTTCTGCAATTAGTTCCTGGCCTTGATTTGGCTAAAGATATTGAACTTTTCCATCTCGTCTTGCTACAAATGTAGTCAATCTGATTCCTGTATATTCCATTTGGTGAAGTCCACATGGATAGCCACCATTTGTGTTGTTGAAAAAAGGTATTTACAATGAATAAGTCATTGATCTTACAAAATTCTGTCACGTGATCTCCATCATTATTTCTGTCACCAAGGCCAAATTTTCCAAGTACTCATGATCCTTCTTTGTTTCCAACTTTTGCATTCCAATCACCGGCCATAATTAACACATCTCAATTGCATATTTGGTCAATTTCATACTACAGAAGTTGGTAGAAATCTTCAATTTCCTCATCTTCGGCTTTGATGGTTAGTGTGTAAATGTGAATAATAGTAGTTTTAACTGGTCTTCCTTGTAGGTGTATGGATATTATCTTATGACTGACAGCATTTTACTTCAGGACAGATCTTGAAACATCTTTTGTGATGATGAATGCCATGCCATTCCTCTTTAAACTGTCGTTCCAGGCCTAGTAGGTCACATGTTTGTCTGATTCAAAATGGCCCAAACCAGTCCATTTCAGCTCACTAATGCTTAGGATATCAATCCTTATGCATTCAATTTCATTTTTTAACAACTTTCAATTTTCTTATATTCATACTTTATACATTCCATGTTCCAATTATTAATGGATGTTTGCATATGTTTCTACTCATTTTGAGTCATGCCACATCAGCCAATGGAGGTCCAGAAAGCTTTACTTTATCAATATCATTTGGTTCTACTCTGATGAGGCAGCTCTTTCCCAGTCATATTTTGAGTGCCTTCCTACCTAAGGAGTTCATCTTCCTGCACTATATTGGAAAATATTTCAGGGCCATTCATAAAAATTTCCCAGTAATGTATCAAACCGTGTTTCTCTGTTATTCATAAGGATTTTCCTGCCCAATTGTTTGAAAACTGTATGGCCTCTCTCTTCTTCCTAGTCAGTGTCAGTCTGTAAAGTGCATTGAAACTTGTATACCATGTGCAACACTGGTGGCATTTGAAACACCAGTGGCACAGCCTTAGACCTCACAGCCACATGCAAGCCACCACAGTAGAACAAACAAACAGACAAGTTTGTCTCCCTTAGCTGCTTGAAACCTCTCCACCTTCCCCTTGCCACGACCCTGCATGGATCCTGCTGCTTGTGTTGTCCCCAACATTCCCTCCCTTTCCTGCCTCTTGTGTGGGGCCTGCCTCCATCCCCTTTCCTGAATCCTGATGCTTTTGTTGTCCCAAGTGTTCCTTCCTTTTCCTGTCTGATGTATTTCCTGTTTGAAATATTACTAGACAACTTTATGAATAGCTCTGAAACATTGTCTGATATAGTGGTGGAAGATGAGTCACTTGGGGCAGAAGGCACTCAAAATATGACTGGGGAAGAGCTGCCTCCACAAAGTAGAATTAATCTTAATGACAGGGATGAAGTAAAGCTTTTAGGACCTCCATTTGTTGATGTGGCAAGACTCAAAATGGGAAGAAAGAGATGCAAACATCTATTAATAATCACAACATAGAAGTATGAAATAAGAATCTAGGAAAATTGGAAGTTGTCAAAAATGAAATGGAACACATAAAGATTGATATCCTAGGAATTAGTGAGCTGAAATGGACTGGTTTTGGCCAAATTTGAATCAGACATCCATATGATCTACTATGCAAAGAATGACAAATTGAAGAAGAATGGTGTGGCATTCATCATTACAAAAAATATTTCAAAATCTATCCTGAAGTACAGTCTATTAGTGACAAGATAATATCCATACACCTACAAGGAAGACCAGTTGATACCACTATTATTCAAATTTACACACCAATCTCCAAAGCCAAAGATGAGGAAAATGAAAATTTTACTGATTTCTGCAGCCTGACATTGACCAAACTTGTAATCAAGATGTGTTGATTATTGTTGGTGATTGTCATGCAAAATTTGAAAAAAAAAAAAAAAGATCATTAGTAGTTGGGAAATATGGCTTTGGTGATAGAAATGATGCTGGGAATTGCATGACAGAATATGGCAAGACCAGCAACTTGTTCATAACAAATATCTTTTACAACAGCTTAAATGGTGGCTATACACATGGACTTTGTCAGATGGAATACATAGGGATCAGATTGACTATAATCTGTGGAAAGAAGTGATGGAGAAACTGAATATCTTCAGCCAAAACAAGGCCAGGAGCTGATTGTGGAACAGACCATCAATTGCTCATATTCAAGTTGAAGTTGAAGTTGAAAACAATTAAAGCAAGTCCACAAGAGCGAATATATCACCTTGATCATTTCTCACCTGAATTTAGAGACCATGTAAAGAAGAGATTTGTTGCATTGAACATCAATGAGTGAAAACCAGAGGAATTGTGGGATGACATCAAGAACATCATCCATGAAGAAAGCAGAAGGTCATTAAAAAAGACAGGAAAGGAAGCAAAGACCAAAATGGATGTCAGAAGAGTCTCTGAAACAAGCCCTTGAATAGAGAGTATCTAAAACAATTGGAAGAAATTATGAAATGAAAGAGCTGAACAGAAGATTTCAAAGAGCAGCTCACAAAGACAAATTCAATTATTATAATGAAATGTGCAAAGATTTGGAGTTAGAAAACCTAAAGAGAAGAACAGACTCAGCATTTCTCAAGCTGAAAGAACTGAAGAAAAATTCAATCCTCAAGTTGCAATATTGAAAGATTCTATGGGCAAACAATTGAATGATGCAGGAAATATCAAAAGAAGATGGAGAGAATACACAGAGTCACTGTCCCCAAAATAATTGGTAGATGTTCATTCTTTTCATGAGGTGGCATATGATCAAGAACCAATGGTACCAAAGGAGAAGTCAAAGCTATACTGAAGGAATCAGTGATGAACAAGGCTCCAAGAATTGACAGAATACCCATTAAGATGTTTCAACAAATGGTTATCATGTTGGAGGCACCTACTTGTCAATGCCAAGAAATTTGCAAGACAAGTACCTGGCCAGCTGACTGGAAGAGATCCATATTTGAACTCATTTCAATGAAAGTTGTCCCACAGAATGTGGAAATTACCAAACAATATCATTAATATCACACACAAGTAAAATGTTGCTGAAGATAATTCAAAAACATTTGCAGGGGTATATTGGCAGAGAACTTCCAGCAATGCAAGCTGGATTCAAAAGAGAGTATGGATATGTGAACTGGTGTATGGAAAGTGAACTTGCTCTGTAAATCTTCACCCTAATCACAATTAAAAAAAAAAAAAGAGAGAGAGAGTATGGAATGAGGAATATCATTCCTGATGTCAGATGGATCTTGGCTGAAAGCAAAGAATACCAGAAAGATGTTTAGTAGTGTTTCATTGATTATGCAAAAGTATTTGATTTTGTGGATCATAACAAATTATGGATCACATTGACAAGAATGGGAATTCCAGCACACTTAATTGTGCTCATGAGGAGCCTGTACATAAACCAAGAGGCTGTCTCTAGGACAGAACAAGAGGATACTGCATGTTTTGAAATCAGGACAGGAGTGCATCAGGGTTGTATTCTTTCACTATACTTGTTCAATCTTTATGCTGAGCAAATAATCTGAGAAGCTGGACTGTATGAAGAACATGACATCAGGATTAGAAGAAGTCTCATTAGTAACTTATGATATGCAGATGACACAACCTTGCTTGCTGAATGTGAAGATGATTTGAAACACTTAGTGTTAAACATTAAAAAGTATATTCTGCAGTATGGAACATATTGCACTGGATAAATCTTCTACCAAACACCTCTTTAAAGTGCTGAAGAGCAAAAATTTATCTTTGAAGACTAAGGTGTGCCCAACCCAAGTCTTTGTATTTTCAATCATCTCGTATGCATGTGAAAGATGGATGAATAATGAGTTGTGGTGTTAGCTTAGAATCCTGAAAGTACCATAGAATGCCAGAAGAACTAACAAATCAGTCTTGGAAGAAGTGCAACTGGAATGCTCCTTGGAAGAGAGAATTGGCAGTCTTTGTCTCACCTACTTTGGCCATGTTGTCAGAGGGACCATTCCCTAGAGAAGGACATCATGCTTGGTAAAGTAAGGAGGATCAGGAAAAAAGGGGATGACACTCAGAGAAAAGGGTTGGCATAGTATGTGCAGCAATGGGCTCAGATATAGTGAGGATTGTGAGGCTGGTGCAGGATGGGGCATTGTTTCATTCTGTCATACATTGGGTTGCTATGAGTTGGAGCCAACTCGAAAGCACATAACAACCACAACAAAATTTTAGAGACTATCTTCAGGGAAAAATAGTTCACTACCAGATAAGCATCATAGAAAATTTTGGTCAAACAACTTTTTATGTTTCTTCAGAAATTTCTTAAACTTCAGTTTCTAAGGAGACAGTCTTATCCTACATCACATTCATGAATAAATGAGTTGTGATTTATTTATTTTTTAAAACTTGATTTCATTAAAAAAAAAAAGGTGTTTCATTCCTAAACCCATATAAAGGTGATGACTCTATCACTAGAGAAACATAGGTAAAGACCTGTTGCTCTTCTATGAATCCATTGAGTCAGTGGCAGAGTACAGAGAGCAAGAGGCAGCAAAAGCTCTTGCCTCACTAGTTCAGTACTTTTTAACAAGTTATTTAAAAATTATGTTCTACCTCACTGAGAAGCATTTTCTTGCCAAAACTTTAGGTTTTTTATTTTTTCTTGTTTATTTGTGTTTGTTTTTTGAAATGGGCATTCTAGATAGAATGACTTGAAAGTCAATTCAAAGAAAGCAGGTTCATGATGAATTACTGATCCTATGATCTGGTCTCAACTTTTCCTTTTTTTTTTTTTTCTTCTATGCTCTTTCTTGCCCTGACGGACTCTTCTCCTGTCCATATTTTTTTATCTTCTCTATCCTAATAGGATCTCACTTTCTCCAGTCTTCCTTCTTTTTTTTTTTTTTTCTGTTCCACAATCAGTGTCAGTCTAAGGAAAGATACTTCTAAGAGCTCTGCCACAGGTAGGCAATAAAAACCTAACAAGTTTCTCTTTGTTCTCAGTGAGTGTTAGTGTTATCACTTTCAGATAAAATAGTGCCCATTCAAAGTAGTTGTCAGGAGAGGAAGGGAAAGGGACAGTGTATTTGTGATAAATAGGTTTCATATTTATGTTCCCCACAGCAGTGTTCTCTAAACAGAATATTTGATTGCAAAAAAAAAAAGGAAACTTGCATTCTCCGTTTAGCTTTACATTGATTTTCTATTCTGCTTGAGGGCTTTGTATTTATAATGTACATTTTTTTTCCTTCTTTTTTTTTTTTTTAAGAAAATGTGTGTTTATTTTATGTAGATATTTTTGGTAGGGGTGACAGTTAATGATTAGCATGACAGCTTGCCTGTGTGAATGGTGGCCACATAAAATTGTGTATATTGAGCTTCCAAAGAGGACATCAACCTGTGGATATTAAAAGGGGTGGTAATCATGACAATCTCCTGCAATGTTATTTTAGTGAGTCTTGGGTGATTCACAAAATGTATATGTATGCATAAGCAGATTTGGTCAGCTTTCATGTCAGCTATTACATAATATCTAGGATTTCTTTCTTTTCCATTATAGTCATCCATTGGGTACCAGACATGCTATTGCTTAATTCAGCTGATCCTCAAACTGTTTAAACTCAAAAGTATCCTGGAATTTGGGGAGGGTTTCTTAGTGGTTACAAGTGTTTGATTATAAAATGAAATATTGGTGGTTCAAACTTACCAGCCATTCCATGGGAGAAAGATGAGGCAGACTGCTTTTATAAAGATTTACAGCTTAGGAAACTGAATGGGACAGTTATACTCTGTCCTTTAGAATTGCATTAATTGGAAGCAACTGGAAAGCAGTGAGTTTAAGGGTGAGCACTGTCAGAGATATTCTAGACACCTAGTGGCAAAGAGAGTTTTTAGGGATACACAAAAACACATACGTGTGTGTATACACATTTATTTCCTAGTGTATGATATTTAAAAGATAATGCTAACTGGTGGGATTTTACACTGATTTGAAAATGAAAACTATGAAAATAGAGGAAAAATATATATCTGTTGTCCATATTCATCTATTTTTAACATTTTCACTTCATTTTTTTTGTTTTTCTCTCTAAATGCATCAGTGTGTATTTTATAGACGACAGTAGAGTTATCACCTTCAGAAAATTTAGCATCGATAGAATATTTTTATTTAATCTGCTATCCATATTCCAATTTTGTCATTTGGCTTTTTAATGTTCTTTACAACATTTTCCCCTCCCATACAGAACACAGACTAAGATGTTACATTTAATTTTCATCTTTGTTCCTCTTTAATCTAGAATATTTCCACAAAAGTGTTTTATGATATTGACTTTTAAATATAATATTCCGTTTGGGTTTGTGTGGTGTTTTCTCAAAATGGGAATCAGGTTATGAAATCCTGGCCATAACACACCTGAAAGTCTGCCCTCAATGGTGTTAGCAATTTTAATTATCCTGTAAAGAAATTACCTATTTTCTGCTCTTCATAGTTATTAGATTTTACTTTTAAACTAATAAATGATATGTGTGGAGACACTTTAAGACCATAAAACATCCTCCTTTTCATCAAATTATATGACTAGATTTAATGTCCATTGATGATTCTTGCTTGGGCAAATCTTTGCTACTATGATTGCTGTAAGTAATAATCATCGAATCCCAGTGTTTAAAATACTACTATAAGCACTATAAGTGTTTGGTCTTTAATCATTCTGTATTATTGAACCTGAATATGAGTGTATGTGACATTCATGTGTGTGTACATACATATGTGTGTGCATTTAATGGATGACAAGGTCTTTCTTCTTTACATTATTTGGTAAGACCTTCTTTGTTCTCAAATTGCTGGTTTGAAAATTTCTATATGTTCTTCCCAGCAGCTTGACCCTAATCTCAGCAAAGATTCAATATTTGAAACTCTGGTAGAGCTCGTAGTCTTAAAATATGATTCAATTTACAAAATGTGCTGGAAAACAGTTGTGGCAGTGATTTATTAGTAGAGAAAATTAGAACATAAACTCACTTGTCAAGAAAAAGAAATAAAAAAGACAAAATGTTTTTATCCCTACCTGCATGGAAGAAATAAACATGACTAATATTTGTAGCATTTACATAAAAATGCTGCTGTTGAATTTTTAAAAATTTAAACCAAACTCCTTTTTCATCAGTTGTTACCTAATTTCCATTGGGTTGACATAAGCCAACTTAAAGACTGATTTTGTCATTAAATGTAGACCAGAAGAGGAGAAAAAAAAAAAAATTACTATTAAGTTGAAGGAAACATTCAAGTATTTAAAATTTACTAACCACTCTACTTTTGGTTGATACTATGTAGATTTCTTTTCCTTTATCTTGTTCTTCTTTCTGTTCCTTCAGTCATTAAAGGAAAATAAAAAAGAAGGCATTTAGTTCGACTTAATTCTATTTAATGACTATATCTGACAGTTAAATGTCTCACAGACTATAAAACATTAGATTCTTAACCCTTCCTCTGCTAACCCAAACACTCTATCCAGCTTCCTGCTGTATGCATATGGGCAGCAGCATGTAAAGGATTGACAAGGATACGTAAAAAGAAAAGCAAAGCTTTTTATCTGAACATATTAATTTATGTATAAGTTTATAAATCATTGATATCATAATTATTTTGAGACCAAAGAAAACGAGCATTGAGAAAAGTATTCATTTTTTTGTGTTAATATGTAGCTAAATATCTTTCCATAGTATGCACAAAGGCTTATCATCTACATATGTCTGTGTTTTAGCAAAAGGTAATCAATTTTTATTTAAGTCAGAAAACAGAGTTCAGTTCTTTATATAAATCAACACTATGGAATAGGAGACCTTTGCAAAAGGGTGTGGTTACTTGCACTAGTTCCTGTAAACAAATAACTATACTCATGTTCATTCACTTTTCCAGGGAACAGTTTTTTGCTGGGTGTTACAGTTGTTGAAGTTTGTGAGGAGTTGGTGGAGTAACTTAGGGGAACTAATTATGTTCTTGGGCTGGAGGAAAGAAAAGGATTCCATATTCTCTACATGACCTCCATTTCCACGCAAGTAAAATTCCAGCACTCATCAATAAATGGTGGCCCAGACTTTTTCTTTTAGAATTGGGTGGAAAATCCAAAAGCATGCAGTGAAATCTTCTTAATGAGTACATTGGACCATTTTCACAAGACTCAGTCTCCATTTCCAGGCCACTTGTTTCCTCCTAGAAAGTCTGATGACATAGTTCCTAAGACACTTGACTGCTAACAGAAGGCTAGCAGTTCAAACCCACCAGCCACTCCTCGGAAGAAAGATTGGGCAATCTATTTCCATAGTGATACTGTCTCAGAAACCCAAGGAGAGGTCGACTATGAGTGGGATCTGACTCCATGGCAGTGAGTTTGGTGCTTCCTCCTTGCACAGGCTTAACCCTTGTTCAGTAAGCTTGAGTTCTGACTGAAACTTGGCCTGAAGATTTTTGAAACATTGATAAGAAATATGACAGAGAAAAATACCATTCAAAGAAAAATGCAGATTCCTGTTTTGTAAGAAGCAAAGGCTCAGGTAAAGCTTTGGAGAAGATTATCCCTTTGAGGTTGTTGAGGGAAGGTTTGCCCTGACTAAATCTCACTTCTGCTAGCGTACTTCAGGCATCACAACAAGAAAAGCTTATCAGAAATGCTTTAACCTTAAGGAAGTAATTGCTTGTATAATAATGGAAAATGTTGTCTGTGTATCATACTGAGCTGCATTTTATTTTGTTCTCTTGAAAGAATTTATATTTTCTCATAAGTAAGCATTAAGATAGTTCTGTGTCTGAAAACTTACTTTTTCTTTTTTGAGGAAAGGTGTATTTTTGTTATTGTTACTGTTGCTTAGTTATTTTTCCTCAGTTTTTTATGAAAGATTAGCAGCAAAGGGCCTAAATATGAAGTCACTATTTTCATGAGGCTGGGCCATGACAGGTGATGAATTAAGGCACAGATTCAGGAAGAAGAAGCATCATGGGCACACAAGCTAGCACATTTTGTGTAGACAGTGGCATTCTCGCTAGGGCCTTGGCTTGCAGAAACATTAGTCAGGCTGCCTGTATTGCCTATATTAACAAAGATGTACGTAACCAGTAGAAACCAAATCATGAAAGAGATATAAGGGGGCTTCTTCCCAGAACACGTGAAACAAAACTGGGGACTCAGAATTTCCAGTGAGAGTAGTTGGGAGTTTGACCATCTCCTCTTGTTGTTAGTTGTCCTCAAGTTGTCATATGATAACTTATTTATATTAGGTGAAACATTGTAGCAACTTGTCCTTTCTTGAGCCATCTTTATCATTCTTTGAATATTTAAGTCTATTGTCACAGCCAATCAATCCATCTCATTGAGAATTTCCCTCATTTTTGTTGTCCTCTTTTGTTTTGTTACCAAACATGATGGCCTTTTCTAGTGCTTGGTCATTCCTGTTGGAATGTCTATATTGGAAAATATTCTACAGTGATCTGTAAGGTTTTCACTGTCTAATTCTGAGAAGTAGATTGCTATGCTTTTCTTCCTACTCTGACTTAGTCTAGCAGTTCTGAGGAAATCTGTCTGAGTGCCTCTTATGGTATTTGAAATAATTATGGTATAGCTTTGAGCGTTATAGCAATATACAAGTGGCCATAACACAACAAACTGACAGAAAAATGATGGGAAGGTCTCATAACAGTGATTTCATTTGTTTTACTACATTAATGAATGCAGAGTTCCCACTTCCTTGCTCATTTGAGTAAATGAGTTAAAATAAGAAAGTTCAAAGCAAATGAGTTAGAATTAAAAAGTCAGAGTTAAAATTAAAAAGAAAAAAAAAAAAAAACTCACTACCATCGAGTCAATTTGATGCACAGTGATCCCTCCTTGGGTTTCTGATGCAGTATCTTTACTGAAGTAGATTGTCCAGTCTTCCTTCACAGGAGTGGCTGGTGAGTTTGAACCACCAGCCTTCTGGTTAGCAGTCAAATGCCTTAGGCACTATGCCACCAGAGCTCAGAGTTAGGGGCATGCTTAAGAAGTTTATTTTAGAAATATACATTATGTTAATGTTAGACATGCATACATTGTTTTAAAGTAGTTTAACCTAAGAGAATTCCCACTGATGGAGATAAACAACAATGGAACTATTAGGGAAGTTAAGGAATTGAGGGGAAGGAGCAAGGGAGAATATGCTAGCATGGGACTCAGATTATCCCAGTGATGCTTCAGTGTGAGGCATGGTTGCCTTGAATAGAGAGGACAGAGGATGGGGAAGAAGCTACACTAAGTAAGTATAAATTTTATTTATAATATTTGGTCTCTGACCAGCCTAGGATTTACATCTGCCATCAATTTTTGAGAAAAGCTCACACATTGTACCAAAAACAAATCCAATAAAAAGATAAGAAATCTTCAACCCATTGTAAACCTTGTAATATTTCAAAGTTAAAACTCAGTCAGAAGTTAAAAGCTTGGGCAGGCCTCCAAAATGCTGCTACATTTAAGGAAGGGTAGGGTGAAAACTGATGCTGACACTCATGGCAGTTGAGGTGATGTTGATGGGCTGTAAGAAAGTGATTGCCCAGCTACATCAAAACCCTGCCAGACATAATTTAAAAAGACAGAAGTCATTAGTTTGCAATGTTACTCTCTTTGTACCAATAAAACCTGTATTTGCCTTTCTTTGCAAGCCTCATTGCTCACTAGCTCAATGTCAGCTGGTGAGTGAGACCTGTCTTACTAACAGTGACAACCCCAAATTTCAGCAGCATATATGTTATACAAGTGCGTCTAGTCTTCTGAAGGTTAATTAAGTTGGGCTCTTTTCCAAGCTGCTCCTTTTTTTCTCAGTATGGCTAACTGAGAAGGGCAAGAGACTGACGATCTTCTAGGCTCCAGAAAGGTTATACCATTTGTTTTCTAATAACAGCAATCAAAAACTTAACTCAAAGAGGAAATTGAAATTGTAGCCTCTTGTTTAACTGAATCATTTGTTTGGAATTCGATCACAAAGCAATCAAGCAAATCTTTCTCGGGTTTGTATAGGTATTATCTAGCCATCAGCTGTTAAATCCCCACGCTTTGGTGAAAAGGTAATATTTAGCTTGAAACACCTAATTCTAAGTCTGTGTAAATCTAAAGGCCTCATCATGATTTAAATGAATTACTGTATATTTATATTCTCATAGTCCATTTTGCCAGCCACTCCTCGGAAGGAAGGTTGGGCAATCTACTTCCGTAGTGATACTGCCTCGGAAACCCAAGGAGTCCCTATGAGTCCGGTCCGACTCCATGGCACGTAACAACAGTCAATTTTGCCTCTGACTTCTATGACTGCACGTGCTGCTATTATTTTCCATACAATTCTAATAAGAAACTCAGAGCTCTTATTGATTTAAAAAAATCGCTTTCAATAAGCAGTCAGTGAAATTAGTGTATTTTACCAAAAATAATATTGTGTGGTTACAGGAGGAACTGCACTGTACTGAATTCAATTACCCAACATCCCACTTTCTGTCTCTATTACTCTACATCTGATCCCCTCTCCTTGTCCCTCTCTCTCTTTTTTTTTTTTCCTTTCTATAAAGGATCAAATGAATTCTTAGTAATGGTACATAAAATAAAGAAATCAATTCTTAATCTGAGCATATACACTTAAGATTCCAATCTCCACTCCTATAGATCATAAAAATAGTTCATACAAATTCACAGTGCATCAAAGAAAATAAAACATTCTTGTCTTGTTATGCATACTAATGATTCATGTTAATTTAGTACTTTACACTTTATAAGATTCTTTGGGGTACACAATAGTATTTAGTCATCAAACATTTTGTGAAGAAGATTATCAATTTCATTTTATACTTGAGAAATATAAGGTCTAAGGAATTGAAACTTATTGCTTACAAATGCCTAGTCAATGGGAAATGGGACATGATGCCACCACTCACCTGTTTGCCCTCTGACTTCTGCACTCTTTTTGTTTTCCTGGACCAAACTGCCTCTCTTGTTATCTTTGGGATCATGGCCACATAGTTGTAAGGAATCTGATTGTTTCAAATGTGGTTCATTAAAAGTGACCACAATTACTTTTCAGCTTGTCCTATCAAGAGCTGAAAAATACTGTCCTACTCTTGCTTGTAGACTGACCTTGTAATTTACTTCGATTGAGTTATCTATAATTTAGCATACCTTCCAAGCCTCAGCCTCAAGATGTCTTGCAACTTCTAGTCTCATTTTTTGGAGTGCTTTGGACATTTGTGTAGCTTAGGATGAAAGATCCCATGGAGAGTGAGACCCAGCTCTTTCAACCATTCCATCTTTCCAACCGAGGCTCAGAAATATGCTAGCAACCCACTCAGACCCTTCACCTTCAGCTGAACCCTTCACGTTCAGCCTGCTGAACGGAGGTTATAGGTATGAACTCAGGCAGAAGAAAAGTCGTGACAACCTACTGAGTCAGCAGAAATAAGGAATTGTTGGTTTGTGTACTTTATTACACCACAATAAATGATGTAACAAGCATTGCTATATGTAACTGTAAAAATGATTAGGTATATTTTAAATGTATTATATTAAAAGAGGGGGAAAGTATTAATGTTGATGCCAAGAAAATTTAAGTGAAGAAATGTTATTTCCTATATCCAGTTATCACTTTTATTCCCCCTCTGAATGTACTGTGAAGCATATTGAAGGTCAAAATTTTAATAAGGTCAGAAAGAACACATTGTTCCACTATTAAAATCCACAAATAATTTTAGACAGAAATGGAATTTCAGCTGCATTACACTTATCTACCCAGTCTTATAAAATAATTTTTATTATTTTTCTAGACCTTACAATAACTGTTATATTGGTTTTAAACAGCACACATTAAAATAATAATAATAATAATAATAATAATTTGATAAATGGAAAATTTACTTTCTAAAAATCCTGGGCTCTGTGTGATTAAGGGTTCCAGTGTGACTTTGGAGCCAGTTAGAAAAGGGTTCAAATTATGGCCCTGTCATTCAGTAGTTTTGTGACCTTTGGCAAATGGGTGAGGCTTGATTTCTTACAGTCTAAATCATTTAGCATCCTGCCTGATAGTGATTTTTAATTAATGTCTCCCTTAGTTTAGGCATTCTATATCTATCTCTTGAAAACAAAATAGTGCTAAAATCTAATCATGGTAGCTTGTTGTTGTTGTTGTTGTTATGTGCCGTCGAGTCAGCTCTGACTCATAGCGACCCCTCCTTGGGTTTCTGAGGCAGTATCACTACGGAAGTAGGATTGCCCAACCTTCCTTCCGAGGAGTGGCTGGTGGGTTTGAACCGCCAGCCTTCTGGTTAGCAGTCAAGTGCCTTAGCCACTATGCTACCAGAGCTCCCAATCGTGGTAGCTAGGATCATATTAAAGAAAACATATTCTTCCTGGTTATATACAAGTATCTGCTAATCTTCTTGGTTTTTCAAAGTATACCACAATATTATCTTCAAATAATATTGACTTTCCCTCCTTTTCTCTAATTATTGCGTATTTTGTATCCTACTTCTTCTTCTTTTTTTTTTTTTTTTTTACTACCTTATGACCTTACTTGTAAGGCAGGTATTTCAAAGTGAGTTAGAACGATGAAATGAACACCTTGAAAAATAAAAAAAAAACAGTGATTTGAATGAAAAACAAAGAAGTGAACAAATTAAGAAACAAAAAAAACAGAGTAGAATCAGAGATCATGACATAGCTCAGAAGTGATGAAATGTAATGTGATGATGACAGGAACAAGGAAGATATCGAAGGTTATCAAAAGACATGTTTTAAGGAAAATAAAGGAAAAAAAAAAGCAGAGGTTCTCCAAATATGCCTATACAATATCCTGGGCAATGGTGGTATGATTCTGTGAGGCCCAATAACAGGCCATAGTCCAGTACAGAGAGGGCTGCCTCAAACCCAGCTGAGGAGTTGGCAAGAATCACAGAAATGCCCAAGATTTATCACAGACATTCTGAATCACTAGTCTCAGATGAGCTGGAAATCTGTATTTTTTTAAAGCTTTCTAGATAATTCCTTCTTCATCCTAGATGGAAACCAGTGTCATAATTGGCAAATGCTAAGGAATGGATATTCTTTTTAATAGATTTTAAAATGTGCTAGGCTTTATTTATGTGAAAACATAACTCATTTATCATTTTCAGCTTAAATAAAGTAATTCCTATAATATGGACTGAAGGCAAATTATCATGTGGTTATATGTTTTATATGGTGCTCTGATGGTGTAGTGTCTAAGGCATTTGACTGCTAACCAGAAGGTTTGTGGTACGAACCCACCAGCTGCTCCATGGAAGGAATATGAGGCAATCTGCTTCTGCAAAGACTTAACAGCTTGGAAACCCAATGGGGGTCACTTAGCTCAGAGTCGACTGGATGGCGGTGAGTGGGCTATATGTTTTATATTTCCTGCTGATTTGAAACTAATTCTGTGGGAAATAGCTCATGTTAATTATTATTTGTATATTTTATGTTTATAAAGCAACTCTGCATATGTTCTTTCATTTAGTCTTTACAGTGGTTCTTAGAGATAAGTAAGAATAGAAATACATAAATTCTGTCTAATACTAAATAGCACTCTGGTGGCATAGTGGTTAAATCATTTTCCTGCTACCAAAAGGTCTGTGGTTGGAACCCACCAGCCACTCCATGGAGGAAGATGAGGCAGTTCACTTCTGTAAAGATTTATGGCCTTGGAAACCCAAAGGGGGTCACTATGACTAGGAATTGATTGTACGGCAGTGAGTTTTGAGAATACTAAACAGTGTATAATACTTATATAGCAGTAATTGTCAGATGGTACATGACCCTGAAATATTTCATTCTGTTGTACATAGGGTCGCTATGAGTCAGAACTGACTCTCTGGCACCTAACAACAAAAACAACATAATATGCTTTGCTTTCTTTTGTTGTCGTTAGTTATCATTGCTTTGGTCCTCAATTCATAGCAAATCCTACACTGTTGTGATCTGTAGGATTTTCATTGCTGATAACTGTTGTTGTTGTTGTTGTTATGTGCCGTCGAGTCGGCCCTGACTCATAGCGACCCCTCCTTGGGTTTCCGAGGCAGTATCACTACAGAAGTAGGATTGCCCAACCTTCCTTCTGAGGAGTGGCTGGTGGGTTTGAACCGCCAGCCTTCTGGTTAGCAGTCAAGTGCTTTAGCCACTATGCTACCAGAGCTCCCTATGCTACCAGAGCTCCCTGCTGATAACTAGGAGGTAGATATCCAGGACTTTCTCCACAGTCTTAGTCTCTGGAGGCTTCACTAAAACCTGTTCTATGTCATAGCAACACACAAGCTTCAACTAACAGACAAGCGATGGCAGTGGTTGTGGTGCATTGACCAGGAATTGAACTTAGGTTTCCCACTTGGAAAGCAAGAATGCTACCACTGAACCATTATTGCTGTTTTGCTTTCATGACCCGTTTAATACTCATATGTCATCATTTCTTCTCTTGCAACTCAAAGTGTCCATTGTTTCTAATTCTCCAAGTACAGGGCGATCAATTAAATAGTCACGCTTTTTTCATATGTGGAGAATTGAATTGGCCTTATTCTTATAAGCCTTTCTGGTTGAATTAATCAGGAAGACAGCTGTGAAACCATGCACTCAACTCTTCCTGGGCCTCTGACACTTCAAGAGCCCTCTGACATTGCCCAGGCACACACAAATTATGGTTACCATATCCTTCTATCTCTGAATACCCACATCTTGTTTATTACCCACAAATAAAAAGAGGGAGCAATAAATAAATAAATAAAAGGAACAAATAAAAAAGTCAAGGGCCCTTCTGACTTGGTATGGAAACAAATTTTAAAAGCTATGGTATCTATTTTTCTCTGGAACAGCAATTTGCAAAGATTTTTTTTCCCACCTCATCATTCATAAAAATGTCATCAGCAGTTTCAAGAAAATTATTTAGAATTTCCCAGGCTTGTTCACAATTCTCTTCCTGCTTGCTCAAGCTCTATCCCCCTCTCTGTGCATTCCCTAGGCCCCGAGAAAATATATTGTAATGCTAGTAACTGAGAATTACAGTAAGAACATATTTGAATCCTCTTTAATAATTTTTAAAAGTAAAACATTGGCACATTTTAGCACATTATATGTTATTAGTGGCAAATTATTTGTTATGTCATATTGTATATTGCAACTAGTCAAGACACTCATGTTTCACTTACTTCTCTCTCAAATCTTTTGGTCCAGATGGAGCAAGAAAGTGGTAGCCTGGTAAAACCATGGGCTTCGGCTTAGAGTGTAATTCCAGTGAATGAAAAGCAAGTCTTTTATGCATATTGTGGCAATTGGATCCATGATTATGATGAATGTGACAAACAGTCCCTTTTTGCACCTAAGTCAAGCAGAAGTAATACCATCTAGACATGAGAGTCTACAGATGCTGTCAATGCAAACTTTGCTAAGTCACTTTCCCATTTCTCTAGAACTTTCTCATCTGTAAAACAGAGAAGTGTCATCATGCATGAATATTGTTCATCATCATTAAAAATCATTCATGAAATATCCATACTACTGCTCTACTTACTGTACAAATCATCAAATCAGATGTCCCTTATTTTCTCATACCAAAAATAACCTACTCATAACAGGACTGTTTTTCTCTCCCCCACTTTTCATTGACAACCCTAAAAGGACCAGATGATTATTTTCACTGGCTTCACTTCCATTTTCCATTTTCACAGGTGTCTAGTTTTATATAATATGTTATAATATTAAATAGTATCACAACATTTGGGAGCTCTGGTAGCATAGTGGCTAAGGCACTTGACTGCTCACCAGAATGCTGGCGGTTCAAACCCATCAGCCACTCCTCGGAAGGAAGGTTGGGTAATCCTACTTCCGTAGTGATACTGCCTCGGAAACCCAAGGAGGGGTCGCTATGAGTCAGGGCTGACTCGACGGCACATAACAACAACAACAACAATCACAACATTTTAAATACCATATATTTTCTAATCTTACAGACTCACCTTAACACATGTTTTTATTTTGGGGTATTTTGTGATCACATTGAAACTAGTATTCTTATTGTTGGTGGGTGCCACTAATTCTGACTCACAGCTACCCTATGTGACAGAATAGAACTGCTCCATAAGGTTCCCAAGAACGTAGTCTTTGTGGGAGCAGATTGCTAGATCTTTCTCCCACAGAGTTGCTACGTGGATTTAAACTGACAGTCTTTCAGTTAGCAACTGAGCATTTAACCATTGTAACTATAGACTCAGTTTAAACATGGGACCTTTAGCCCAGAGATGCCAATCAGTGTTTCCTTTGTTCTCTAGAAGCATGGATGTAACCTGGGTGGGACAGGGTGTTTCCTCCTGTCTCAGGGACTCTCACACTGCTCTTAGATTAGAGAAGTTCACCTTGGACATGTGCATGGAGATTTTGTTGTCTTTCTGTGCTTGTTTTTGTTTTTTGTTGTTAGGTGCTGTAGAGTCATTTCTGACTCATAGTGACCCCATGCACAGCAGAACGAAACACTGCCCGATCCCACACCAGCTCCATGATCCCTGCTATATTTGAGCCCA
>NW_006921646.1:12234157-12235315 GCF_000298275.1 Orycteropus afer afer
GACAGATCTTGAAACATCCTTTGTGATGTTGAATGCCTGTGTTTATCTGCCCCTAATAATATTCAAGAGAAGAGAAACACAGGCACGGCCCTTATTGTACTTTTCCAGGTGAGGAGGAAGCAGACTCTTTCTTTCCCATTCTTGTCTTACCCATAGTTATGAGCTGAGAAGGTTTGTGGCTTCTCCACCTCCTCCTCCTTCTTCTTATTTCTGAAAAGTAAGGTAAAGAAGCCCAAAGTGTATTACTCTAGAAGACTGGAAAATGTAACTACATTTCACTAATCTATTCACTTGAACCATTCTGAATGTGTAAAAAGAAAATATAAATTCACACTTTAGGCCTGTGTTTCACATGTGTATTTTTTTGTTTCTGACCTTTTTTTTGTTTTGTTTTGTATTTCAATTATCCATTAGTTTTCTCTCAGCTCATTCTCAAGCCAGCACTATTCTCCACAGCTCAGCTTTTTCCCAGGAGAGAAGATGTTCCAGCAATTGGGCCCTACGTCTGTCTTTCCTAAAGTCAGTCAAAAAAACTGCAACTGTATGTTTTACATGGGTGTGGGTAAATATTTTGTGTTATCTCCAAAGTGGGTTATGTGTGTTCTGGGCCATGCATGAGGTTTTTCTCATTCCTGTTTCATTTCTTCACCAGTGATACCTGCTTTTGCTTGCTCCCTAATTACCTAAGAGCAATTATATCTGTCAACAGCAAAGATTTTTTCTCTAAGACAAAACAGTCTAATAATGATTAAGAAGGACCTATTCTTGTTGTTAGGAACTCTGTTAGCATAGTGCCTAAGGCATTTGACTGCTAACCAGAAGGCTGGTGATTCAAACGCGCCAGCCACTCCTCAGAAGGAAGATTGGGCAATCTACTTCCCTAGTGATACTGCCTCAGAAAGCCAAGGAGGGGTTGCTGTGAGTCGGGTCTGACTGATAGCACATAACAACAACATTCCTGTTGTTAGCATGACTTTGCCTACACTGAACAAAAAAAAAAAAAAAAAAGGAATCTGATATAATTGAGCAAGGAATGTAACTCTTTCTTGAGAATGTTTTAGTTTCTGGGAATAATTACATTACCTCTAAATTGTTGTTGTTGTTGTTATTTGCCATCGAGTCGGCCCCCTGACTCATAGCGACCCCTCCTTGGGTTTC
>NW_006921646.1:12235415-12244096 GCF_000298275.1 Orycteropus afer afer
GAGGAGTGGCTGGTGGGTTTGAACTGCCAGCCTCCTGGTTAGCAGTCAAGTGCCTTAGGCACTATGCTACCAGAGCTCCTTACCTCTAAATAGCCTTGTCTTATCCATGTAGCAAAAGTGACACTAACCCTAAACAAATCATTTCTACTGGAAAGAGATGGGGTGGGTGAATGGGTGAATAGGATCTAGGTTGAACTTTCAACCCTGGTAGTAATGTAACATTTTCGAAGACAAGTGGGAAGGAGACACTATTTGGCCATCAAAAATATTTTTCAGATAGACTTCTTGTGCTTCTTTCAAGGCAAACCAATTTTTGTAGCTGAACAGAATATCTGTAAAGTTGTGCCACCAATTTGCTCCTCATGTAATGTGGATGATCCTGCACTAACTACCAAATGTGAAGCATGGGCTAAAGCACAGTCTATTGTACTTTTTCTTTTTTTGTTGTTGAGAATAAATATCCTTTTCAACCCAGATAAAAAGACTAATTCTTTTATTGTTACCTTATTTCTGGTCCTTTTGAGGACTGATTAGAGACTTGGGTGTATCATGAGTGGAATGGAAGTTTATACCAGCTCACAACTTCCCTGGGTTACAAATGAGTTAAAAAAAAAAAAGTCTCTGCCAGAAACTCAATGACCTTGTCTCCTAGATAGTGACCTCACCCCAAGGCAGGTAAACAGATTAAAGGAAGAGAGGCATGGTAGAACAGATTTTCCCTCTGAGTCTCCAAGAAGAAACCAACCCTGCCTATACCTTGATTTCAGGCTAGTGTCCTCAAGTACTGTGAGAGGATAAATTTTTTTTGTTTTAAGTGACCCAGCTTGTGATAACTTTTATGAGAGCCCTAGTTACTAATGTGTTACCAATTTAGTGAAATTGCTTTATATTGTTCTTCATGCCAGTATGGAGTTCCTGCATAATATAAACATTTAACACACTCAGCTGCAAACCAAACGTTGAAGGTTCAAGCCCACCCACAGAAGTAGATCACCAGGTCCATTCTCCTAGTCTGTCTCATCTGAAAGCTCTGCTAAAACCAGTCTACCATGGATAACCCTGCTGGTATTTGAATTACTGGTGGGATAACTTTGAGCAACACAGCTACACACAAGTTACCATAGATGAGTGGTGGACAAAGTACAAATTAAAAGTACAAAGTAAAGCATTATAATGAAGTGTGCAAAGACCAGGAGTTAGAAAGCCAAAATGGAAGCATGTGCTTGATATTTCTTAAGCTGAAAGAACTGAAGAAAAAAATTAAATATAAAGTTGCAATATGGAAGTATTCTATGGGGAAGATATTGAACAATGCAGAAAGCATCAAAAGAAGATGGAAGGAATATACAGAGTCAGTGTATACAAAAAGGCACCATACCCCCCCCCCCAAAAAAAATCTATGTTCAGTCCTTTCAGAAGGTAGAATATGATGAAAAATTGATGACATTGATGGAAGAAATCCAAGCTGTACTGGGGGCACTGATTACAAAAAACAAGGATCTAAGAATTGATGGAATATAAATTATACAAATTGAGATGTTTCAACAAATAAATGCAACACTGGAAGTACACTTTTCTACACCAAGAAATTTGGAAGACAGCTTCTTGGCTATCTGACTGGAAGAGACCATATCTATGCCCATTCCAAAGAAAAATGATCCAAAGGAATGTAGAAATTATTAAACAGTATATTATTATCTCACACAAGTAAACTTTTGCTGAAGATAAGCCAAAAACTGCAGCAGCAGTACGTTAAGTGGAAACTAACTGAAATTCAAACTAGATCAGAAGAGAGACATCATTGCTGATGCCAGGTGAATCTTGCCCAAAAGGAGATAATACCAGAAGGAGCTTTACTAATGTTTTATTGACTATGCAGAGGCAGTTTACTGTGCAAGTCATAACAAATCATGGGGAACATTGGGAATAATGGGAATTCTAGAACACTTACTTGTGCTTGTATAGATCCTGTACATAGAATAGAGGCAGCAATTTCAAAAGATCAAGGAGACACTGCATTGTTTGGAATCAGGAAGTGTGCAAATCAGGGTTGTATCTCACCATACTTATTCAATTTGTATGCTGAAAAATAATCTGAGAAGGTGGTCTATATGCAGAAGAATATGGCATCAAGAAGTGGGAACCCAGGAATTGGATGACCAGATACAGGTAATGGGAGAGAGAGCCCCTAGGAAGGAAACAGGAAGTCAGGGAAGAATGCCAGACACAGGGAAGAGGGAAGGCCAGGAAGTGAGCAGAGGGGTTTGGAACAACTAAGGGAGACAGACTTGTCTATCAGTTTGTTGTACTGTGGTGGCTTGTGTGTTGTTGTGAGGCTAGAGGCTGTGCCACTGGTGTTTCAAATGCCAGCAGGATTGCCCATGGTGGATGGATTTCAGTGGAGTACTAGACTGAGACAAACTTGGAAGAAGGAGGAGGCCATACACTTCTCAAAAGATTGAGCATGGTAAACCTTATAAATAGCACTGAAACACTGTCTGATATATTACTGGAAAACTCTATGAATAGTTTTTAAACACTGTCCAATACAGTGCTGGAAAATGAGCCTCTCAGATTGGAAGACGCTCAAAATATGCCTGGGCAAAAGCTGCTTAATCAGAGTAGAACCTACCTCAATGATATGGATAAAGTAGAGCTTTCAGGACCTTCATTTGCTGATGTGGCATGACTCAAAATGAGCAGAAACAGCTGCAAACATCCATTAATGATCGGAACATGGAATGTACAAAATACGAAAGTAGGAAAATTGCAAGCTGTCAAAAAGGAAATGGAACACATAAACATTGATATCCTGGGCATTAGTGAGCTGCAATGAACCAGTTATGGCCATTTTGAATCAGACAACCATAGGATCTACTATGCTGGGAATGACAAGTTGAAGAGGAATACCGTGGCATTCGTCATCACAAAGAATGTTTCAAGATCTGTCCTGAAGTACAATGCTGTCAGTGATAGGATAATATCCATATGCCTACAAAGAAGGTCAATTAATACTACTATTGTTCAAATTTACACACCAACTACAAGAGCCAAAAATTAGGAAATTGAAGATTTTTATCAAATTCTGCAGTCTGAAATGGACCAAATTTGCAATCAAGATGTGCCGATTATTGCTGGTGATTGGAATGCAAAAGTTGGAAATAAAGAAAAACCACCAATAGTTGGAAAATTTGGCCTTGGTGATAGAAATAATATTGGAGATCTCATGATAGAGCTTTGCAAGACCAAAGACTTATTCATTGCAAACACCTTTTTCAACAACACAAACAGCAGCTATGTGGTCATCGCCAGACAGAATAGACAGGAATCAGACTGACTACCACTGTGGCAGGAGGTAAAAGAGAAGCTCAATATCTTCAGGCAAAAGAAGTCCAGGAGCTGATTGTGGAACAGACCATCAACTGCTCATATGCAAGTTCAAGTTGAAGCTGAAGGCAATTAAAACAAGACCACAAGAGCCAAAATATGAATGTGATTATCTTTCTCCTAAATTTAAAGACCATCTAGAGAATAGATTTCATACACTGAACCCCAATGACTGAAAACTAGAGGAATTGTGGGATGACATTAAGAACATCATCCATGAAGAAAGCAAAAGGTAACTAAAAAGACAGGAAAGGAAGAAAAGACCAAAATAGATGTCAGAAGAGACACTGAAACTTGCCTGTGAAAGAAGTGTAGTTAAAGCAAATGGAAGAAATGTCAGGATAAAAGAAGTCAACAGAAGATTTCAAAGAGCACCTTGAGAAGACAAAGTCAATTATTATAATGAAGTGTGCAAAGACATGGAGTGAGAAAACCAAAAGGAAAGAACACACTTGTCATTTCTCAAGCTGAAAGAACTTGAAAGCTTGAAAGAACTGAAGGAAAAAATTTAAGCCTCGAGTTGAAAGATTCTATGGGCAAAATATTGAATGAATATCAATTCATTCAATATCAAGTGAATATGGAAGGAATACAGAGTCACTGTACCAAAAAGAATTGGTCGATAATTCATCCATTTCAGGAGGTGGCATATGATCAAGAACCAATGGTATTGAAGGAAGAAGTTGAGGCTGCACTGAAGGAAGTGGTGAGAAACAAGGATCCAGGAATCAATGGAATATCCATTGAGATGTTTTGACAAACAGATGCCACACTGGAGATATTCACTCAGCTATGCCACAAGATCTGGAAGACAGCTACCTGGCCAAGTGACTGGAAGAAATAAATAAAACTTGTGTTTTATTGACTATACAAAAGCATTTGATTTTGTGGATCATAACAAATTATGGATAATGTTGAGAAGGATGGGAATTCCAAAACACTTAATTGTACTCATGAAGAACCTGCTCATAGACAAGGACACAGTTGTTTGAACAGAACAAGGGGACATTGCATAGTTTAAAATCAAGAAGGCAGTGTGTCAGGGTTATATCTGTATTTCACTGTATTTATTCAATCTGTATGCTCAGCAAATAATCCGACAAGCTGGACTATATGAAGAAGAACATGGCGCCATGATTGGAGGAAGGCTCATTAACATCCTGTGATAATGCAGATGACAGAATTTTGATTGCTGAAAGTGGGATGACTTAACTGATGAAGATTAAAGACTACAGTCTGTAGTATGGATTGCATTTCAATATAAAGAAAGAAAAAAAAAACCTCCCAAGGGACCAATAAGCAGCATCACAATAAATGGAGAAAAGATAGAAGTTGTCAAAGACTTCATATTACTTGGTTCTACAATCAACACCAATGAATGCAGCAACCAAGATATCAGACAATGTATAGCATTGGGCAAATCTGCTGCAAAAGACTTCTTTCAAGTGCTGAACAGCAAAGATATCTCCTTGAAGACTCAGGTGCACCTGACCCAAGCCAAACTATTTTCAATTGCCTCATATGCATGTGACAGCTGGACAACGAATAAGGAAGAACAAAGACGAGTTGTTACTTTTGAGTTGTGGTGTTGGTGAAGAATGCTGAAAGTACCATGGAATGCCAGAAGAACTAAAAAATCTGTCCTAGAATAAGTGCAGCCAGAATGCTCCTTGGAAGCGAGAATGGCCAGACTTGGTCTCACCTACTTGGGTCATGTTATAAGAAGGGACCATTCCCTGGAGAAAGATATCATGCTCAGTAAAGTGGAGGGTCAATGAAAGAGGGGAAGGCCCTCAACAAGATGGATTGACACAGTGGCTACAAAGATGGGCTCAGGTATATCAAGTATTGTGGAGCTGGGACAGGATCAGGCAGTGTTAATTCTGCTGTGCATAAGGTTGCTATGAGTCAGACATGGCTTGATGACAACTAACAATAAAGGCATCAGAACTGGAGCAAGGCTCAGTAACAAATTGATATGCAGATAACACAACCTTGCATGCTGAAAACTAAGAGGACTTGAACCACTTACTGATAAAGATCAAAGACTACAGTCTTCAATATGGATTACAACTAAGCATAAATAAAAACAAAAACCCTCATACCTGGATCAATAAGCAATATCACTATAAATGAAGAAAAGATTGTCATTGTGAAGGATTTCATTTTATTTGGATCCACAATCAACACCCATGGAAGCAGCAGTCAAAAGTCAAATGAAGTACTGAATAGGGCAAATCTGCTACAAAAGACATTTTTAGTGTTAAAAAAAAAGCAGAAATTTCACTCTGAAGACTAAAGTGTGCAGACCCAAGCCATGGTATTTTCAATAGCCTCTTATTCATGTGAGAGTTGTTTAATGAACAAAGAAGACCAAAGAATAACTGATGCTTTTGAATTATGACATTGGTGAAGAATATTAAATATTCAGTTAATTACCAGAAGAATGAAGATATCTTCTTGAAAGAAGTGCAGCCAGAATGCTCCTTAGAAGTGAGCATGGTGACAGTCCATCTTACACATCTTGGACATGTTATCAGGAGGGACACATCCCTGAAGAGCAGCATTGTCATCGATAAGTAGAGGGCCAGCAAAAAAGAAGAAGACTCTCAACAAGATTGATTGATATTGCGGCTGCAACAATGGGCTCAAATATAGCAACAATTGTGAGGTTGGCACAGGATCAGACAATGTTTCATTCTGTTGGACACTATGAGCTACAACAAACTCAAGAGCACCTAACAACAATAACAACAACCATGCATAAAAGTATACAAATCATGGTTTAAGACATGGAAATAAATTGTGTCCCTGAAACTAGAGTAAGGAATGAGGAAATTTCCAAATGATTTGTCCTATATTTAGGCTCCATCCATCATTAAACATTTCTTCTGAAATTGACCTCTGTGGTAGTTAAGATTGTGTGTCAACTTGGCTGTGTTGTGATTTAGAGTGGCTTGGCAGCTGGATGTAGTTATTCCCCTTGATGAGACTGGATGCAGTACAATTATTTCTATGGTGAAATCTGCTGTGAGTAGCTAACTGAAGAGGTGTCGCCCGCTTCCAATATAATTGGAAGACCTTTGGGACAGGCCTCTGGTTTTTTACTCCTGTATTTGGCCTGTCATCACTCCAGTGCCCAGACTTGAAGCAGTGGCCTGCCATATTGCCTGCTGATGTTGAGATTGTTGCCTTTGCAGCCTGTGAGCCAACAATCTGCTATTTTACCTGCCAACCTTATATTCATCAGCCTCAGCAGCCAGCAGTCTATTGGCAGTCTAGTGTGTCAGCTCCTGAAGCTGTGCGAGTCAAGAGATGCCCCCAGCTTAACATTTGATACACGGATTTGGGATTTGCCAACCTCTATAATTGTATAAGCCATTTCCTGGAGAGAAATCTCTCTCTCTATCTATCTATATACATACATACATACATATACCAAAGAAAAAAAAGAAAAACCTCACTGTCATCGAGTCTTTTCTGACTCATAGCAATCCCTCCTTGGGTTTCCGAGGTGGTACCTCTCTGGAAGTAGATTGCCCAATCTTCCTTCCAAGGACTGGCTGGTGGGTTTGAACCGCTAGCTTCTGGTTAGAAGTCAAAAGTCTTAGGCATTACACCACCAGAGCTCCCATAATATATATACATACACACACACACACACACACACACACACATATATATATATATACACAGTTTATATATATATAGTTTCACTGGTTTTGCTTCTCTAGAGAACCCAGCCTAAGACACCTAGAAAGATATATTTTATGTTATTATTTACAGAGAAAATGGAATTATCTGCTATTTGATCATGATTCTCTCCTTCTTCCATCTTTTTTTTTTTTCTTTGTAAAAGCCTGGAGTTGGAGCTTGATGCTTGACTGAATTCTTGGAGATAAAGTGTACCCTGGTACCCTCAAAAAGAAAAGCAGATCCGTGGCAGCTGAACTTACTGCCTAACAGTGAAGAGGCCATATAAAGTTGGCAGACTTTCAGCCTTTAAGCACATTCAATGTTTTTCACATAGAGACAGTGATAGTGTCATATATAAAAATATTTACTGAGAACTCTTTTAGTGAAAATGTTAGGAAAACATGCAAGTCAGAAATAATTCCAATAAATTGTTTTTCAACATTATTCTTCAAACTAGTTTAAGAAGATTGAAATCCAGTGGTTATAAGCCTGGTACAAAAACCTTTGAATAATGCCATGACATCTATACATTTCTGGAGAAACATATTCTTTAAAAACTGAAATAATTATTCAGATTAATTTTCAACACATGATCTTTCATTCATAGCTGTTTTGAATAGTATACATTTATGGAAAGAGACAGCATTAAAATTATTTTGGAGAAAATAAAAATAAAAGTCATTTCATCTATGCTCTGTGACTTTTTTCTAGCATCTCTTTACACTTTTGGTGCTCCTAGGATCAGGAGGCCCTGGGGTGGTGAAAATGGTTTCACACTTCACTACTAGCCAAAAGACTGGCAGTTCAAACACACCTCAAGGCACCTCTTCAGAAAGCCCTGATAATATGCTTCAGAAAGGTCACAGGACCATTTATATTATTAATCTGCTCACGAATCATCATTTTTATGTTGTGTATTTTCAAATGTTGATATTGAAACATTAAAATGCCTTAAATGGACTTATTAAAAGTATCATAGTACTGTCTATGTTTTTACAACAAAAAAGTATTGTACATTCCAGTTTATCTTAATAAAACCTCTTTATAAACAATGGCACAGTTGCACTTGCCTTTTTAGAAATTTAATCAAGAGCAGATTAATATTAATTAAAATAAATGCTATATTTTTATGATATCAATATTTTTGTATTACCAATATTGAATAAGTTAATATTCAAAATTTTCCACAGTATAGAATTTTTATGGAATGGTTAGACTTGGTTTTCTAAGTTCAGTTATCTTTGCCATTTTTGGAAAGCTAAATAAATCTTTGTAAAAAACCTATTTATTGATTATCATTGCTATGCCTTGAATTTCTCATAAGAATCTCATAATTTAGGAATAAAACTTTAATATTACTTATCCGCCTAGTCCCTGGTCCTTGAGGATTCAAAAGCAGTCAATTTCAATTTATAGCCAGGTCTTACTGCTCTAGTTTGACAAGTTTTAGCTCAAGAGTCTAAGTGCTCAAGAGAATCAAAACCAGTAAAGTTCATACATATGCATATACATATATAAATATATCCATATATCCATACATTTGTGTGTGTGTGTGTGTGTGTGTATATATATACACACACATATATTTGGAGCTCTGG
>NW_006921646.1:12244326-12246744 GCF_000298275.1 Orycteropus afer afer
ATAACAACACCAACAGTCACTCCTCGAAAGGAAGACTGGGTAATCTACTTTGGTAGAAATATTGCCTTGGAAACCCAAGGAGGTGTCTCTATGATTAGGAATCGACTCAAAGGTAGTGATTTTATATATATACCTACACACACACACACACACACACATATGAGAGAAAGAGATTTATCTCAGGGAAATGGCTCACACAGTTGTAGAAGTTGGCAAGGCCCATGTTCCTTGGGAAAATGCCAAGCTAGAGGCTTATCCTGATTCACACAGCTGCAGGGGCTGAAGAACTCAAGAACAGCAGTCTCCAGATCCAACAGAAAGCTCCAGAATTTTCTCAGGATGTCTGTATGTATCTGTTGGTAACAGACCACACCCCTGAGGAAACTCTCTTTCAAATGACTGGCTACTCAAAACGCATCCCACCATGGAGGTGACTACCTTAAATCAGATCTCATCATGGGAACAACTACATCACAGCTGCCTAAACTACTGAGAATCATGGTCCAGCCAAGTTGGCACACAACGTTAACTATAATAGGATGTTTCCCAGAGATGTAGAACTCAACTAAAGGAAGTCCCATGGAGAGCAGGTAGAAGTAATAACCGACCCTTCCACTTAATTTTCTATTTCTTATATAAGATTTTTGTTTATCCCAATTCATAAGGTACACTTTAAGATTGAGATAACCAAAACGAAATCAAATTGGTTATACTTAGAAGACATTTTATTTTGGTCATTCTCACTGTCTGAAATAAAATATAAAAATTTTCTATGGTAATTGCCATACAATATGATAAAATATGAATGCCTTTGTTTATTTTTAAATAGATTTAAAATCTGAGGGTTTAAAATTATTTTTAAGATTCTATAAAATAAACTATTCATTTTTAATAAATTTACTTTCTAGGACTTTAAGTAAGAAAATGGCACAAACTAACTTCAGAGCAAACACTAATAAAATATGACATTATCTTATCAAAGGAGGAAAATATATTTTCTTACCAAATAAAATGATACTATACACCAATCAGATGTAATTATTTTAATTTTAAAGGTACTACTTTCTCTTTCTGTTTATGTATTTATCTCAGTGTCATACATTACTTTTATTTAAACATTAAAAATAATTTGCTCAAAGTTAAATGAAATTAATTAAAGATAATTGATAAATTCAATTTTAAATGCACAAACTTTGAAAATTTGCTAAAATATACTCAGAATGCAGCTACATTTTAAATGATTAGACACATAAATAGACTAGACACATCTTTTTTTTTCTTACTGTTTGCCACGATGGTATTAAAACAAAATCTTTATTTCCAGAAAATACTGTGTTGTTGTGTTCTACTTTTTAAACTATTCATCTTCCTCATTAGTCACTGAACACATCTAAATTATTTTAAAATTCAGCAAGATATTTGAATTAATATATATATTCAAACATACATGTGGCTAAAGATTTCTTTTTAAAATATATCTGAAAAACAATATCTCATTTCTAAACTCAAGGAAAATAATATTTCTTATGCTAGATACTAAAAAGATTTTTAAAAATAAGCTCAAATTATTAGCAAGCCTGGGTTTAAATCCCAGTAGATGCAAACATTCCAAGAATGATGAAAATTAATGATGACACAAAAAGAAAAATATCGTCAATGTCCCAGAACTTTAAATGTTGAAGTTGCAATGTAGACAAATGTCTTGTGTATGTTTTCAGCATGATAAAGGTAAAAAAAAAAGAATGGTGAAGAAGGCTCAAGAAAGACAAACAGACAAATAAACACACAAGAATAGGAGATAGTGCTTCCTGACATATAATTGGCAGCAGTTATGATTCCTAAGGCCATGTCTGTGGAAAGAGATGACTGAGAAGCTCAATATTATCAGTCAGAACAAGACCAACAGCAGACTGTAGAACAGACCATCAAATGCTCATTTGCAAGTAAGTTGAAGCAGAAAACAATTAAAACAGGTCCCCAAGAACCAAAATATGACCATACCACCTAAACATAGAGACCATCAGCAGAGTAGATTTGAAGCATTGAACACCAACTACTGAAGACAAGTTGTGGGAAAACATCAAGAACATCATAACTGAAGAAAACAAAAGGTTATTTGAATGACAGCAAAGAAAGAAAATACCAATATGGATATCAAAAGAGACTCTGGAACTTGCTCTTGGATGGAGAGTAGCTAAAGAGAATGGAAGAAGTGATGAAGTAAAAGAGCTGAAGAGAAGATTTCAAGGGGCAACTCAAGACAGCAAAACAAGAGAGATCTGGCAAGATGGTAGACTAGGCAGAAAGACTGCACAGACACTCTTCAACAAAGAAAAGGGAAACCAATTAACACAGACACAGAAGATAATCCTGGACCCCTGAGCCTTGAAGGGAAGGCTATAGAAGTGGACTAAACCC
>NW_006921646.1:12250614-12260746 GCF_000298275.1 Orycteropus afer afer
AAAAAAAAAGAAGAAGAAGAAGGCAAAACAAAGTATTATAATACAAAATGAAAAGATCTAAAAAATCAAAAGGGAAGAATGCACTCAGCAGTTCTCAAGCTAAAAGAATGGAAGAAAAAACTGAAACCTAGGATTACAATAGTGAAGGCTCCTATGTTCAAAATATTGAAGGATTCTATATTTAAAATCTTGAGCAAAGAGAAATCATCAAGAGAAGATCAAAATATTGAGCAATGAGGAAGCATCAAAAGAAGATGGAAAGAAGAACAGAGTCACTGTATCAAAAGTAATTGGTTGTAGGTCAACCATTTTAGGAGGTAAAATATGAACTGATAGTACTAAAGGAAGAAATACAAGTTGCACTGAAGGCGTTGGTGAAAAACAAGGAATTGACAAAACAGCCATTGAAATAGTTCAGCAAACAGATACAGCACCAGAGGCACTTACTCATTTATGCCAAGAAATGTGGAAGAGAGCCATCTGGCCAATTGACTAGAAGGAATACATATTTATGTCCATTCCAAAGGGAGGTAATTCAAAATAATGTGGAAAATATTGAACATCATTAATACCACACACAAGAAAAAATTTGCTGAAAATATTTCAAAAAAGGCTACAGCAGTACATTGAAAATATTTCAAAAAAGGCTGCAGCAGAATTGCCAGAAATTCAAGCCAAATTCAGAAGAGGACAGAATGAAAGATATCATTTCTGATGTCAGATGAATGTTGGCTGAAAGCAAGAAATACGAGAAAGATGTTTACCTGTGTTTTATTGATGATGCAAAAGGCATTTGACTCCATGGATGTTAACAGATTATGGATTATATTGGGAAGATTGAGAATTTCAGAATACTTAATCATAATCATAATCATAATCATATATGCTGAGCAAATAATCTGAGAAGCTGGACTATATGAAGAAAAATGTGGCATCAGGATTGAACAAAGAATAATTAACAACCTGAGATATACAGACAATACAACTTTGCTTGCTGAAAATGAGGATGACTTGAGGCACTTGCTGATGAAAATTGAAGAATACAGTCTGCAGAATAGATTACATCTCAATATAAAGAAAACAAAAATCCTCACAACTGGACCAATGAGCAGCATCAAAATAAATGGAGAGGAGATTGAGGTTGTCAAAGAATTCATGTTGCTTGGTTCTACAATCTATGCCAATGGAAGCAGCAGTCAGGACATTAGACAATGCGTAGCATTGGGAAAGTCAACTGCAAAGGAACTCTTTCAAGTGCTGAGGAGCAAGGATATCTCCTTGAGGACTAAGGTGCACCTGACACAAGCCATGATATTTCCAATTGCCTCGTATGCATGTGAGAGCTGGACAATGACTAAGGAAGACTGCAAAAGAGTTGATGCTTTTGAGTTGTGGTGCGGGCAAAGAATGCTGAAAGTACCATGGACTGCTAAAAGAACTAACAGATCTGTTCTGGAGGAAGTGCACCCGAAATGCTCCTTGGAAACGAGAATGACCAGTCTTCGTCTCACCTATTTTGGTCATGTTGTCAGGAGGCACCATTCCTTGGCGAAGGATGTCATGCTTGGTAGGGTGGAGGGTCGAAGTAGGAGGGGAAGACCTTGAACGGAATGGATTGACATGGTGGCTGTGATGATGGGCTCAAGTATAGCAGGGATCGTGGAGCTGGCATGAGATTGGGCAGTGTTTTGTTCTGCTGTGCATGGGGTTGCTATGAGTCAGAAATGACTCCACGGCACCTAACAACAACAACAACAAATCATAAAGTTCAAACCAAACTCACTGTCATTGAGTCAATTCTGACATATAGTGACCCCTGTTGGGTTTACAGGTGGTATATCTTTACAGACATAGATTGTTCCATCTTCCTTGTGCTGAGCAGCTGGTGGGTGTGAACCACCAAACTTCAGGTATGAGGAATCTATACACAGACCAACAGGCACATTTGATCAAAAATAGGCACTACTATTGCATGGTTTAAAATCTGGAATGGTATGTGTCAGGGCTGTGTCATTCACCATACTGAGTCAATCTGTATATTGAGCAAATAATCCTAGAAGCTGAACTATGTGAGGAAAAACATGACATCAGGATTGAAGGAAGATTCATTAACAATCTGCAATATGCAGATAACATAACTTTGATTACTGAAAGCGAGGATGAATTGAAGCACTTACTGATGAAGATGAAAAGTTACATTATGGATTATATCTCAACATAAAGAAAACAAAAGTCCTCATAAATGGACCAATAAGCAACATCATGATAAATGGAGAGGATTTCATTTTACTTGGATCCACAATCAATGCTGATGGAAGCAACAGTCAATAAATCAAACTTTTTGCTTTGGGCGAATATGCTGCAAAAGACGTCTTTAAATTGTTAAAGAGCAAAGATGCCACTTTGAAGACTAAGGGCTTATCCAAGTCTTCAGTAGCCTCATATGAATATGAAAGATAGACAATGAATAAGGAAAACCACAGAAGAAATGGTGCATTTGAATGTGGTGTTGGTAAAGAATATTGAATATACTATGGACTTCCAGAAGAAAAGAAATTTGTCTTGGAAGAAGTGCAGCCTGTATGCTCCTTAGAAGCAAGAATGGCTAAATTTCATCTCACCTACTTTGGTCATGTTGTCAGATGAGACTAGTCCCTAGAGAAGGATTTCATGCTTAGTAAATTCATGGGGGTCAGCAAAAAAAGGAGAAGAGCCTCAAAAAGATGGATTGACACAGTGACTGCAATGATGAACTCAAGCATAGCCAAGATTGTGAGGATGGCACAGGACTGGGCAGTGTTTCATTCTGTTGTACAGAGGGTTGTTATGACTTGGAGTCAACTCGATGGCACCTAGAAACCATGACGGAGAGGGTCAGTGAAAAGCGGGAAGACTTCCAAAGAGATGAATTGACACAGTGGCTGCAACAATGCACTCAAGCATGCCAACCATGTGAAGATGGTGCAGGATTGGGCAGTGTTCTGTTCTATTGTACATATAGGGAGGTTATAAGTCAAGAACAACTCAATGGCACCTAACAACAATAAATATAGTTAAGTTCATAACCTAATTATTCTGATGTTTTAAAAAATTATAATCATTTGTCCATCTTTTTTAGCATATGACCCCTACCTGTTGCTGAGAAGTTGATTCCCACTCTTTGTGACCTTATAAGACAGATAGGAGTGACTCAAGCCAATCACCACATCTTTCTCTTGCAGAGTACATAGTAGGTTTTAACCACTGACCTTTCAGTTAGCAGCTGAGTGCTTAACCACTCACTATGCAACCAGGGCTCCTAGAAAGCTAACAGTTTTCCTTAAATCCTTCTCATCCTCCACCTCAATATCTTATTCACATTCCTTGGGCTACAAAAACAGCATGGAATACCTCACATCCATCTAAACTCTCCAAATTCATTGCAACATCACAGTACAAAGCACTGCCATGTTTCACCAGGATTTTTAACAGACTCCTAGTTTGCCATTCATAAAACTTCCCACTCATCTTCTCAAAAACAGTCAGGGTGATCTTTTCAAACATAAATGAATTAATGTTCAAATGTTTTCTTTCACATTTAGGATAAGATTTTCATTTTTTAACTTAACTATAATGGTTCTTAGGTATCTAGGGCTTCAATGTCAAATTACCACATGTAGGTGACTTTAAGAACAGAAATTATCTCAACATTCTGGAGCTAGAAGTGTGAGTTGAGGGCATCATCAGGGTAATGTGTCCTCTTTCCATTCCAGGGAACATCCTTCCTTGTCTCTTTCAGCCTCTGTTAGCCCCAGGTATTTGTTGGTGTTCCTTGGCTTTTAGATACACCTTTATATGGTATCTATCTTCTTCTTGTGCCACTGTCTCCATGTTTCTTCTCATTTTTTTTAAATAAAAAGATAGGACCCACCCTACTTTGATATGACCTTCTTTACCAAATTGATACTGTCTTCAAAGAAAAATCCTATTTCCAAAATATCACTATTCCCAGGTAGAGAGGTAAGATTTCAACATGTCCTTTTTAGGACATCCATGACAGACACTACCTACCTTTTTAACAGTAATGTATCCATTTATTTCCTTTATTCCCCCTTGCTCACTGGTGGCTCTATCCTCACTGGCCTCTTTTCTACTTTTCAAGCCCATATAGCTCTTTTTCATTGAAAATTTAACTCAGTCTGCCTTCAGCCTGGGACGTTCACTCCCCAATTCTTTAGTTCAGGTCTCAGAATATGTTATTTCCTCCAAAAATCCTACTGTTTCCAGTCCTCATATGGAGTTTTCTATTTTTCCTCTAAAGGACATCCCACAATTAATAATTTTGTATGTATATTGGGTTTATTTGGTAACTGTCATTGTCTGCTATGAACAGAAAGATTAAGTTTTGATATTGTTAACTCCATACTATTTTCACTGTCTAATGCAGCCCTAGATTGGAGTCAATACTCGATAAATATTTGTGGAATTATTGAATATATTGTTGTTGTACTTAGGTGCCTTCAAGTTGGCTCCAATTCATGGTGATCCTATGTATGACAGAATGAAACACTTCCCGGTCCTGCACCATTCTCACAATCCTTGTTACACTTGAGCCAATCATTGAAGTCACTGTGTAAATTCTTCTTTTTAAGGGTTTTCCTCTTCTGCACTGACCCTCTACTTTACCAATCATGAAATCCTTCTCCAGGGACTGGTGTCTTCCAACAACATGACGAACATTGGTGAGACAAAGTCTGACCATTCTCACTTTCAAAGAGTATTCTGGCTACACTTCCTCCAGGACAGACTTGTTTGCTCTTCTTGCAATCTATCATATTTTTAGTTTTCTTCACCAACACCACAATTAGAAGGCATAAACTCTTCTTCAGTCTTCCATATTCATTGTGCAGGATTTACATGTATATGAGGTGATTGAAAACAACATGGCTTGGGTTAGGTGACATCTTTGCTGTTCAACACTTTAAAGACATCTTTTGCAACAGAATTGCCCTGTACAATATATCATGTGATTTCTTGACTGCTACTTCCATGCATGTTGATTGTAGATCCAACTAAAATGAATCTTTAACAACTTCAATCTTTTCTCCATTTATCATGATGTTGTTTATTGACCCAGTTGTGAAGATTATTGTTTTCTTTATGTTGAAGTGTAATCCATACTGAAGACTATAGTCTTTGATCATCATTAGTAAGTGATTCAAACATTATATATTAGTAAATGGATTAAATATATTTGAATATAAATTCAGTATATGTTGAGTATATTCTAAAGCTCACTCCCATCGAGCTGAGTTGAGTTCTGACTCATAGTAACCCCCTTTGGGTTTCTAAATCTTTATGGAAGTAGATTGGCCCATCTTCCTTCTGCAGAGTGACTGGGGGTTTCAACAAACAACCTTCTGGTTAGCAGTCAAATGCCTTAGGCATCATACCAGCAGAGCTCATTCTTGAATAAATTAGTAAATGAATAATGCCCAGTCTCCTTCCTCTAGTAAGTAACTAGTCAATATAAGTTATTTTTGTAGTGCATAACCAGTTAAAGCACATGATTTGTTTAAATTGGGTTTTTCTAATCTTCAGGCACAACATTCCAAAAACAATATTAATAAACAGAAAATATTAAAAAAAAAATTTAAACAAAATAAACCTATTTTACTTTGTAATGATTTTCAGCTTGTAACAAAAGATGATTGTGTAAACACTCAATATATATGAAATACTTATCATCAATGTAATTTGTTAGATGATATCAACATCCCGTAGCAAATACTCTGTTTTATACAGTATTTTTTCTCATTGATCCCTAAAGAATAGTTGTACTGTAGCTACGTAAGCCATTTTTCCACCTTTTTACTTTTATTCTCTGAATAAAATAACTGCATTAATCACTATTGTTTTGTGCAATTAATTATCATTTCACTTTATACATCTTTATTCATTTGGTTTCTTCCTGCATTTACTTGTTTGAAGCCACAGATCAATTCCTTCAAACTATAAACATATCTATTGAAAATTCCAATATATTATATCTATATCTATGAAGGCACAGCATCTTACAGATGCTTATGTCACTGAAGTTAGGAAGGGAAGTCAAAAGAAAAAATAAATGGAGAAGCAAGCTCTAAAGTAAACTCAATGATCAGTAAATGATATATATTAAAATATTTTAGTCAATCATTTTTTAAATGTGAAAGGTATTTTTCATAAACATGCTCAAAATTTCTTACATACATTAGAGATGAATCCAATCTTCCCTTGGTAAACAAATATAGGCACTGAGGCACTGAAGATTGAATGAACTGCTCAATGCACTCGGCAGGTTAGAATCAAAGTAGAGCTAGAGGCAACTTTATATGTAAGTCTACAGTTTTATTTTGACTTAAAACTAAGCTTAGCAAACCTTAACAATATATACTGTGAGATACTGAAGCTACGACTTAATTTAAACAACAAAATAGAATCTACAATGATTATTTTTCGCATTCCTTTACTCCATGGTAGCTTACAAAATTACATATGTTTTTAAGGTTACATTAATTTTTATATGAAATTGAATTAAATATACTACTTATTCTTATGCCATGATTAATCAGAATTAACCATACTGCAAGTGAGTGGAATCCCTGAGAATGCACTATATAGTGTTGTCCTGCTATAATTAACTGTAATCCTACAGTTAATTGTACTGAAAATAATGGAGAAACACTTACTTTTATATTTTATTACTTAATTTAGTAAATGACATTTTTTAAATAATATTAAAATCCCCCAAAATTTTAATATCATGAAGTAATAATGATTTTACATGTAATTAATAAGTTTTTATTGACTATATAATATAATTATTTGTATGTGATAACAAAACTTTAATTAACTTATAAAATAGGATTTTATTGATAAAATAATGAGTTAACTGGGAGACGTAACAAAGTATATAAATAGTGCTTATGGACTAGACATCAAGAACAACAAAAACTAGGAGCTCTCTGCTACTTTCTGGCTTCATTCTTGTCTCTTGCCTTTATCTAACTTTCTGTACATATTAGAAACATCACACCCCACAGCCTATGAATATTAGATCTTATGGGCTTGACATACACTAAGAGGCTAATGCAAAACAACGGACATCAAGTTCAAGAATCTCAGAGGTTCTCTGAGAGTCTACATTATGATAGAGTCCCCTTAGATCTAAAAGTGATGTTAGTGGGCTTAGCCTGAGAAGTTGTGATTTTGAAATGTATCTTAAATTTGTATCACACAAGAAAGTTGAAGTTTTCTACTAATCTAAGCTATAAATGTACTCCTAAGGCACTTGACTGCTAATGAGAAGGCTGGCGGTTCAAACCCACCAGCCACTCCTCGGAAAGAAGATGGGGCAATCTACTTCTGTAGTGATACTGCCTTGGAAACCCAAGGAGGGGTCGCTATGAGTTGGGTCTGACTCTAGGGCACATAACAACAACAACAACAAATTTAATGAAGACAGATGAAATTGCCATTTTAAATTATTATGCACCTCCAAAGTGTCAACAAAAAACACAATAAGTAGAAAAATATCATAAATGTTCACATAATAATCAAACTTCAGAACTGGTGATTTGGTTTTAAAAAAAAAATATGGACTTGAAAAAAAATGCTATTTTAAAGAAAACTTCAAACTTTGAATGCAACTGTCAAAATTATCTTATATTTTTCTTATTTTTCATATTGTAAGTTTCTACTATCTCTGGCATATATGTTTCACTTGGAATTCTAGATCTTACCTATGAAAATTGGTGCTGGTGAAGAGTCTCAAAAAGATAAGAAGGAAAAAAACAATTTCTTCAATTATTATTGTTGTGTTATATCCCATTGAGCCATCTCCAACTCATAATGACTATGCACAGCAGAAAAAAATACTGTCTGGTCCTGAGCCATTTCCATGATTCTTGCTACAATTGAGCCCATGGCCGCCATCACTGTGTCAATCCATCTCATTGAGGACCTTCCCCTCTTTCATTGACCCTCCACCTTACCAAGCATGACATCCTTCTCCAGGGAATTGTCCCTTCTGAAAACATGACCAAAGTATGTGAAACGAAGTCTGACCATTCTCACCTCCAAGGTACATTCTGGCTACTCTTCCTCCAGGACAGACCTGTTTGTTCTTTTAACAGGCCATGCACTTTCAGCATTCTTTGCCAACACCACAGCTCAAAACCATCAACTCTTCTTCAGTCTTCCTTATTCATTGTCCAGCTCTCACATGCATATGAGGCGATTGAAAATACCATGGCTTGTGTCAGGTGTACCTTATTCCGTCAGGAGACATCTTTGCTCTTCAGCACTTTAAAGAGGTCCTTTGCAGCCAATTTGCCCAGTGCTGTACATCATTTGATGTCCCATCTTCTGCTTCTACTGGCGTCGATTGTAGAAACAAGCAATGTGAAGTCTGATGATCTCAAACTTTTCTCCATTTATAGTAATGCTGCTTATAGGTCCAGTTGTGAGGATTTTTGTTTTCTTTATATTGAGATGTAATACAAACTGCAGACTGTATTCTTCAATCTTCATCAGTAAGTATTTCAATTCATCCTCACTTTCAGAAGCAAAGTTGTGTCATAAGCATATTGCCTGTTGTTAATGCTTCTTCCATCAATCCTGATGCCACATTCTTCACCATATAGTCCAGGTCTTGGGTTATTTGCTCAGCATACAGATTGAACAAGTATGGTGAAAGGATACAACCCTTACACACTCCCTTCTTGATTTTAAACCATGCAGTGTTCCCTTTTTCTCTTTGAATGACAACCTTCTGGTCTATGTACAGGTTACTCATAAGTACAATTAAGTATTCTGGAATTCCCATTCTTCTCAATGTTATCCACGATTTGTTATGACCTACACAATCAAATGCTTTTGCATAGTCAATAAAAGACAAGTAAACATCTTTCTGGTATTCTTTACTTTTAGCCAAGATCCATCTGACATCAGCAATGATATTTCTCATTCCACATCCTCTTCTGAATCCAGCCTACACCTCTGGAAGTTCTCTGTCAATATACTGTTGCAAACATTTTTTAATTATCTTCAGTAAGGTCTTACTTACACACGATATTAATGATATTGTTTGATAATTTCCACAGTCTGTAGAATCACCTTTCTTTGGAATGGGTACAAATATGGATCTTTTCCAGTCATTTGGCCAGGTTGTCGTCTTCCAAATCTCATGGCATAACTGAGTGAGTGCCTCCAGCAGGGCATCTGTATGTTGAAACATCTCAATGGGTATTCTGTCATTTCCTGCGGCCTTGTTCCTCACCAATTCCTTCAGCACAGCTTCGAACTTTTCTCTCACTATCATTGGTTCTTAAACACATGCCACCTCCTGAAATGGATGAAAATCGATCAGCTATTTTTTATGCAGTGACTCTGTGTATTCCTTCCATCTTTGTTTGATGCTTTCTGCATCATTCAATATTTTGCCCATAGAATATTTCAATATTGCAACTTGAGGCTTGAATATTTTCCTCAATTCTTTCAGCTTGAGAAATTCCCAGTGTGTTCTTCCCTTTCTGTTTTCTAACTTCAGATCCTTGCACATTTCATTATAGTAATTGTCTTTGTCTACTCTAGCTGATCTTTTAAATCTGTTCAGCTCTTTTGTCTTGTCATTTTTTTTCCATTTGCTTTAGCTACACTTTGTTCAAGGGCAAGTTTCAGAGTCTCTCCTGACATCCATTTTGGTCTTTCTTTCTTTCTCATCTTTTTAATGACCTCTTGCTTTCTTCATGGATGATGCTCCTGATGTCATCCAACAATTATTCTGGTTTTCAGTCATTGGTGTACAATGCATCAAATCTGTTCTTTAGATGGTCTCTAAATTCAGGAGGAATATATTCAAGATCATATTTTGGCTCTCATGTACTTGTTTTAGTTGTCCTCAACTTCAAGTTTAACTTGCATATAAGAAGTTGATGGTCTGTTCCACATTCAGCTCCTAGCCTTGTTTTGGCTGAAGATATTGAGCATTTCTGCTTGCTGAAAGTGAGGATGACTTAAGGCACCTACTGATGAAGGTTGAAGAATACAATCTGCAGTATGGATTACATCTCAACATAAAGAAAACAAAAATCCTCACAACTGGACCAAT
>NW_006921646.1:12263177-12264269 GCF_000298275.1 Orycteropus afer afer
CCTAGGATATCAATCTTTATGCATTCCATTTCATTTTTGACAACTTCCAATTTTCCTAGATTCATACTTCATACATTCCATATTCTGATTATTAATGGATGTTTACTGCTTCTCCTCAGTTTGAGATGTGCCATGTCAGCACATGGAGGTCCTGAAAAACTTACTTTATCCATATTATTAAGGTTGGTTCTACTCTAATGAGGTAGCTCTTTCCAGTCCTATTTTGAGTGCCTTCCAACCCAAGGGGTTAGTCTTCCTGTAATGTGTTGGACAATGTTTCCAAGCTGTTCATAAATTTGCCCAGTTATGTATCAGACAGTGTTTCTCTGCTGTACATAAGGTTTTCTCTGGCCAGTTTTTGAGAAGTGGATGGCCTCCTGCTTCTTCCCAGTTTGTCTTAGTACATAAGCTGTGTTGAAAGCTGTGCACTATATGTAACTCTGCTGACGTCTGAAACGCCAGTGACACAGCCTCAAGCCTCATAACAACATAGAAACCTCACAGGATGACAAACTGACAGACAAGTTTGTCTCCCTTAGCTTTTGGAAACCTCTGCACCCTCCTCTTACCTAATTCCTACCTGACACCTGCAACTCTGTGGTCCCCAGCTGCTCCTGGTCCCTCCCTTTCCTGGCTCTAGAGGGTTTGGATCCTAGCCTTGCCTCCCACCCCTTTTCACCTGGATATCCTGCCACTCCTGAGGTCCCCAAGGCCACTCCTTGTCCCTCCTTTTCTGGCTCTTGGTGGCTAAATGCTGGAACAATGTACAAATTATTCTCTGAAATAAAGTTGTTTAGTGAAATTAGTGATCTGAGATCTTTCACAAAAGCATCAATCTTAATCTTATATGATACAGAGACCTGTGTGAAACGGATGAGTTATTTTTTGTTGCTGTTTGTGTTTTTGTTAAAAATGGTTTTGAAAGTAATTCATACAAAAGTCTTTGAGGACACCCTTAGTTCAGTTTCTTGTTGTTGTTGTTATGTGCCGTTGAGTCAGCCCTGACTCATAGCGACCCCTCCTTGGGTTTCCGAGGCAGTATCACTACGGAAGTAGGATTGCCCAACCTTCCTTCCGAGGAGTGGCTGGTGG
>NW_006921646.1:12265084-12266704 GCF_000298275.1 Orycteropus afer afer
AAAGACTACTCTTATCATTAGAAACACTAAATTGAAAATGCAGTAAAGATAAGCAAAAGAAAATTAGAGTTTCATGTTTTCTTTGGAATTTTTTCATTTAGTTCGAAGGAATGATAGTCCCACAATCTATCTAATATTCATATTATCATCAATAAATATTAGCTTTAAAGTTCCCTGAGGTACAAGTGGTAAAACTTGTTAAGCATTTAGCTACTAACTGTAAGGTGGGGAGTTCAAATCTCCCCAGAGGAACCTTGGAATAAAGGCCATGCAATGTGCTTCTGGAAGGTCACACCCATGAAAACTCTATGGAACAGATCCACTGGGTAACACATGGGGTCGCCATGAATCAGAATTGATGTGACAGAAACTGGTTAGCTTTCAAAACAAATTATTTTCCTACCCTGGTAAAGTTGAAATCTGGTCTTCATTTTTAAATAGTATTTTAGTTTGTAAAACCATAATGAAAATTAGACAGTGTAAAATTAGGTTTGAGAGGGTAGTGGTTTGCAGCTCCTCAAGACAAATGATATGCTAATCAAATGTAATTGTTAATTTAAAAGAAGCCTTTTTGATTGTGAAAAACAACAGAAAAATAGAAGTTTCATAGTGAAAGCAAATCTATAAAAAGTAACACAATGCTTTAGAATGTTATTGTTGTTGTTGTTGTTATGTGCTGTCAAGTCAGACCTGACTCATAGAGACCCTTCCTTGGGTTTCCAAGGCAGTATCACTACGGAAGTAGATTGCCCCATCTTCTTTCCGAGGAGTGGCTATCACCAGCCTTCTGGTTAGCAGTCCAGTGCCTTAAGCACTATACTACCAGAGTAGAAACATTATTTTCAGTAGTATCAGAAGTTTTATATTGTTTATACAATATTTCTATATCTACATCAATATATCTGTCCATGTGTTTATCTGGATATTTAGGTACATATCTGTTTATGTATCTATCTGTTGATCTATACATCTAGCTTAATGCCTAAGGCATTTGACTGTTAACCAGAAGGCTAGTGGTTAAAACCCACCATCCAATCTTTGGATGGCAGACTGAGCAATCTACTTCCATAGAGATACCACCTTGGAAACCCAAGAAGGGGTGGCTATAAGTTGGAACCAAGAGACAGAATCATAAGGATGGGATTCTTAAATTTGTTCTCCAGTTTGATTAATCTTAAAGACACTAGTTAGTTTTTATAACCTATTTTCTATTTTTCTATTCATCCCATTTATAAACTGTTGTTTTGAACTTTTGTCCAACCAATACTGCTGAGAAAAGTAGCACTGTGATAGTTGGAGTTGTGTGTCAACTTGGCTGGACCACAATTCTGTGTGGTTTAACTGCTGTGATGTGATTATTCCCATGATGGGATCAGATGATTATGTTTTGAGCAGCCAATCTGTTGAAAGGGAGTTTCGATAGGGGTATGGCCTGCTTCCAGTATATCTATAGACATCCTGGGAAAAGAGACATTCTTCTGTGGATCAGGATTCTGTTGTGCTGCCTGCAACTGTCCATGAGCGAACAATCCACCATTCAGCCTGGAGATCTTGGAGTCATCATTCATTGGAGTCAACAGCCAGTGTACTGCCTGCCAGCCTTGAGCTCCTCAGCTCCTG
>NW_006921646.1:12268199-12269236 GCF_000298275.1 Orycteropus afer afer
TATCAATATACTGCTGCAAACGTTTCTGAATTATCTTCAGTAATATCTTACTTGCATGTGATATTAATGATATTGTTCTATAATTTCTACATTCAACGAGATGGATTGACATGGTGGCTGCGATGATGGGCTCAAGTATAGCAGGGATTGTGGGGCTGGCGCAGGATTGGACAGTGTTTCATTCTGCTGTGCATGGGGTCACTATGAGTCAGAAACGACTCGACGGCCCTTAACAACAACAACTTTACTAACAGAGGCATGGTCACTAGTGTCTTTAAGATTAATAAAACTGGAGAACCAATTTAAGAATCCCATCCTTATGATTCTGTCTCTCTAGAACCACTCTCAATACCAAATGTGTTAGATTTGTTTCTCTAGAGAAACAAAACCAGTAAAGCTTATATGTTGTTGTTATTGTTATGTGCTGTTGAGTTGGACCCGACTCATAGCAATCCCTCCTTGGGTTTCTGAGGCAGTGTCACTACAGAAGTAGATTGCCCCATCTTCCTTCCAAGGAGTGGCTACCAGAGCTTTTGGAGCTATGAGTCGTGTCCAACTCAGAGCCTTATTGTAAGGGTGGCTGAATTACAATGCCAATTAAATTGCCAACCCAGAATGGTGTCTGACATTAAAGTGAGGGCATTTCTTGGGAAAAAATGTGATCCTGAAACTTGGAATGGGACGTATGGACAGATAGTCAGGAAGATCAGGATATGGAGCCTGTAAATTCTGTTGAATCCCTCCCATCTGAAGGGATTACTGTAAAACAGTTATACCCTCCACCTCAGTTTGATGTGATTAGCCAAACTGGTCCTGCTGGGTCATTGCCTGAAGCAGAGGCCATGGAAGACATTCCTGAATGTTCTCAGGAACCACCTCAACCACTCATTGTTGCTGCTAGACCTATTGCTAAACTTGAGTCCAAGTGAACCCCAAAAGGTGAAATAAAAACTGTGACTGAGGAAGTGGTACATACACTATACCTGAAAAGACCTACTTGATTTTGCTAACATGTACAGACAGAAACCCGGAAAATA
>NW_006921646.1:12270186-12271592 GCF_000298275.1 Orycteropus afer afer
CTTTGAGGAAGGACCTCACTACATTGCCTAAAGTCTATGTCAATCTTTCTCCTAACCTTCCCCAAAGGGATCTGAGACCTTTTACAAGGTGATTGTTCATTGGGGAAAAGGAAATAATCAGACTTTTTGGGGATTACTGGACACTGGCTCTGAATTGACACTAATTCCAGGAGACCCAAGGCATCATTGTGGCCCACCAGTTAAAGTGGGGGCAATGGTGCTTGAAGTGTCTATAATAGATACAGATGATGTTTGGAGCCTTTGGCAGGTCCCTATTGGTGAATCACAATGCAGACCCTTGGGGTTTTGGAGAAAAATCCCTGCCATCCTCTGCAGATAACTACTGTCCTTTTGAGAAACAGCTTTTGGCTTGTTACTGGGCTTTAGTAGAGACTGACCACCTAACCATGGGGCATCAAGTGACCATGAGGCCTGAGCTTCCCATCATGAACTGGGTGTTGTCTGACCCACAGAGTCATAAAGTTGTATGTGCTCAGCAGCACTCCATCATAAAATGGAAGTGGAATATCAGAGATTGGTCCCAAGCAGGACCTGAAGGCACAAACAAGTAAGTTGTATGAAGAAGTGGCACAAATGCCTATGGTCCAGTCACATTATCTTCCCTCTCCAAGTCTGCACCTATGGCCTCATGGTGAGGGCCTTATGATCAGTTGACTGAAGAAGAGAAAACTCGTGCCTGATTTACAGATGGTTCTGCACGATATGCAGACACCACTCAAAAATGGACAGTGGTGGCACGGCAGCCCCTTTCTGGGACTTCCTTAAAGGACAGTGGTGAAGGGAAATCCTCCCAATGGGCAGAACTTCGAGCCATGCATATGGCTGTTCACTTTGCGTGGAACAAGAAATGGCCAGATGTGCAATTATATATGGATTCTTGAGCTGTGGCTAGTTGCTTAGCTGGATGGTCTGGGACTTGGAAGGAGCATGATTGGAAGATTGGTGATAAGGATGTATGGGGAAGAGGTTTGTGGATAGATCTCTCTGAATGGGCCAAAGGAGTAAAGATATTTGTGTCTCATGTGAATGCCCACCAAAAGGTGACCTCGGCAGAGAAGGACTTTTATAATCAGGTGGATAGGATGACAAATTCAGTGGAAACCAGCCATCATTTTTCCCCAGCTATTCCTGTCATTGCTCAATGGACTCATGAAAAAAGTGACCATGGTGGCAGGGATGGAGGTTATGCATGGGCTCAGCAACACGGACTCCCACTTACCAAGGCTGATTTGGCTACTGCCACTGCTGAGTGCTCAATCTGCCAACAGCAGAGACCAACACTGAGTCTGCGATATGGAACCATTCCTCGGGGTGATCAGCCAGCAATCTGGTGGCAGGTTGATTACATTGGACAACTTCCATCATGGAAAGGACAGTGTTTTGTT
>NW_006921646.1:12273272-12275637 GCF_000298275.1 Orycteropus afer afer
AGCTTGACGTTTGATCCAGGAACTTTGGACTTGCCAGCTTCTATAAGTGTGTGAGCCATTTTCCTAAGATAAATTTCTATATATATATACATATATATAAGCTTTACTGGTTTTGTTTTTCTGGAGAACCCAGTCTAGCACAAGCACCTACATACTTTGTTGTGAGAATTAATTCAGTTAATGGATGCAATGTAACACATTAAAATAGTGCTGGACATGTGTTAAACATACAATAAATACTTGCTGTTACACATATTGTTTACCAGGTACTCCAAGAGTTCTCAACTCAATGGTGATTCCGTTTCTCAAATCAGCAATAAAATTCATTGTGCATCAACATATCAATCTTCCTCAAACTGCTTTACATGTTGGGGGAGAAAAAAAAAAGCAACCTATATTCATTTGATGGCAAAATTTTTTCATAGCATTTGCTGGCTTTGAATAGTAAGGGAAACAGCCATGATTATCACTCAGGGAAATGCAACATGACTTGAGGATTTAGCATGGCTGGTTGCATTTTTCATTTTTTCAAGTGTGCCTAATGAAGGAAATATGATAACATGAACATCTTATGCCTTATAAAAATATGAAAATGAACTTTGTGGACATGTCAGTATGTTGAATCAAAGATAATCATCTGAAAAAAAAAAAAAAAAAAAACATTGCCATAATTTGATTCCTACCCATAACAACACAATAGTACAATTTAGAACTGCTCCACAGGGCTTCCAAGATTGCAAATCTTATATAAGTAGACTGACACATCTTTCTCCCGTGTAGCAGTTGCTGAGTTTGAATCCCAGATCTATCAGTTAGCAGGTAAATGCTTAACAACTGTGACCCCAGTGCTGTTTTTGTATTAGTAACCATTCAATAAACCACTCTATGTAGAAAATTCATTTTGGTGAAAGGCTCTGCTATAACTAATGTAGAGACTTAATGTGAGAATGAAGTGTTTTACTATTTTATATGGTTAAAAAACATCTAACATTTTGTATTAGAAGAAGTGGCCACTCTCTATATTACTGTTTCTGGTGCTGCTAGCAACATGGTGGCTATATCCAGCTATATATGACACATTATTGAAGTAATTCATGAGGCATGAAATATAGATTTTTTTCCCCTTAAACCTTTCTTTTATAAATATAGCTTTATTGAGATGTAGTTCACATGCCATAGAATTCACTGGCATAATGTATACAGTTCAATGAATTTTAGTATGTTTACAGAGTTGTGCAACCATTACCAAAATCCAATCTTAGAACATTTCATGACCCTCAAAAAAGTCCCACATCCAATAACAGTCACTCTGCAACCTATGTCCCCTTGTCTTTCAGCCCTCAAAGCTAGACAATCTCTAGTCTGCTTTCTGTTCTGAAATTTCCTTATTCTGGATATTCCATAAAAATAGAATCATATAATTTATAGTAGGAGCTCTGGTGGTATAGTGCCTAAGGCATTCAATTGCTAACCAGAAGGCTGGTGGTTCAAACCCACCAGTCATTCCTCAGAAGGAAGATTGGGCAAACTATTTTCGTAGATATATCACCTCAGAAACCTAAGGAGGTTCGCTGTAAGTTGGATCTGACTCCATGACAGTAAGTTTGGTTTTTTGGAATTTATGGTAAATAAAAGACTTTTTATTTTTCTCTCCGTATAGCATGTTTAAGGATTAACTATGTTGTATCATGTATCAGTTGTTATTGTTGTTGTAATATGCAGTTGAGTTGGACCCAACTCATCGTGACCCCTCCTTGGGTTTCTGAGGTGATATCTCTATGGAAGTAGATTGCTCAATCTTCCTTCCAAGGAGAGACTGGTGGGTTTGAACCACCAGCCTTCTGGTTAGCAGTCAAGTGCCTTAGGCACTACACTATCAGAGCTCCTTTATGTATCATTACTTCATTATTTTTAATCACTAAATATTGCAATGTATGTATATGCTTCATATTGCTTATCTGTTGATGGATATTTGTGTTATTTTCACTTTATGCCTTTTATGAAAAATGCTGCTACTAACACTGCTATACACGTTTTTTGTGTAGGCATACATATTTTCTTTTCTCTTGGTTAGATACCTGGGAGTATTATGTGTGGGTTATATAGTAACTTATGCTTAACATTTTAAGGAACCATAAAACTGATTTCTAAAGAGGATGTAGCATTTTATATTCTTACCAGCACATTTTATCATCCACGACTTCACCAACATTTGTTGCTGTCATTTTTCATTCCTGTATCGTTAGATTTATATATATTTATATATATATAGGAGCTTGGTAGCATAATGCCTAAGGCACTTGACTGCTAACCAGAAGGCTGGCGGTTCAAATCCACCAGCCACTCCTTGGAAGGAAGGTTGGGC
>NW_006921646.1:12275737-12277108 GCF_000298275.1 Orycteropus afer afer
GGCAAATAACAACAACAACAACAACAAATATATATATATATATATATATATATATATATATGTATATTATATATGGAGCTCTGGTGGCATAGTGCCTAAGGCATATGACTGCTAACCAGAGGCTGGCAGTTCAAACCCACCAGCTGCTCCTCAGAAGGAAGATTGGGCAATCTACTTCTGTAGTCATATTGCCTTGGAAATACAAGGAACAGTTGCTATGAGTCAGATCCAACTCGAAGGCAGTGAGTTTGTTTTTGCTTATACTATATAAACACACACACACATACAAACATATATATACAGATATATAGATATATATAAATAAGTGTACACATGTGTGTGTTGTTTGTTGTTAGGTGACATTGAGTCAGCTCCCATGCATAGAGAGCCTATGTACAACAAAATGAAACAGTGCCCTATCCTGTGCAGCCCTCACGATCCTTGCTAAACCTGAGCACATGGTTACAGCACTTTGACAATCCATCTGAGAGAGGGTCTACTCCTTTTTCACCGATGCTTCACTTTACCAAGCATGATATTTTTCTCTAGGGAATGGTCTTTTCTGACAACTATAGTAGGTGAGATGAAGTCTGGCCATTCTCACTTCCAAGGAGTATTCCTACTCCACTTCTTTTAGGACAGATTTGTTTGTTCTTCTGTCAGTCCATGGTACTTTCAGGATTCTTTGCCAACAACACAACTCAGAAGTACCAGCTATTCCTTATCCATTGTCAAGCTTTCATATGCATATAAGGAGATTGAAAATATCATGGCTTGGGTTAGGCACACCTTAGTTTTCAGAGTGATATCTTTGAGCTTCAACACTTTAAAGAAGTCCTTTGCAGCAGATTTTCCCAGGGCAATATGACATCTGATCTCTTGATTGCTGCTTCCATTGGTGGTGATTGTGGGACCCAGTAACATGAAATGTTTGACAACTTCAATACTTTCTCCATTTATTTTGATGAAACTTATTGGTACAGTTGTGAGGATTTTCATTTTCTTTATGTTGAGGTATAATCCATACTGCAGACTGTGATCTTTAATCTTCATCACTAAGTGCTTCAAGTCATCTTTACTTTCAGCAAGCAAACATGTGTCGTCTGCATATCGCAGGTTGTTAATGGCTCTTCCTCAAATTCTGATACTCTGTTCTTCCTCATACAATCTAGCTTCTCAGATTATTTGCTCAGCATACAGATTGAATAAGTGTGGTGAAAGGATACAACCCTGACACACAGCCTTCCTGATTTTAAACCATGTAGTATCCCCTCGTTCTATTTGAATCCTTGCTCTATTTGAATCACAGCCTCCTAATCTATGTATAGTGCCCAAATCACTTGACTGCTACCCAGAAGGCTGGTGGTTCAA
>NW_006921646.1:12277208-12280723 GCF_000298275.1 Orycteropus afer afer
GCAATATTAGGAGCCCTGGTAGCATAGTGCTTAAGGCACTTGACTGCTAACCAGAAGGCTGGCAGTTCAAACCCACCAGCCATTCCTCAGAAGGAAGGTTGGGCAATCCTACTTCCGTAGTGATACTGCCTCGGAAACCCAAGGAGGGGTTGCTATGAGTCGGGGCCGACTCGACGGCAAATAATAACAACAACAACAACCACCTCGGAAACCCAAGGAGGGGTTTCTATGAGTTGGGGCCGACTCAACAGCACATAACAACAACGACAAATCTATGTACAGCTTCTCCATGAGCACAATTAAGTGTTCTGGAATCTCCATTATTCTCAATGCTATCCATAATTGGTTATAATCCACACAGTCAAATGATGTTGTATAGTCAATAAAACACAAGTAAACATCTTTCTGGTGTACTTGGCTTTCAGCCAAGATCTATCTGACATCAGCAATAATATTCCTCATTCCATATCTTGTTCTGAACCCAGCTTGTATTTCTGGAAGTTCCCTGTCCATGTATTGCCACAGCCATTTTTAAGTTATCCTCACCAATGTTTTACTTGTGTGTGATATTAATGATATTGTTTGATAATTTTCACATTCTGTTGGATCACCTTTCTTTGGTACAAATCTTCCAGTCAGTTGACCAGGTAGCTGTCTTCTAAATTTCTTAACATAGAAAAGTAATTGCCTCTACAGCAGCATCCATTTTTTAAATTATTTCAATGGGTATTCCCTCAATTTTGTGTATTTTACCAGTTCTTTCAGTGTACCATCTTCAACGTCTCCTTTCAGTACCATTGGTTCTTGATCATATGCCACCTCCAGAAATAGATGAACATCAACCAATTCTTTTTGGTACAATGACTCTGTGTATTGCTTCCAGTTTCTTTTGATATGTTTTGTACATGACTCTTTTATCATTATATAATGCCCTCTTTTATCTCTATAATCATTTTTCTCTTAAAGTCTATTTTGTTTGATATTTGTATAACCACTTCAGCCCTCTTTGGTACTGTTTATGTATATGTTTTAATCCTTTTACTTTAAACCTATTTATGCATTTGACTCTAAAATGTGTCTCTTATGGATTTCAAATTATTGGATTATATATATTTTTTAATCCATGTTATACTCTCCACCTTTGGATTGGAGTGTTTAGCCCATTCACTTCTAACATAATTGAAAAGTTAGAATTTATATCTACCATTCTGTATAACATATCAATTTTTTTCTGTATTCCCACATTACCACATTCTTATTGTTAAATTATTATTTTCTAGTGTACATTTTAATTCTTCTGTACCTTCCTTTATTTTTGCTTTTGAATTATTTTCTTGGTGGTTTCCCTGAAAATAACAATTATCAGATTAACTTAAAATACCCTCTTTTAGATTTATAACAACTTAATTTTAATCATTTGACTGCTAACCAAAAGGCTGCTGATTCAAATCCATCAGCCACTCCTTGGAAAGAAGACTGGACAATCTACTTCTGTAGAGATATCGCCTCAGAAACCCAAGAAGGGGTCGCTATAAGTCAGAACTTACTTGACAGCAGTGAGTTTGGTTTGGTTTAGTTTAATTATAATAGTATATCAAACTTTGTTCCAATATGGCTCTCTTTTCTCCCCTCTCCTTTGTACTATTATTGTCATGTAAGTTATATGTTTAGAAGTATTACCCCACCAATGGAGTTTGATAATTATTGCCTTATGTAGTTTTCTTTAAAATAAAATAGTAGAAGATTGTTACAAATAAAAACATGCATGTTAATTTTTGTATTTACCTATGCACTTATGTTTACAGGTGTAGTTTTGTTTGTTCTTCTGTATTTAAGTTATTGTCTAGAGTCTGTTCATTGTAGCCTGAAGGATTACCTTTATTATTTCTTGTATGACACTCTCCTATCAGTGAATATGTTCATTTTTTTGTTTAATTAGTAGTGTCTTAATTTCTCTTTCCTTTCAAAGAGTAGTATTCCTGTATTTAGAATTCTGATTTTAAAGTCTTTTTATACTGCTTGTATGATATATTTGGATATACCATATTCATTGTATTTTGGATGTCTTTTGAGATTTGGGATGGAGGTCAAATTCATAATTTTGTATGTGGTTATCCAGTTACCCAGACACTTTTCAGAGGGTTTTTTTTTTTTTTTAAAAAAAAAACAACTTTCCCCATTGATTTGTAGTATCCTCTTTGTTAAAGATTAATTTATCACATATTTTAAAATTTATTTTTAGATTCTCAGTGCAATTCATATGTATGTCTTTCACAAAACAGTTATGACACTGTGTTGATTACTGCAATTTTGTAGCAAGTTTTGAAATTGGGAAGTGTAAATTCTCCCACTTTGTTCTTTTTCAAGAATGTTTGGCTATTCTTCAATTTAATTCTTATAGTTTTTTTATTTTTAATAAAAATAATACATATTCATAGTTTAAAAAGTGAAATACTTATAAAAAAGATCTATTTCTTGATTTATCAGTTTTATATATCAGCTAAATGCATCTTTCTAAAGAAATTAAGCAATAACTTTTATTAGATATATGTATAGACATGCATCCTTTAATATTATCCCAAATTATATATGTGTATATATACATAAATATAAAAGTTATTTTTGGTAAATAAGTGTACAGTGCTCACATATTACTTACAACTGAGCTATTTGTTATATAATGCACCTAACTTGGCTTTGTATAACTTTCTTGTACTTAGAGGCAAACATCACATTTTTCTCTTTAAATGATATGTCTATGTATTAGAAATAATTCATCCTAATTCCTCTGATGGAGATGTATTTTTTTTTTTTCCAAAATAACTTAAATTCCCTGGTGACATAGTGCCTAAGGCATTTGACTGCTAACCAGAAGGCTGTCAGTTCAAAGCCACCAGTTACTTCTTGGAAGGAAGACCAAGCATTCTACTTCTGTAGAGATACTGCCTCAGAAACCCAAGGATGGGTCACTATGCATCAGCACCTGACTTAACTTCAGTGAGTTTTATTCATTTAAGTGTGCATTTATTATGAAGACATGTATCCCAGAGACTTCCTTTTCCCACTCATTTCTTGAACAGTGTCTCAGTAGTCTTGCTCTGAGATCTTATGATTTCATTTCCTATTTCTGGAATGTATTTTTTTTCTCCAAGACACATAATTATAATATTTCTCAGTTTTTATCTCTCACTTTTTTGTTCTTTGATCCTTGAATCAGACCAAAGGAGAATTTAATATTTGTAGTTCTTATTTCCTGAAAAATAACTTTATTCAAACCTCACATTTCAATGATGATTGGTAGTGTACAGAATTTTAAGTTGAAAATTGATTTCTATCAGAATATGAAGACTTGACTCCATAGTCCAGTTTCTAGTATTGTTATTGAACATTAGATGCCAGTATGACTCCTGATTCTCTATATGCAACTTGTTTTTCTCTCTGAAAGATGTTTTTTTTTTTTTTTTTTTTTAATCCTTAGTGTTAGTATTTTCATTAGTTGATATTGGGTAATTTTT
>NW_006921646.1:12281320-12293062 GCF_000298275.1 Orycteropus afer afer
ATTTCATTCTCCTATAATTTCTTGACATGATTTTTTTTTTTTTTTTTTTCCTTGCAACATACCTGAGGATATCCATTATTTATTTTTAGGTCTTGAAATATCACAGTCTTCTTTTAGTATTTTGCTTGTTAGTTTGTTTTGCTTTAGCCTTTGTCTTTCAGGTGTGAAACTTTCCTTAAAAATCTGGTAGTTTTTCTGCAATAAATTTATAATTAAGAGTGTGATACTAAGAAGAAATCAGAACATCTCACTCTAAGAGAGGAGATTATGGAATGATAAACTTATTTATATACTGGTTAGGTGAAGTTAGATAATTTCTTTTAGGGTATTATAATTGTCTGTACTTATTTAATTTTCAAAGGGATGTTTTGTATTTTCAGGATGGAGCTACAAGCTTGGCTTTGATATTCAGTGACCACACACAGAAATTTACTAAATCCTCCCCAAATCCCTCTGACTCAAATCCTTCAGAGAATAAGTCTCCAATCTTCTGTGAGTATGAATAACACTAGTTGCCAATGTTTAAGAGATCTGTAGGTCTAATTTTTTATCCTAGAAACTTTCAATATATCTAACTTTCCCAACTGATCAGTGATTCACTATACCCAACCCTTCATGTCCCAAGCCCTACTTGAGATCTGTGATAGACATTGGTTGGCTTTCTGTTTTTGCATCCCCTATTTTCCTTTTGCCTACTTGCAGTATATTAGTTTCACTCTTTTCTGCCCTGAAAAACCAGTTAATTGTGCTTTAAAAAAAAAAAAAAAAAATCTTTCCCATCCTCTTTTGTCATTCTCTACATCTTTTTAAGTTAATTACATTTTCACTCCTGTACTGGAAATTTAGAATTTTTTTTTTTTTTTTTTGAGAGGAAATTGGGCTTTATTTTATGGTGTTATTGTTATTGTTAGGTGCCCTCGAGTCATCTCTGATGCTTAGTGACCCCTTGCACAGCAGAACAAAACACTGCCCAGTCCTGCACCAGTTCCACAATCCTTGCTATACTTGAACCCATCGCCACAGCCGCTGTGTCAATTCATCTTGTTGAGGGCTTTCCCTCTTTTGTCACCCCTCCACCTTACCAAACATGACATCCTTCTCCAGGGAATGAATGGTCCCTTCTTAAAACATGACCTAAGTAGGTGAGAGGAAGTCTGGCCATTCTCACTTCCAAGGAGCATTTGGGCTGCATTTCCTCCAGGACAGATTTGTCAGTTCTTTTAGCAGTCCATGGCACTTTCAGAATTCTTTGCCAACACCACAACTCAAATACATCAAATTTTCTTTGGTCTTCCTTATTCATTGTCCAGCTCTCACATGCATATGAGGCAATTGAAAATGCCATAGCTTGTGTCAGGCACACCTTAGTCCTCAATGAGTTATCTTTGTTCTTCAGCACTTGAAAGAGGTCCTTTGCAGCCAATTTGCCCAGTGCTATATGTCATCTGATGTCCAGACTGCTGCTTCCATTGATGTCAATTGTAGAACCAAGCAATGTGAAGTCTTTGACAACTTCAATCTTTTCTCCATTTATCATGATGCCGGTTATAGCTCCAGTTGTGAGGACATTTTTCTTCTTTATACTGAGATGTAATCTGTACTGTTGACTGTATTCTTCCATCTTCATCACTAAGTGCTTCAAGTCATCCTTATTTTCAGCAAGCAAAGTTGTGTTGTGAGCGTATTTATTGCAAGTTGTTAATAATTCTTCCTTCAATCCTGCTGCCACGTTTTTCTTCATATAGTCCAGCTTCTCAGATTATTAGCTCAGCATACAGATTGAATAAAACCAAAAAGCCAAATGCACTGCTGGTGAGTTGGATCATACTCATAGTGACCCCTCGGGTTTCTGAGCTGGTATCACTACAGAAGTAGATTGTCCAAACTTCCTTCCAAAGAGTGGCTGGTGGTCTGAACCACCAGCTTCCTGGTTTGCAGTCAAATGCCTTAGGAACTATGCCACCAGATTGAATAAGTGTGATGAAGGGATACAATCCTGATGCACTTTCTTCTTGATTTAAAACCATGCAGTGTCCCCTTGTTCTGTTCGTATGACAGCTTTCTGGTCTATGAACATGTTCCTCATGAGTACAATTCAGTGGTCTAGAATTCCCATTCTTCTCAATGTTACCCATAATTTGTTATGATCCACACAATCAAATCCTTTTGCATTATCAATAAAGCACAAGTAAACATCTTTCTGGTATTCTTTGCTTTCAGCCAAGATCCATCTGACATGAGCAATGATTTCACATTTTCTTCTGAATCCAGCTTGAAATTCTGGAATTTCTCTGTCAATATACTTCTGCAACCATTTTGAATTATCTTCAGTAAAATTTTACTCGAATACAATGTTAATGATATCATTTGATAATTTCCATTCTGTGGGATAACCTTTCTTTGGAATGGGTACAAATATGGCTCTTCCAGTCAGTTGGCCAGGTAACTGTCTTCCAACTCTCTTGGCATAGACAAGTGAGTGCCTCCAGTGGGGCATCTGCTTGTTGAAACATCTCAATAGCTATTCCATCAATTCCTGGAGCCTCATTCTTTGCTAATTCCTTCAGTGCAGCTTTGACTTCTTCCATCAATTCCATTGGTTCTTGATCATACACCACCTCTTGAAATGGATGAGTAGCAACCAATTATTTTGGTACAGTGACTCTGTGTATTCCTTCCATCTTCTTTTAACATTTCTTGCATCATTCAATATTTTGCCCATAGAATCCCTCAATATTGCATCTTGAGCTTAAATTTTTTCTTCAGTTCTTTCAGCTTGAGAAATGCTAACTGTATCCTTCCTTTTTGGTTTTCTAACTCCATGTCTTTGTACATTTCATTATAGTATTTGGTTTTGTCTGCTCAGGCTGCTGTTTGAAATCCTCTGTTCAGCTCTTTTATCTTGTAATTTCTTCCATTTGCTTTAGCTACTCTCTGCTCAAGGGCAAGTTTCAGAGTCTCTTCTGACATCCGTTTCAGTCTTATCTTCTTTTCTCAACTTTTTAATGACCTCTTGCTTTCTTCATGGATAATGTTCTTGATGTCTTCCCATAACTCTTCTGGTTTTCTGTTGCTGGTGTTCATTGCATTGAATCTGTTCTTTAGACAGTCTCTAAATTCAGGAGCAATATATTCAAGGTCATATTTTGGTTCTTGTGGAGTTGTTTTAATTGTCTTCAAATTGAAGTTGAACTTGCATATGAGCAGTTGATGGTCTGTTCCACAATCAGCTCCTGGCCTTGTTTTGGCTGAAGATACAGAGCTTTTCCATCACCTCTTGCCACAAATGTAGTCAATCTGATTCCTGTGTACTCTATCTGGTGAAGTCCATGTGTATAGCTGTCATTTGTGTTGTTGAAAAAAGTTATTTACAATCAATAAGTCATTGGCCTTACAAAATTCTATCATATGGTCTCTAGTGTTATTTTTTGTTACCAAGGCCAAATTTTCCAACTACCAGTCATTCTTCTTTGTTTACAACTTTTGCATTCCAGTCACCAGTGATAATTAACACATCTTGATTGCATGATCAATTTCAGACTGCAAAAAGTTGATAAAAATCAATTTCCTCATCTTTGGCTTTGGTGGTTGGTGCATAAATTTGAATAATAGTAGTATTAATGCATCTTTCTTATAGGCATATGGATATTATCCTATCACTTACAGCATCGTACTTCAGGACAGATCTGGAAACATCCTTTGTGATGATGAATGCCATGCCATTCCTCTTCAACTTGTCATTCCTGGTGTAGTAAGTAGATCATATGGTTGTCTGATTCATAATGGCCAAAACTGGTCCATTTCAGCTCACTAATGCCTAGAATACCAATCTTTATGTGTTCCATTTTGTTTTTGACAACTTCCAATTTTCCTAGATGCATACTTCATACATTCCATGTTCTTGCTATTCATGGATGTTTGCAGCTGCGTCTCCTCAATTTGAGTCATGCAATGTCAGCACATGGAGGTCCTAAAAGCTTTAATTTATCCATATCAGTAAGGTTAGTTCTACTATAATGAGACAGCACTTTCCCAGTCATATTTTGAGTGACTTCCGACCTGAGAAGTTCATCTTCCTGCACTGAATCAGACAATGTTTCCAGGCTGTTCATCAAGTTGCCTATTGATGTATCAGACAGTGTTTTTCTGCTATTCATTAGGTTTTCCCTGGCCAAATCTGAAAAGTGGGTGGACTCTTCCTTCTTCCTAGTCTGTCTCAGTCTGTATTCTGCATTGAAACCTGTGCACCATGTGCAACCCTTTGACATTTGAAACACTGGTGGCACATCCTCAACTCTCACAGCAACATGCAAGCCACCACAGTAGGACAAACTGACAGATAAATTTGTCTCCAGTACCTGTGAGAAATCTAATCTCCCATTACCTGGAACCCATGGCTCTGTCATTCCACTTTCTCCACCCCGCCCCTTTCTGCCTCTTGGAGTGAAGCCTATCTCCTTCCTCTTGCCTGGATCCCAAAGTTCTGTTGTCCCCAGCTTTTCCATTTTTTATGTTAGATATGGCAATTTTTCACTATTTTACATTAGCAAAAGTTTTTAGTTGCTGTTGACTCAATTTGAATGTATGGTGACCCCATATATGTAGAGCAGAATGACTCTACAGTTTTATTTTTTTTTTTAAATTGTGATTTGGGTGAAAGTTTACAGAGCAAATTAACTTTCCATATAGCAGTTCACACACACGTTGTCTCATGATATTGACTACAATTTACCCCAATGCAACAGCTCCCCTCCCACTTCCTCCTGATAGTTACCTCTTTCCTGTGTCCATCACTTCATGCACTCCTGCTCATTGAACTGTCTCCCTGTGCATAAACAACCCCTCTTTCTCCCATGATTATTCTCTCCAAGGAGTACAGGTACAGGCACCTGCTCAACTCATATGCCTGTCTTTTGTTTGGTTGGAAGCCACAGGTGTGGGTTCAATTCCAGACTTGAAGGGCAACAAGGGACCATAGTCTCAGTGGTTCCACCAGGCTCCATCAGACCAGCAAACCTAGTCCCTCCCCCCACTTTTTTTTTCTAAGTGATTTTGAGTTTTATTCCACACTGTTTTCCTTCTCTATTTAGGATCCTCTCCATAGATCCGCCTCTGAGTGGTTGACAGTGGTAGCTAGGCACCATTTAGTTCTTCTGCTCTCATAGTCAAATAGGCTGAGGATCGAATGGTGTACTGGTCATGAGGACTAATTGTTTCCATTAATCTTTGGTTTCCTTCATTCTTCTTTGTTCTGGATGAGGAGAGACTCATCATTGCATCTACATGGCTGCTTGCAAGCTTTTAAGTTCCTAGTTGCTAATCGACAAAGTAGGAGGTGCAACAATATTTTGTGTAGTATGTTATGCCAACTGAGCTTGATGTCCCCTGAAACTCTGGTCCTGAGTCCACAGATTCAACTACTCATCCCTCTGGGTAGCTGGCTATGACCAAGAAGTGACTACACCTTTCTACAGGTTTTTTAAGGCTGTGGCCTTTTGGAAGCAGAACACCAAGCTTGTTTTCTGAGGAAACTCCTAGTGGGTTTGAACAGCCTACTTTTTGGTTAATAGTAGAGTGCGTAACCATTTGCACCACCCAAGGATTATAGGTATTATTTTAATTTCACCAATGGGAAACTGAGGTGCAGAGGCATTATGCTGCTGACTCAATATCACACAGAGCAAAGAGGGCATGATCTTTTAATGCTGAGGAATCAATGATAGATGCTGTCATAATACAAAATTATACTCATGCTCATATGGACTTTTCACTTAGTCTAATATATTTATGATTTAGACATTTACCTGAATATAACAGAGAGCTAAAACTCATCAAACATCTGAGGAAGACCAACACTGTGAAAAAAGTTCTCCAAGTCAAATAAGAATTGCTCCAAAGAAAACAAAAATCTTAAAAAAGTATAAATGAAACCATTAAAATTAAATTGCTATGGAAAAGAAGTAATAAAAAATTATTGAATATTACAATTATTATTTTAAAAATTAAAACCAAAATAACTAGGCAGAAAAAAAAAGATTGAACACAATTGAAAATAAAATTAATAAGCTATCAAATTGAGTTGAAGTACTCTCCCAGAATCCAGTACTAATAAAAACAATGTGAATATTGTGAAAGATTAAAAGACATGAAGGGATTGCATTTAAGTTGATAGATTATCTACCAGAATCCTACAGAATGTCATACATAATGGTGCAATATTTTAAATTATTCTATTAAAGTCAGGGACAAACAATGGTTCTATTAAAAATATTTAATTGAATTAAATCATTAATACAATGCAATAAGAGAAAAATTTAAAAGTCAAAATGATAGCTATTGGTTTGTATTCATATTATCTACTTAGAGATTTTGAGATAATTAAATGCAAAACTTTTAGAAAGTCAATTCAGGAAAGTAGCCAGGTATTTGATCAACATATACACACTAATAGTTTCCTTTGGTAAGAAAAACTAATTGGTAGTGCCTTGAAAAATAATCCTATTCATTACAGCAATAACAGCAATATGAAATACGTCAGATAATGTGACAGAAAGTAGAAATGCTATAAAAATTATTTAAAAACCCCACAAACCTTACTAAATGATATGCCCAAATGCTTTGATAAATCAAGAAACAGACCATTTTTGCTTGAGAAGATGCTGTCAAATCTCCTAAAATTAAAACATAAATTCAGTGCAAAACCCAATTGAAGTCCCAAAAGGATTTTTTATGTCCCTTGACAAACTGATTCTAACATTTATTCCAAAAATAAAATGTTCAAAAAGAATCAAGAATTTCCAATCAGTCTAGTGAGTGAGTAATGATCGTAAACACAAACCAAATAAACCCATTACCATTGAGTCAATTCTGACTCATAAGTTACTAAATCATACTCCAAAAATTGAAGCAGTTGGTTTAGGTGTAGGAGTATACAAAGAGATCAAAACAATAAATTAAAAAAAGAAAAACAACAGATATGTAATACATTTGAATTTTGTATTTAAAAATTCATGAGAATTTTATGAAGCTACTTAAATTCCTAAGCTTTGCTGGTTCGGACGTCAAATAGATGAAAATGTTTAATAGAAGAGTAAGAACTCATACATAAAGATAATGGATTCTAGTCTTTCTCCTAAAACTTAGGATAGTGAGCCTGAATACTTCACAAAAGTCTTAGTCTGCTTATGCTATTGAAAAAAACTACTAATAAAAAGGAAGCTCTGGTAGCATAGTGGGTAAGGCACTTGACTGCTAACCAGAAGCCTGGCATTTCAACAGCACATAACAACAACCACAACAACTAACAAAAAATATATTCTAAACCATCTTTAATGTTGTAAAGAGGATAAAAAAAAATCATCTGTGTAAAGTCTTTCACATTATAGAAAATAATCTATGGATGCAATTTTTTTTTTTTTTTTTTTTACTGCACAAAATGATATTTATTGGTAGAATAGATTATTGTCATTTACAAATATGAGACAAACTTCGGCATTCAAGAATAGCACTTTTTTAATGAAATGCAAATTACTTATATATTCTGGTTGGTGATAAGAGAGAAAAGAGAGTCAGAAGTTAAGTTTTGGACATATTAAAATTGAGAGTTATTTTAAACTTGTAGGTTAAAATGTTGAGAAAACAACTGGATATGCAACTATCAAGTTCATAGGAAGGATGAAGCTTGATGGTATAAAATTTGGATTCATCAGCACAGAGGTGATGTTAGAAGCCATGAGTCTGGATGAGATAATCTAGTAAGTGAGTGTAAGTAGAGAAAGGAAGAAGTTGGAAGACAACTCTAACATTTAGAAGAATTTTTATTTTTGTAATGGGAAGAGTTGTCATATATTATGATTGGAATGTCATATATGATGATTAGAATACTCCATCCAGGAAAGAAGAAAAAGATGAAATTTCAGGATAAGGAGCAATTGCTGAAATAGTTGTCTTTTGAACAAGTGAGAAGTTATGAATCTAGAAGACAATTGAAAACATAATTTAGGCTCATATTGAAAATTCTGAGTTCTATACTCTAGTACATATATCTATGTTATTTCCTTCCAGTTTGTAACTATTGGTTTAAACTCAAAAAACTCAATGCCATTGAGTTGGACCCAACTCATAGCGACCCCTCCTTGAGTTTCTTAGGTGGAATCACTACGGAAGCAGATTGTCCAATCTTCCTTCCGAGGAGAGGCTGGTGAGTTGAAACTGCCAGCCTTCTGGTTAGCAGTCAAATGTCTTACACACTATGTTACCAGAACTCCTAACTATTGGTATAGAGGAAAAGAAAAAAAAAGGAAACTTTTAGCTAATTGTAATTATTATACAACCAAACACATTATTTTTGTTATTACGTGCCATTGACACAACTATGTATAACGTAGTTGTACATATGCAACCTTATGTACAACAGAAGGAAACAATGCCTGATCCTGTGTCATTTTCATAATCTTTGCTACGCTTGATCCCATTGTCACAACCACTGCGTCAATCCATCTCGTTAAGGGTCTCCCCTTTTTTCACTGACTCTCTACTTTACCAACCATGATAGACTTTCCAGGGACAATCTCTCTATTTCCAGGGAATGGTCTCTTCTGACAACATGAACAAAGTAAGTGAGATGAAGTCTGACCATTCTCATTTCTAAGGAGCATTCTGGCTGCACTTCCTCCGGGACAGATTTGTTTTTCTGGTACTCCATGGCATTTTCAGTATTCTACATCAACACCACAGTTTGAAGGTATTGGTTCTTCTCTGTCTTCCTTACTCATTGTCTCGCTTTCACATGCATGCAGGTGATTGAAAATACCATGGCTTGTCACACCTTACACTTCAAAGTGACAACTTTGCTCTTTAACATTTTAAAGAGGTCCCTTGTTGCAAATTTTCCCAGTGCCAAAAGACATTTGATTATAACTAAATATAGTTGCTTTAAATTAAAATCCTGGCTGGTACACATACTGCTTTGTTACCCAATAATCTATGAAGTTAATCAACATACATCAAAACTATAAGTCAGAGTCCAATTATTTGTTACTAATATCTCAGGTCAAGGTATGACCTGAGATATTATGACTACATGACTCAATTTTTCATCAAAGTAACTCATCTAATCTAGGAATACTGCAAAGGCCCAATTTTTTTGGCAAGCAATCTCTGAAATATCAATTTAATTACCTTTGTAAGACTGGTAAAAATTAACAACTATTCATAACTGAAACATCATAGTTAAATATTGCATTAATTTAACTTAGAACATTTAAGCTAAGAAGTCTACAACTCATCTGTCAGTTTGTCATAATGTATTCATTTGCATGCTTCTGTGATACTGGAAGCTATGGCAATTGTTTTTCAAATACCAGCAGTGTCACCTGTGGTAAACAGGTTTCATTGGAGCTCCCAAACTAAGACAGAAAGAAGAAGTACGTGGCAGTCCACTACGCAAATCTGCTGCAAGGGACCTCTTTAAAATGTTAAAGAACAAAGATGTCACTTTGAATATTATGGTGCACCTAACTCAAGTCATGATATTTTTAGTCTTGTAATATACATGTGAAAACTGGACAATGAATAAGGAAGACCGCACAAGAATTAATGTCTTTGAATTGTGGTGTTTGTGAAGAAGAACACACAAATCTGTCTCTGAAGTAATACAGCAAGAATTCTCTTGGAAGTGAGGATGGTGAGTATATTAGTCTCATGTACTATGGACATGTTATCAAGAGGGACCAGTCTCTGACAGCATAGCCTATGCTTGGTAAAGTAGAGAGTTAATGAAAAAGAGGAAGACCCTCAATGAAGTGGATAGACACAGTGGCTAAAACAATGAACTCAAACATAGCAAGGATATTGAGGATGGCACAGGACAGGGCAGTGTTTTGTTTTGTTGTGCTAGGGTTGCTATGAGTTGGAACTGATCCCAAGGCATCTAACAACACCAATACATTAGGTCCTGGACACTCTCAAATTTGTATTATTTTACTTTATCAGTATTTATATAGACATGTAGAATATTTAATTTATGTATGAAGAAAACTGCATGCTAAAAAAAAAAAAAAAGCATCTACAGCACGATAGTTGTTTTGTTATGTGCCATCAAGTCAGATCCAACTCATAGCTACCCCTCCTTGGGTTTCCAAGGCAGTATCACTACAGAAGTAGATTGCCCCATCTTTCTTCCAAGGAGTGGCTGGTAGGATTGAACCGCCAGCCTTCTGGTTAGCAGTCAAGTGTCTTAAACACTATGGTACACGATAGTAGTTCTGAGAAAGAGAGAAAAGTTGGTTTTAACCTTGCTTTTACTATAACAACTGGCTCTGGGGGAGTTGTGCCTAAGGCATTTGACTGCTAACCAGAAGGCTCGTGATTCAAACCCACCAGCTACTCTGCAGAAAGAAAACTGGGCAATCTCTATTTCCATAAAGATTTACTGTTTCACAGACCCAAAGGGAGTTGCTATGAACCAGAGTCGACTCGATGGCAGTGAGTTTGAGCTTTACTTTAACAGATGTCCAAGAATCTTGGTAGGATAAATTCTTCCAGCATAATTTAATTTTTAAGAATTCAAATACTGAAGTTAGGTTAGTAGAGTTATCTCAAACTATACATCTGTCTAAAAATTATGATGAGCAGATATAAAGTTTTTATTCTTAAGTATTTAAGGCATAAAAGAATAAATAATATTTAATATTTGGGAGCCTAGTGGAGCCATCCTCAAATAGCTTGGAGCTAAGCAAAGGTGGGAGGTTTGAACTTGGAAGCTGCTCTGTGTGAGAAAGAGCAGTTAGCATTCTTAAAGATTTATAGCCTTGGAAATCCTATGGGACAGTTCTACTCTGTCATTTACAGTCTTTCGGAGTCAGAACCAACATGATGACAGGGGGTTTGGGTTTTAGTTAATATTAGTTCAAAACCTATCACCATAAATCATTTTGATAATTACTTTTTAAAAATATTAAAGAATGAAAACTACATAGTATTTACTTACTAATTATTTATGCCACTGGGTAATGTGTCCTATATTCCCCATTTTATTTATCTTTCATAACCACTATAAGAGGTGGCTATAGTTATTATTTTTATTTTATAGATGAACACATGGAGACACAGACAAGATAGCATGCTTACTCAATGTTACATAGCTAAGAACTGTTAGCTTAGAATATAAAATCAGGCACTTTCATTCTGGAATACATATACTTAACCAATTCTCTCTATTGTCTCAAGGTGTTATTGTTATGTGCCATCGAGTTGGACCCCTCCTTGGGTTTCCGAGGCAGTATCACTACGGAAGTAGATTGCCCCATCTTCCTTCTGAGCAGTGCCTGAAAGCAGTTGTCCGCAATCATCTGTTATTAAAAGCAGATGATATCTGATAAGTATTTAATTTTTATAACAGCATCAATGTATGTATTTTTTTTATTGCAAATATATTGAAATTTGTTACAAATTATTAAATGATTCATCTACAATAACACTGCTAGGTACAATTTATATTGAACTGAAGAACAATGTTAGTTACTATTTGTGAGTTGGCTCTGACTCATGGCAACAATTATGTGTAACAAAGTGAAACATTGCTATGACCTGCTCCATCTTCATAGTCATTGGTATGTTTGAGCCCATTTAACAATCATGTTGTTGTTGTTGTTAGGTGTCGTCCAGTCATTTCCAACTCATAGCGACCTCATGCACAGCAGAACGAAACACTGCCCAATCCCGCGCCAGCCCCACAATCCC
>NW_006921646.1:12296597-12297436 GCF_000298275.1 Orycteropus afer afer
AAGACTGAGTCCCAAGGATAGACCACTGGCCTGCTGGCGGTCTGTCTCTCACATTGTATTTGTGATTGAGGTCTAGACAACATGTGTTCTTTAAAGAACCCTCCTCCAATACTAATCAATGTTATTGTAGATATTTCCCTACCCAGGATACTAATGCATTCAAATGATAATATAACACCTACAATGAGAATTCTATCACTTATCTTACATTAAGACTAAGAAGCTAAATTAAAAATCTTCCAAAAAATGTGACTTTCATGCCTAATACCTTCCTTTTCATTTTTCCCCCTTATATATTACTTGATTTGTCCTTAAAGTGGGAAGATATTTACAATAAATAGTGCATAATTTTCTGGGAAAGCAAAATTGTAATTTTGTATATTGGAACTATTTTATAATGGAGCGTGAGAATCTGATTAAAATTCTCAGATAAAATTGTGCACTGCAAATATCAGTTGCTAACAAGATGAAAATACTCTGAATTAAAACATGATGGTTGCTAGAGCTGTAGGAAATCAAATGTTTATGCAATATAAATGTAAATAAGGCACACAATTTGGTCTTGTCCAGATTTACAGACCTTATGAAAACATGTCACTAAGTTTAAAGAAAACATGCCAGATATGGCAATGCTGAAAGCATGCCAAAAGCTAACTGCAGGTTTTCTCCAATCCATCAATTTTGAATCTTTAGGAAGAGTGTATGTGGGAGAATGGGTAGTAATATCAGTATTAAAATTAAAGGTTTATTTATTTATTTATTTATAAAGTGGAAAAATCCATTGCTTCAAGTTGAAAGATTTTGCTTTTGTGGGGAAGGGAATTAATTTATTTAAAATT
>NW_006921646.1:12297922-12303594 GCF_000298275.1 Orycteropus afer afer
GCAGTGTTCCTTCTTCTCCCCTTCCACCCCTGACAACCAACAGAGAAAGTTTCCCTCCATATATAAACCTTTCCTTGACCCTCCACAACAATGAACTAATACTATTATTTGTCCTTCTGTGATTGACTTATGTCACTCAGCATAATGTCCTCCAAGTTCATACATATTATGAAGTGTTTTGCAGACTGTACATTATTCTTTAGTACTGCATAACATTCCATTATGTGTATGTACCATAGTTTAGTCATTCACTCTCAGCTATAAATCTTAGAGATAAGTCCCTTGCCAGCTATGTAATTATCGGCAAATATGAATTTGTTGCTGTCATTTTTATTACGTGCTTTTTCATGATGTCTATTTCTTTGTTCAATATAATTTTCTGTGCTGAGCTTGTTTTGTTTATGAATCATGTTATCACTTCCTTCATTACTATTGTTTTAATATTTGCTGAATATTTATGCTGATACTCTTTTTTGATGTGAAGGTTTATCATTTTTATTTGAGGTTACCTTGTTTTTTACACTTTTCTTCCCAAGTTTTGAACAGTCCATTCTATTTTGCAGTTGTCTTGACTTCCCTACCATCCTGAAGTTCTATAACAACACGATTTTTTCCCTCTTTTTGGTTTGCAGTTGTTCTCATTTGTTAATTGATGTCTCTGGTTCCCTGTTTACAGTCTTGTAGTATTATTTACTTTGGATACTTCCATAGCTGGGTTGGTTTCTGGATTATATCATCATGTATGTTAATGGTCATTTGTTGTTGCTTCTCTATCCTAAGATCTCCCTTTAGTATCTCTTGTAAGGTTGGTTTGGTTTTAACAAATTCCCTTAATTTCTGCTTATCTGAAAATGTCTTAATTTCACCATCATATTTGAGGGACAGTTTTGCTGGGTACATAATAATTGGTTGGAAATTTTTCTCCTTCAGTGTTTTATATATGCAATTCCATTAACTTCTCACCTGCATAGTTTCTGTCAAGAAATCTGAGTTTAGCCTTATTGGTTGCCCTTGTAGGTAACTTTTTCTTTTTCCTGTGCTGCTCTCATGATTCTTTCTTTGCCTTTGGTTTTGGTAAGTATGATGATGATGTGTCTGGGTGATTTTCTTTTGTGGTCTATCCTGTTTGGGGTTCGTTGGTCTTCCTGAATGGATATATTCTCATCTTTCATCATATCAGGAAAATTCTCTTCCAACAAATCTTGGACAATTTTCTCATTAGTTTTATTTTTCTCTTCCTGTTCTGGAATTCCAATTACACACAGGTATTCCTTTTGATGGTATCCCACATGAACCTTAGGCTTTCTTCATTTTGTTTTGATTTTTTTTTTCTGATTTATCCCTTTCCAAATAAGTGTTCAGGTATTAGCCTTCAATCTCCCCAATTCTGTCTTCCATTGATTCAATTCTGCTCTGTTGCTCATTCAATATCTTATCTGTTTCTGAAAGTTTAGTATTTATATTTATACTTGATAAAAACATGCCACTTATAAACATTCAATTTGGCTGCGCCCTCGGTCACTTTAAATATCTAAAATGGCTGCCACATGTAAACAATCAAAATGGCTGCACCCTCTGGACAGCAGAATGTCAATAGCTTAGGTTATCTCCCACTTTGCTGTTTGCCTTCCTACTCATAAGCCACCATCACAGTCATCCCTGCAACCCTTTGTGATCAGGGATTATCTTTTTTTTTGTCAATTCTCAGGTCTCAACACCACTTGAAACTATTCAGGGTATTGGTCCTATCAGAGTAGCTGACAGTCTTCAGCTCTTACTGTCTGTACTCACTATTTTCGTTCAGGTTTTTCCGCTATTTGGTGTCTAACCCACTTCTGTATAGTTCCTTTCATAGCTCAGGGCTCCAGGATTATTTTCTATATCTCTGTCAATTGGTTTTTCTTTTCTTTGTTGAAGAGGGTCTCTGTTGCTTGTCTGCCTATTCCTCCATCTTACCTGAAGTCAACATTGTCAATATCTTTTTTTTTTTTTTACTTTCTCAATGTTCCCTCCTTCCCATCCCAGTAACCAACAGAGAAAATTTCCTTCCGCATATAAACTTTTCCATGAATTTTTACACTAATGAATTAATATTATATTTGTCCTTCTGTGATTGACTTATTTCACTCAGTATAATGTACTCCAAGTTCATCCACATTCTGCAGTATTTTGTAGATTTTACATTATTCTTTAGTGCTGCATGGTATTTCATATTGTGTATATAACACAGTTTGGTTATTAATTTTTTTCTTGATGGGCCCTTAGCATCTTTTTGCTATTGTAAATAGTACTGCAATGAACATGGATGTGCATATACATGTTCTTGTCCTGCCTCTCACTTCTTTAGATATATACCTAGTAATGGGATTTCTGGATCAAATAGTATATCAAATTCCAACTTTTTAAAGAATCACTATACTGCTTTCCACAGTGCTTGTATCATTTACAGTCCCACCATCAGTGTATGAGAGTCCCAATCTCTCCACAACCTCTGCAGCATTTATTTTTTGTCTTGTTGAACTTTGTTCTTAGTGCTGGGGCATGATGGTATCTCGTTGTTTTGATTTGTAGTTCTCTAATGGCTAATATGTCTGGAGGTACAGTGGCTTCAGGAATTCTTTCATGTATAGTAGGGATTATGAGGCTGTCACAGAACTAGGCAGTGTTTCATTCTGTGGTACATAATGTTGCTATGAGTCAGAAATGACTTGATGGCACATAACAACAATATCAACAACAACTAAAGGCTAATGATTGTGAAAATTTCTTCATGTTTTTCTTGGTCACCTGAATGTCCTCTTTGCTGAAGTGTCCATTCATTTTTTTCTGCCCATTTTTTAATTGGATTGTTTGTCATTTTGTTGCTGAGGTGTTGGAGTTTTCTATAAATTTTTGAGATAAGTGCCTTGTCAGATATGTCATTGCCAAATATTTTTGTCCAATCTGTAGGTTCTTTTAACTCTCTTGGAGAAATCTTTTGATGCACATAAAAACTTAATTTTTAGAAGGTCCCATTCATCTATTTTATCTTCTGCTGTTTATGCCTTTTGGATTATGCTTGACAGTCTATTTACACCATAAATTATGACCCCTATATTTGCCCCTATTCTTTCCTTGAGGAATTTCATAGTTTTAGGTTTATCATTTAAGTCTTTTATCCATCTGGAGTTAGTGTTCATATATGCTGTGAGGTATGGATCTTGTCTCTTTTTTCTGCAAATGGATATCCAGTTTAGCCAGCACCATTTGTTAAACAACAATCTCTGCTACATTTAATGGATTTCAGCCCTTTGTCAAAAATCAGCTGACCATAGGTAGATGCATCTATTTCTTGATTCTCAATTCTATTTCATTGGTCTATGTGTCTGTCATTGTACCAATACCAAGCTGTTTTCTCTACTGTGGCTATATAGTAGGTTTTGAGATCTGTGAATGTGAGACATCCTACTTTGTTCTTCTTTAGTATCAAAAAACCAAGCCAAACTCTCTGCCATTGAGTTGATTAGACCTAAGGTTTCCAAGATGGTATCTCTATGGAAGTAGGTTGCCCCATCTTCCTTCTGAAGAGTGGCTGGTGATTTTGAATCACCAGCTTTCTGGTTAGCAGTCAAATGCCTTAGATACTACATCACCATAGCTTCTTCCTCTACAACAGTGCTTTGGTTATCCGAGGTCTCTTTCCTTTCCATATAAAATGAGTGATGGGTTTTTCCATATCCTTAAAGAATGTTGATGGGATCTGAATTGGGATTGCATTGAATGTATAGATTGCTTTGGGTAATATTGACATTTTTAAAATGTTCAGCATGCCTATCCATGAGCATGGCATGTTCTTCTATATAAATATGTATTTCATCTTATAAAATCATATCTGCATTTGAAAAAAAAAAAAAAACACTTTATAATGTCTGGCTACTTTCTGCACAGCTTTTGCTTTGCATATCTTTGCTCATTTTCTTTCCAGTAAATTTTATTTTTCTAGAGGACTTAAAAATGTGTACTTTAAAACCACTTAAATAATTAAAAATAATGTTTGATAAATAAAGTAAAAAATAAATATTTTATTTTGCTTAGCCCTCAAAGTAAATTCCAAAGAAGAACTTTTCCTTTGAATAAGATAAAACCTTAGTTACTAGGATTATGCTTATTGAGGGAAAATAAGTCTTGAAAATTCATGCATGTGTTTCTTAAAGACAAGTCAGTATTCCCTAATAAATATTTCTATTAGCCAGGCTTTACTCATGAGCAATGACAGAACATAGAAGAGAATTTTATTCTTGTGCGTTCAGTTCGTTTCTTTCATTTCTGCTAACAATACTTTGCCTCTTGAGTTTAAGAGACTCTTTTATTGTCTCCATCACCTACCTTGGGAAATTTTAAAGTATGGGCCAAAATTAAAATGGAGACCAAATAGTGTGTTTGTGTGGTTTTAAATGAAAAAATCATATAATTACACTACCATTTGAAGAATATGTGTTAGTATAGTTTATTATTTTTATTCAAATGTTAAAATAGCAATAACAGGGAAGGGACCAGACTTAAGGAAAATGTGGCAGCTCCTCTAAGGAGTGATTTCATTTTATAGGTGGTTAATAGGAACTCAATGATTTGCCATTATATCGTTCCCTATTCCTACCTAGATGGGGCAATCTACTTCTGTAGTGATACTGCCTCGGAATCCCAAGGAAGGGTTGCTATGAGTCGGGTCCAACTTGCTGGCACATAACAACAACAACAATAACAACAATATATGGCATAAATAGACTACCAAGCATCACAAAAAAGGCACAAAGAGCAGAAGAGAAAATAGATGAATGGGACCTCCTCACAATTAAATTTTTTATGTTCTTCCAAATATTTCTCCAGAAGAGTCAAAAGAGAACCTACAGATTGGGAAAAAATATTCAGCAATGACATCAAGACTCACAGCAACATGTCACCAGAGTAGAACAAACCAACAAACAAGTTTGTCTCCCTTAGCTGTTGGAAACTTCTCATACCTCTCGTTATGTGGATCCCTGTGGCAGACTACTCTGGTAGATCTTAATCCATTTCAGGAGGTGGCATATGATTAAGAACCAATGGTATTGAAGGAGGAAGTCGAAGCTGCAATGAAGGAATTGGTGAAGGACAAGTCTCCAGGAACTGACAGAATACCCATTGAGATATTTCAACAAACAGTTGCCCTACTGGAGGCACTCACTCAGTTATGCCAAAAGATTTGGAAGACAGCTACCTGGCCAACTGACTGGAAGAGATTCATATATGTACCCATTCCAAAGAAAGGTGATCCCACAGATTGTGGAAATTATAGAACAATAACATTAATATTGCACGCAAGTAAAATCTTACTGAAGATAATTAGAAAATGGTTGCAGCAGTATATTGACACAGAACTTCCAGAGGTACAAGCTGGATTCAGAAGAGGACATGGAACAAGGGATATCATAGCTGCTGTCAGATGGATCTTGACTCAAGGCAAAGAACACCAGAAAGATGTTTACTTGTGTTTTATTGACTATGCAAAGGCTTTTGATTGTGTGGATCATGACAAATTATGGATAACATTGAGAAGAATGGGAATTCTCGAACACTTGATTGTACTCATGAGGAACCTGTACATTCACAAGGAGGCTCTCGGTCGAATGGAGCAAGGGGACACTGCAAGGTTT
>NW_006921646.1:12304047-12311528 GCF_000298275.1 Orycteropus afer afer
GAGCAAGGATGTCTCCTTGAGGACTAAGGTGCACCTGACACAAGCCATGATATTTTCAATAATCTTGTATGCATGTGAGAGCTGAACAATGAATAGGGAAGACCGAAGAGTTGATGCTTTTGAGTTGTGGTGCTGACAAAGAATGCTGATAGTACCATGGATTGCTAAAAGAACTAACAGGTCTGTCCTGGAGGAAGTGAAGCCAAATGGCCCTTGGAAGCAAGAATGGCCAGACTTCATCTTACCTACTTTGTTCATGTTGTCAGAAGGGACCATTCCTAGGAGAAAGATGTCATACTATGTAAGGTGGAGGATCAACGAAAGAGGGGAAGGCCTTCAACAAGATGGATTGACACGGTGGCTGTGACAATGGGCTCAAGTACAGCAGGGATCATGGACAGCAGGGACCCATGGGATTGGGTGGTGTTTCATTCTGCTGTTCATGGGGTTGCTATGAGTCAGAAATGACTCAAGGCACTTAACAACAACAATAACAGTGACATATCTGACAAGGGACTTTTCTCTAGATTTTATAGAAAACTCCAACACCTTAGCAATAAAAAGACAAATAATCCAATTAAAAATGGACAGAGGACATAAATAGACACATCAGCAAAGAGGACATTCAGATGGCCAACAAACATATGAAGAAATGCTCACAATCATTAGCCATTAGAGAGATGCAAATCAAAACAACAATGAGATACCATCTTGCCCCAGCACTATTAGCAAAGTACAATAAGAGAAAATAACAAATACTGGCTAGGATGTGCAGAGATTGGGACTCTCATATACTGATGGTGAGACTATAAAATGGTACAACCACTGTGGAAAGTAGTGTGGCAAGTCCTTAAAAAGTTGGAATTAGAAATACCATTTGACCCTGCCATTCCATTATTAGGTATATATCATAAAGAGGTGAAAGCCAGGACAAGAACAGATATATATATATATACAGCTATGTTCTTTGTAGCATGATTTACAATAGCAAAAAGATGGAAACAACCTAAGTGTCCATCAACAGAAGAATGGATAACCAAACTATAGTACATACACACAAAGGATTACTATGCAATTCTAAAGAATAATGAAGATCTGAAAAACACAGCATCATGTGGATGAACTTGGAGGCTATTATACTGAGTGAAATAAGTCAATCACAGAAGGATAAATATTATATTAGTCCATTATTGTAAAAAGTCAAGGAAAGGTTTATATATGGATGGAAATTTTCTTTCTTGGTTACCAGGGGTGGGAGGGGAAGTGAGGGAACATTGTTAGATAGGTAGAGACAAGTACTAATTTGGGTGAAGAGAAGGGCAATGTAACAAATGTGAATGATCAACATAATGACATTGAGGAAGAGGAAGACTTAGAGAGGTGCGTGGGAGAGACAGACAACAAAGCTGAACCCTTTTGCACATACAGTACTGTGTTGTTAGTGAAGGCAAGCATGCATATATGGGTGGATAAATGGGTGGACATGCTGAACTATTAGGTATATCTATGCAGGGGGGAGTGTGCCCATAACCATGTATAGGGTTGGCAGACAATGTTTCTACAAGTGTATTGCTGTGTTCTGTAAGAATTCTTATGCATATTTTAAAGCTGACAAGTGAAAAGGATGTAGTGACTTCTTGGCCACAGCCAGCTACCCAGAGGGAGCGAGTAGTTGGACCTGTGGCTTGGGACCATAGTTGCAGAAGACATCAAGCTCAATTGGCATAACATACTACACAAAACATTGTTCCACATCCTACCTTGGCAAGTAGCGAGTGGGATCTTCAAAGCTTGCAAATGGTCATCTAGATGCAATGATGGGTCTCTTCTTTTCCAGAGCAAAGAAGAATGAAGAAAACCAAAGATGCATGGAAACAATTAGTTCAAGTGACTAGTACCCCATGTGGTCCTCAGTCTATATGACTATGAGACCAGAAGAAGAAGCTGGTGCCCAGCTACCACTGTCAACCCCTCGGTGGGGGTTCTATGTAGGAGATCCTGGATAGAATGTGAGAACAATGTGGAACAAAACTCAAAATCATTTGGAAAAAAAAAAAGGGGGGGGGGACCAGGTTTGCCGGTCTGATAGAGCCTGACGGAACCTTTGAGACTAAGGCTCCGGGGCAGGAGTGGATGGAGGGAATATGCAGGAGAGAGGTAACTATGGAGAAGAAGTGGAAGGGGAGCTGTTGCATTGTGTTAAACTGTAATCAATATCATGAGAAAAAGTGTATGTGAAATGCTGTATGGAAAGTCAATTTGCTCTGTAAACTTTCACCCAAATTATAATTAAAAAACAAAACAAACAAACAAACAAATAAAACTTCAGTTAGAAAAAGGTGGACACAGAGCAGAAATCCATTCTTTCTGCTTAACCTAGTTTTATTTCTACAAGGGTGTTATCCTTCCTACAATAGCCAATGTTGTTCCAAGTAACTGTATTTTAGGACAGAGCAGATTTTCCCAGTTAGGTTTAGAGAAAAATGCTAGACTGAGTTCACTTTGTGAATTTTTATTTCTGCCACTACATATTTTGGAGAAAATAAAAATTAAATAACAAAAATTGATGTCATGAGTGCTAAACGATGACATGTATAAAATTAATCCAGACAACCACTTTCTAAATGATCGTTTATGTTTCATCTTCTAAAACATGATTTGTGTTCATCTAAGGTCATTTTACATTTTGGTTCTCACTTTTTCAGATAAGACTATTAAAACCTATTGTTATAAGCAAGGTAGTCCCCCCCCCCACCTCATTACTAATGTTAAATGCTCCTTACGTTATGTTTTCTGTCTGGTCCAAGAAATAAATATGAAAAATTTTGCCTGGTTAAATGGAAATTGACAACAATGTGTGAGAAATACATCTAGAAATCTTATATTTCTATATTAATAAGCAGGTTAATATGAAGTATTTTCAAATTGGAATTTATTTAAATTTAATTGCTGAAGATCACATTATTTATGGTGTGCTATAAACACTAAGGTATTATGAAGTCAATGTATATTGAAAGTAGATTTAAGTTTGGAATTTTGCTTCATATTTTTTTTGATGACATCCAGGCTCAGATATGTGCAAGGTAGTGGCTAGATGAATATTTTGTTTTTAGCTACACTTAAAGTAATACAAACATATTAACACATTTAATATAAAGAAAAATAAAAAAGATGAAGAGTGAGTTTAAAGCACTGTCATCAGGAATCTTTAAAAAGCATAACGATTTCCAAATATAACTGTATATATGTAAATAAATCTAAATTTTTCTAATATTATTTCTACTAAGATAGAAAAGATAATAGTTGTTGGGAAAAATGTGAGAAGCTAAACATTTATATGAATTTCACTTTATAAGGATTATTAGAGAAATTTTAAGTATCAAAAGGATATATACATTAGGCATAAACTCTGGTTTAATTCCATTTTCAGATTATATTTTTAAAGAATTCCACTAAAAAGTATTTAAAAGTAACAGAAAAACTGTGTTCCAAATTTTTGATATTATTTTTTCCACCCTGAAATTCTAACGACTTATGCAAGTTGAACTAGTACTGATAGTTCATAAGCCACTGACTGTCAAATTGACCCAGGCAAAAATTATTTCAGATTTTCTTTTAAGGCATCTGGAAAACAAATCTGAACAATCTGGAAGCCAGTACCTCATACAATATTTTTAGTTGAAAGTAAATTTTTCTATTGGGAAAATATTTACATCCCATAAAAATGTAGAGCAGACATGGCACGTAGTGAATTTGGAACTGTTAATGGAATTGCTGTTGTTAGTTGCTGGTGAGTTGGCTCTCACTCGTGGTAAGCCTGTGTACAATAAAACAAAATATTGCTTCGCCGTATAGTTGTGGCTGCTGTGTATTTTGAGTACTTTTGTAATCAGAGAACTCATTTTCTATCAGATAATATTCTTTTGTGATCCATAGAATTTTCATTGATTAATTTTGGGAAATAGTCAATCTTTTATTCCTAGTTTTTCTTAGTCTGGAAACTGCTGAAACCTATCTACCATAGATTATCCTGATGATATTTTAAATACTGGCAGTATAAATTCCAGCATTGTAGTAACATGCAAGTCACCACAATATGACAAATAGATAGGCAGGAGGTGTCTGAAGAAGGCTATCATGCTTGGTAAAATGGAGCATCATCGAAGAAGGGGAAGGCCCTCAAAGAGTTGGATTAACACAGTGGCTGCAGTGATGGGCTCAGATATAGGAAGGATCGTGGAGGAGGCACAGGACCGGGCAATGTTTCATTCTGCTGTGCATAGAGTCACCATGAGTCGAGATGGCTCAACAGCACTTAACAACAATATTGAACAGATTCAATTGAAGTGGAACTAATAATTTTTCTAATATTTCTACTTTTGTAAAAGCATAACAATGTTTTTCTTAGAAGATGTTAGCCTTTCTTTAAAATCTTCCAAATTAGTTATAGAACAAGAAATGCAGAGAAATTTAGAGTTTGTTAATATCTTACCTGTAAAGGTCAGTGAATCCAGCTTTCTCCTCAATCTAGAAGGTTCTACACTTTACCAGAAACTGTTCTATTTTTCTTGTTATGTTTATGTTTAACAGTGTTATAATAAACATAACAATGTGGTTTAACAATGTTATAAAATTCTCCCTATGTCTCTCATTCTCCATCCCACACATATTTGGAGAATTTAGTTACTGCATTCTACATAATCTCTATCTAATTTCTCATAATGACATAAAAAAACTATAATATTTATTTATAGTATTAAGATGGTATCCACCTTAACTAGATACCATTTTTTCCGTATTATCACTATTTGTCATGGAATCATAATTGTAATAACTTTTAGCAACTATCATGATGAGGTTTTCTTTTGTTAACTTTCACTTTTCTTTTGTTAACATTCACTTTTCCTTTGTTAACTTTCACCATCCTATAATCATGTAGTTAAATTTAAGCAGAAATTCAGGGAGTTCTACTTATTATAACTCAAGTTCATCTTTTATTGTATATCAAAATAAATTTTATAAGTATTTTTTTCACTTTTTCTCATACAGGTTGTACCAGACCTTGTAAAAAATGGTAAAAAAAACAAAACAAAAAAACTAAAGATTTATCTCCAGATCAGCATTAATTCTTTAGTCAACATTCTTAGTAATAATTAGTCTGTAGGATTTTTATAACTCCCATCCTACCTGTTTGATCATGAAGATGTTACCATATGTACAAGAGAAGGAGGCATTGCTCACTCATGCATCATCCTCACAATCTTTCCTATGCTTGAGCCCATTGTTGCAGCCACTTTGTCAATCTTTCTCACTGAGAGTCTTCCCCTTTTTTGCTAACTCTCTACTTTACCAAGTATGATATTTTTCTCCAAGGACTGGTCCCTTCTGACAACAAGACCAAATTACATGAGAAGAGTTCTGGCCATTCTCACTTCTAAGGAGTATTCTGGCTATACTTCTTCCAAGACAGATTTGTTCAGTCTTCTGACAGTCATGGTATTTTCACTAGCCTTCATCAACACCACAGTTCAAATGAATCAGTTCTTCTTTGAAATTTCTTGTTCATTGACCAACTTTCACATGTATATGAGGCTGTTGCAAATACCATACCTTAGTCTTCAAAGTGATGTCTTTGATCTTTAATACTTTAACAAGGGCTTTTGCAGTAGATTTGTCCAGTGCAATACAATGTCTGATTTCTTGACCGTTGCTTCCATGTGCATTGATACTGGATCTAAGTAAAATTAAATCTCTGACAAATTCAATTTTTTCTCCATATATCATGATGTTGCTAATTGGTCCAGTTGTAATATTTTTGTTTTCCTTATGGTGAGATGTAATACATAATTAAGGCTGGAGTCTTTGATCTTAAAGATATTCATCAATTAATTTTAAAATCAATGTAAAATACATATTAATCATTTGTGATGTTTATATTTTAATAAGGTTGGAGAATAAACACCTTATCAGCAACAACAACATACACTATTTTTATACCATTCATCTGGTGTACTAGTTTTTTAATCCTACCAAAAAAGACCAGCTGCGGGGATCCAGGTGAGGAGAGGGAACTCAAGCATGCCCAAAGCAGCAGGGCAGGAGAGCAGGAGAAAGGGGATAACAAGCCAGTAACCCAGACAGAGGAGCACTCAGGTGCAGGGATTCAGGTGAGGAGAGGGAACTCAGGCATGCCCAAAGCAGCAGAGTGGGAGAGCAGGAGAAAGGGGATTAAAAGTCAGGAACCCAGACAGAGGAGCAGTCAGCCTCCGGGATCCAGGTGAGGAGAGGAAACTCAGGCATGCCCAAAGCAGTAGGGTGGGAGAATTGGAGAAAGGGGATTAAAACACCCAGGAATCTGGACAGAGGAGGAGTCAGCCTCAGGGACCCAGGTAAGGTGGGTACGAGAGATTTCCAAAAGGGAGACAAGCTTGTCTGTCAGTTTGTCCTGCTCTGGTGATGTGTTGATGTGAGTTATGAGGCTGAGCCACTGGTGTTTCAAACCCAGTGGGATGAACATGGTGCACAGATATCAGCCCAGCTTACAGCCTGAGACAGACTAGGAAGAAGGAAGAGGCTGTCCACTTCTCAAAGAATTGGCCAGGGAAAACCTTATGAATCTCAAAGAAACACTGTTTGATACATTACCAAGCAACTTTATGAATAGTCCAGTTAGGTTGGAAGGCTCTCAAAATGGGACTGGGAAAGAGCTGCATCATCTGAGTAAAGCCACCCAGCCTTACTCCTATGGATAAGGTAAAGCTTTCGAGACCTCCATTAGCTGATGTGGCACCACTTAAATTGAAGAGAAACACCTTCAGACATCCATTAATCATTGGAACATGGAATGTACGAAGTATGAATCTAGAAAAATTGGAAGTTGTCAAAAATGAAATGGAACACATAAAGATTGATGTCCTCAGCAGTAGTGAGCTGATATGGACTGGTTTTGGCCATTTTGAATCAGACAACCATATGATCTACTGTTCCAGGAATGACAGTTTGAAGAGGAATGGCGTGGCATTCATCATCACAAAGGATGTTTCAAGATCTGTCCTGAAGTGCAATGCTGTCAGTAACAGGATAATATCCATATGCCTTCAAAGAATACCTGTTAATATGAGTATTATTCAAATTTATGCCCCAACCACCAAAGCCAAAGATGAGGAAATTGAAGAATTTTATCAACTTCTACAGTCTGAAATTGACCAAACATGCGATCAGGATGTGTTCATTATCACTGGTGACTGGAACACAAATGTTGGAAACAAAGAAGAATCACTGGTAGTTGGAAAATTTGACCTTGGTGACAGAAATAATGCTGGAACTTGCATGGTAGAATTTTGCAAGACCAACGACTAGTTCATTTAAACACCTTTTTTCAACAACACAAACAGTGGCTCTACACATGGACTTCACCAGATGGAACACACAGGAATCAGATTGACTACATCTGTGGCAAGAGGCAGTGGAAAAGCTCAATA
>NW_006921646.1:12314613-12316528 GCF_000298275.1 Orycteropus afer afer
GTTAATTGTTTTAACAGGTACAATCCTATCTCATATCAATTTTTATGCTATATTATTCAAACCTGTGCAGACTCTCTTCTGTTCCATGACTTCTGCACTATGGCCATTAATGATCCCCCTCACCATTAACTATAGTAAACAAATTTTGTTGTTTTCCACTAATAATTATTTCCATTATCAAATAATATGACTTTCTTAAAATATTTTCTTATTTTTACATCTAAACCACTGTACCTTTTTTTGGTTTTCCTCCTAAAAATCAGTCCCTTCTTTCCAGACTGCTCTGTGGTTGCCTCATACTAGAACTGATCTATAATTCATGGTACCCTACAGGTTTGCTTCTCATTTTATATTCTCCTATGCTACCTCAACTTCTTGATAAGTTGTCATTTATTTATTAATAATAAAATATTAAAATCACTAATGCAGATGCCATATATATATTTATATTCATATATATAAAGCAAACTCACTGCCATCAAGTCAGCTCTGACCCACAGCAACACCCTTTGGGTTTCCAAGGCAGTAAATCTTTATGGAAGTAGATTTCCCAGCTTCCTTCCACGGAATGGCTGGTGGGTTTGAACTTCCAGCCTTCTGGTTAGCAGTCAAATACATTAGGTGCTACACCACCAGAGCTCTCTCTCTCTCTCTCTCTCTCTCTCTATATATATATATATATATATAGATAGATAGATAGATAGATAGATATGTATGTATCCATTTGGATGCTACATTAATAGAAATCTCAATATGTTGAATACTGACCTCATTATCTTAAATCTCAACACACACACACATACACACACAGAACTGTTCCACTCTCTATGCTATACTTCAGTGAAAAATATTGCCAGTCAATAGGAAATCTTGGTGCCAGTTATTAACTCTTGTGCCATTTCTCATATGTCAACAAGCATGGTGTTCTGACAGTTTACCTCATGGATAATTTTTGAATTTGGCTATTTGGTGGTACTAGATGCTAGAATCTTAATGATATTTAAAAAATTGTGGTAAATATATATGTAACAAAGTGTTTGTAATTTCAGATTTATTCACAAGTACAATTCAGTAGTATTAGTTATATTTATCATATTTAACTGTCACCATTATCTGTTTCATTTTTTTTTTTTTTCAATTACTCTTAACAGAAGCTCAATATCCCCTAAACAATGAATACCCCTTTTCCCTCCTTCTGCCTCTGGTAACCACCAAAAACATTGGCCTCTATACACTTACCTGTTCTAGATAGTTCATGTAAGTGAAATCATACAATATTTGTCCTTCTGTAAGTATTTCACCTACATGTTTGCAATAAACCCTTAAATAGCCTCCCTACATCTATCTAGTGCACACTGAAATCAGATAGAATATATCTGTGGAAACAGGCGATGAAAAAGCTGAATATCTTCAGCCAAAACAAGGTCAGGAGCTGATTGTGGAACAGACCATCAACTGCTCATATGCAATTTCAAGTTGAAGCTGAAGAAAATTTTAAAAAAATGTCCACAAGAGCCAAACTATGACCTTGATTATATACTTTCTGCATTTAGAGACCATCTAAAGAATACATTTGATTCACTGAACACCAATGACTGAAAACGAGAGGAATTGTGTGATGACATCAAGAATATCATCCATGAAGAAAGCAAAAGATCATTAAAAGACAGAAAAGGAAGGAAAGACAAAAATGGATGTCAGAAGAGACTTTGAAAACTTGCCTTTGGATGGAGAGAGTAGCTAAAGCAAATGAAAGAATTAAAAAGATAAAAGAGGTGAGCAGAAGATTTCAAAGAGCAGCTCAAGAGACAAAGTCAATTATTATAATGAAATCTACAAAGACCTGGAGTTAGATAACCAAAAGGGAAGAACACTATCAGCATTTCTCAAGCTGAAAGAACTGAGGAAAAAAAAA
>NW_006921646.1:12317258-12318488 GCF_000298275.1 Orycteropus afer afer
CAATCTGTATGCTGAGCAAATAAAATAGGAACCTGGATTATATGAAGAAGAACATGGCCTCAGAATTGGAGGAAGACTCATTAGCAGCTGGCAATACATAGATAACACAACTCTGCTTGCTGAAATTGAGGATGACTTGAAGCACTCACTGATGAAGATTAAAGACTACAGTCTGCAGTATGGATTATACTTCAATATAAAGAAAATGAAAATCTTCACAATGGACCAGTAAACAAAATCATGATAAATGGAGAAAAAATTGAAGTTGTTAAAGATTTCCTATTACTTGGCTCCACAGTCAAGACCAATAGAAGCAGTACTCAAGACATCAGACAATGTGTTGCACTGGGAAAATCAGCTGCAAAAGACCACTTTAAAGTTCTAAAGAGCAATCATGTCTCCTTGAAGACTGAGGTGTGTCTAACCTTAGCCATGGTATTTTCAGTCTCCTAATTTGCATGTGACAGCTGGACAATCAGTGAGGAAGACTGAAGAAGAGTTGATGTTTTTGAGTTATGGTGCTGGCAAAGAATACTGAAGGTACCATGGACTTCCAGAAGAACTGACAAATATATCCTGGAGGAAATGCAGCCGGAATGCTCCTTGGAAGCAAGAATGACCAGGCATCATCTGACCTACTTTGGTCATGTTGTCAGAAGGGAACATTCCCTACAGAATGATACCATGCTTGGTAGAGTGGAGCATCAACAAAAAAAAAGGAAGGCCCTCAACTAGATGGATTGACACAGTAGCTGCAAATATGGGCTCAGGCATAGCAAGTGTTGTGAGGCTGGTGCAGGACAGGCAGTGTTTCATTCTGTTGCACATAGGCTAGTTATGAGTTGGAGCTGACTCAAGAGACTCTAACAATATCTATCTAATCTTTTTCTTCCTCTGTTTTCCACAATGATGCCAGGGATTTTTGTAAAATTAAAATCTGATCACTTGCCTGTCTAAATTTCTCATGTATTTCCATTATTAGTATACCAAAGTTCATATACTTTTCAGTGGTTTAAAAAGCAAATTTAGGGGGTATATTAGAATGAGTCAAGCAAGGAGATAGTGAATTTCAGAGTATTCCAACATTAAAAAGAAGAAAAAAAAAATCTCTCTCTGATCCTTGTTCTCATATCCTTGTAACATCTGATCCCATTCAAAATAGTCTCTTGAAATAATCTTATATCAGTTAATTATTCTATGGATGAGATTTAAATCAATGTCATATTTTTC
>NW_006921646.1:12318588-12319868 GCF_000298275.1 Orycteropus afer afer
AACATCAAGAACATTATCCAGGAAGAAATCAAGAGATCATTAAAAAGATGAGAAAAGAAGAGAAGACCAAAATGGATGACAGAAGAGACTGTGAAACTTGCCCTTGAGTGGAGAGTAGCTAAAGCCAATGGAAGAAATGACAAGATAAAAGAGCTGAACAGAAGATTTCAAAAAACAGCTTGAGCAGAAAAAAACAATTATTATAATGAAATGTGCAAAGACCTGGAGTTTGAAAACCAAAAGAGAAGAACATGCTTGTCATTTCTCAAGCTGGAAGAATTGAAGAACAAATTTAAGCCTTGAGTTGCAATATTGAAAGATTCTATGGGCAAAATATTGAATGATGCAGGGAACATCAAGAGAAGATGGCAGAAATACACAGAATCACCGTACCAAAAAGAACTGGTCAATCTTCATCCATTTCAGGAAGTGGCATATGATCTAGAACCAATGGTACTGAAGGAGGAAGTCAAAGCTGTAATGAAGGAATTGGCAAAGAACAAGGCTCTGGGAATTGACAGAATACCCACTGAGATATTTAAACAAACCGATGCCCCATTGGAGGCACTCACTCAGTTATGCCAAGGGATTTGGAAGACAGCTACCTGGCCAACTGACTGGAAGAGATCCATATTAGTATTAATTCCAAAGAAAGGTGATCCCACAGATTGTGGAAATTATAGAACGATATCATTAACATCGCATGCAAGTAAGATCTTACTGTAGATAATTCCAAAGCAGTCACAGCAGTATATTGACAGAGAACTTCCAGAGGTGCAAGCTGGATTCAGAAGAGGACCTGGAACAAGGGATATCATAATTGTTGTCAGATGGATCTTGGCTCAAGGCAAAGAACACCAGAAAGATGTTTACTTGTGTCTCTTATTGACTATGCAAAGGCATTTGATTGTGTGGATCATGAAAAATTATGGATAACATTGAGAAGAATGGGAATTCCTAAACACTTGATTAGGAGCTCTGGTAGCATAGTGCCTAAGGAACTTTTCTGCTAACCAGAAGGCTGGCGGTTCAAACCCACCAGCCACTCCTCGGAAGGAGGGTTGGGCATTCCTACTTCCGAAGTGATACTGCCCAGAAACCTAAGGAGGGGTAGCTATGAGTCAGGGCAGACTCATTGGCAAATAACAACAACAACAACAAACACTTGATTGTACTCATGAGGAACCTGTACCTTGACCAGCACGCTGTTGTTCAAATGGAACATGGGGACATTACATGGTTTAAAATCAGGAAGGGAGTGTGTCAGGGTTGTATCCTTT
>NW_006921646.1:12320487-12322674 GCF_000298275.1 Orycteropus afer afer
TCTTTGTAGTGTTCGTGAATTAATATAGTTTTCCTCTGTGTTTCTTTAGAAATGAAAATAAAGTGAAGAAGTTTTGATCCCCTAAGTGACTGCCTTCAACTATTACAGGTCTATAATTCTAGCATTCAAAAGCTCTGTAAATCATAAGTATCTTAATAACTTTATGGCAAATTTTGGCAGCAAAACCTATTGTAAGCTGGCATTAATCTATTGGTAGGCTTTATAAACCCCACTTAGAATGAGAAGTCATATATTCCACTGCATAAATATGAATATATTTGAAAATGAGGTGCTTCCCCAGACTCTAATTTATTTTGTAATAAATGATATATGCATAACATTATCATTCTGCAATATGAAAACTTCTAATTTCTAAAAGACATTGGTCTCATGAATATTAGATAAGAAAATCTGAGCTTAATTAAACAAACCAAAGTCTATCAAATTTCAGATTTGCAAGATTTAGTTCTGTAAGAAGAAAGTAGATCACCTCTTTAATATGAGATTCATATAATAATGTGTTTAAAACCAATTTAACTTTTAGGGAATAAATTTAAAAACTCATACCTCAGATATCTATTTAAATAGTTGGGACAATCTGAGTGCCTTACAACCTCTAACTCTCTCCCATTATGTCTTAACCTGGTAATTGCAACTCACACAAGTAATATATGTATACTCTTAATCAAAATCCTTACAGATCTTAACATCCTTTAATATGGGCAATGAATAATCCAAGTGATTCTGAAAATGCTAGCGCATAGTTGCTGTATTACTAAGCGTCAACTATTTCATAATCTAGGCATTTCAAATCCAAGGAGGTAATTTGATACCCTGCACTTGGGGCCCCAACTAGAATAGCAAAGCCTCCTGACAAGTTAATCACTTTCCACCTGTGTGGTCTTTTAGGCACCAACAGATTTGCTTACACAGTTGCTGCCTTTTACTCAGCATAGATAAAATTGTATGTCTTGGCCAACTTTACCTAACACACACATTATTCTGCTCTAATGCTTATACAGCAATTAGAAATTTTCAGAGTGGTATCAGCTAGTCACTACCACCACTCTCAACCTCATTCTACACTGGCTTTTTTTCAAGGATCTTGAAATAATCATCAAGATACCTCAGCAAGAAAAGGAGCAAGTTTGTAGTCATTGCTTGGTCACAGCCAGCTACCCAGGGTGTCTGGGTAGTTGAACCTGTGAGCTCCAGACCATAGTCACAGGGGACATCAAGCTCAATTGGCATAACATACTACACAAAACATTGTTCCACCTCCAATTTTGGCAAGTAGCGATGGGGATCTTAAAAGCTTGCAAGCAGCCATCTAAATGCAACAATGGGTCTCTCCTCATCTAGAGCCAAGAAGAATGAAGAAAACCAAAAATTCATGGAAAAGATTAGTCCTAGTGACTGGTACACCATGCAATCTGCAGCCATATATAGACTATGAGACCAGAACTAGATGGTGCCAGGCTACCACTGTTAACCACATGGAAGGGAATCTATGTAGGAGATTCTAGATAGAGAAGGAGAACAATGTGGAACAAAACTCAAAATCATTTGGAGGAAAAAAAAGGGGAGACAGTTTTGCTGGTCTGAGAGAGCCTGGTGGAACCACTGAGACTATGGCCCCTAGCTGCCCTTCAGGTCTGTAATTGAACCCACACCTGTGGCTTCCAGCCAAGCAAAAGACAGGCATACGAGTTGAACATTTGCCTGGGGTAGATATGCTTCTTGGAGAGAACAATCATGGGAGAAAGAAGGGCTGCTTATGCCCAGGGAGACAGCTCAGGGGGCAGGAGTGCATGGAGGGACGGACACTGGGAAGAGGTAATTGTTGGGAGGAAGTGGGAGGGGAGCTGTTGCATCGTGGTAAATTGTGATCAATGTCATGAGACAAAGTATATGTGAGCTGCTGTTTGGAAAGTGAAGTTGCTCTGTAAATTTTCACCCAAGTCACAATTAAAAAAACAAATATATATACCTCAGCAAGATTATCTTTGTGCTCTAGTTTATGTAATATAATCTTAGTAACTAAAGATCCTCAGCTGGTTTATGAGTAATGATAAGAATTCACACAGACATTCCTGAGGTCTTTAAAATCCTCCAGTAAAGGTGTTTTGAGGCTTACATGCTTCAGGAGAGTTTCTTTTTACCCTGAAAAAAAAAAAAAAAAAAAAA
>NW_006921646.1:12323544-12340336 GCF_000298275.1 Orycteropus afer afer
GTCACTATGAGTCGGGCCGACTCGACGGCACATAACAACAAGATCAAATAAGAGAGCCCTGGTAATGTAGTCATTAAGCAATTGACTGCTAACTGAGAGGCTGGTGGTTTGACCTCATCATGAGTTGAGTCGACGTGATGGCAACAGTTTTCTTTTCTTTTTTTTTTCTTTAAGCTCAAATAAACTTATAAATAAAGAAATCCTACATAGTTTTGTCTTCTACAAATAAAGGAAGCATGCAGCACCCATTCAGGACACTTGTGGATTGTTCAAAGAGATATTGAATTTACTCTATCAAGACTCATATTTACACATATAAAATCAGATCTTAGCCCACAAAGGAATATTAAAAATAATTTTAGAGTATAACTAAGTGTATAAATAAATTCAGTAAAGGATACTCTATATATGTATTTGTATGCACTGAAAACATATTCATGTATATATTAGAGTACACAGGGAGCAAAGTTATGAGCACCTCTTAACCAAAAACCTTGAGGGACCAAGACAGCTAGCTTAAACACTTGAGACCATAGACTTAGGGGACAACTAGGTAAATTGGAATATGATAGTCCACAAAGATAATGTTCTATATCCTACTTTGATGAGTAATGACTGGAGTCTTAAATGTTTACAAATGGCCATCATGAGATTATTCTTCTGTCTCTGTTCAAAGCAAAGAAGAATAAATAAATTTAAAAAACTCAAGGAAATAATTAGTCCAAAGGACTAATGGACCATATGAAAACAAAGCCTCCACTAGCCTATCAGCCTCTCTGATAGGGATTGCAATAGAAGCTCCTGGGAAGAATGGAAGAACAACGTAGAACAAAATTTGAAATAATACAAAAATAAACTAAACTTAGTGGTCTGATGAGTCTGGTGGTTCAAACCCATCAGCCACCCCTTGGAAAGAAGGTTGGGCAATCTACTTCCATAGAGATACAACCTCAGAAACCCAAGGAGGGGTTGCTATGAGTCAAATCAACTCAACAGCAGTGAGTTTGGTTTGGTTTGCACTGTTCTGATGGAGGCTAATGGAAGCCTTTAAACTATGGCACCTCAACAATCATCAAACCTGGAACTGAACTGACCTCCAGGGGATCATCTTTCAGCCAAATAATAGACAGGTCTGTAAAGTGAACAAACACCTGTGAGGAATATACTTCTCAGAGTAATTAACCATATGAGATAAAAAAAAAAAAAAAAAAAAAAAGCAGCATTTTCCCAAAAACAAAGTTCTGAAGTGGAAGAAACAGCAAAGAAAGACAATCAAAATGAGGAACATAGGGATGAAGTCAAAGAGTATTGTGTCATTAAGGAAATTATAAATAATATTATGAAATAAAATCTGTATTAAGTTATTGAATAGGCAACTAATTTACTCTGTAAACTTTCACCCAAGACACAATAAAATGTTCCAAAAAAATAAAAAATAATAATAATCTTAGAGTGAAGAAGTAATCATGAAAAGGAATAACATATTATCTTCTCAGCATAAAGCAGATATAAATATGTAAATTTAATCAACTAATGTGATTCTGTAAATGTTGTTAGTAGTAGCAATCATATAAATTAAGATCAATTACATACTCATGTTACTAAATCTAAGAACTGAACCTACTCTACAGTTAATAAAAATGAGAGGTGGCATATGTTTGTGGCTATACTGAAATCAGATTTCACTATCTAATATGTGGATTTGAAGAAACATTGAGGAAAGCCAAATCAATGGAACTAAAATGCACAATCAGATTATCATAGGTTCTTCAAATTGTTCATAATCAGAGAACATCATACTCAACAACTTCAGGTGCCATAATATGGAGATTGTAGAAAAGATTGTAAAAAAGTCCAAAAAAATGTTGATAATTTGTTATTTAAATAAATGTATATTAATTCATTAAGAAAAAGTACACACACTTGTGCTTCTCCCATTGATTAGTTTAACCACATAGAGATGATAACTACAACACAACATTTCTTCATGTGTCATGCCTTCATCTAATGTAGTTCTTGTAATCATAATACATCAAAGAAAGAGGTTGTGGAAAGTTTTTTAAAATTGAATCTATATTTAGGTGTTCCTGAATAGTGTTGGGAGAAAAGTAGTTTTAAACATGAAGTTCCGTAAATCCATTATCATTTAAGCATAAATGATCATAGAAGGACTAAGCACTAGTTATGTGTATAGTCTTATCAACTGAAATCCAGTAAGAAAAATAATAATAGAGATCACTGTGTAAAATATTCTTAGCTATAAGATTCAGAATGTAAATGAAAACCTAGAGATTTTTCCTTTTAAGACCTTTGGCTTTTAAAATGCTGATTTATGGTATACAACTTTAGAAGCCCCTTTCTTCTTCTCAGTCTGTCTTAGTTTGGAAGCTCCTATTAAACCTGCCCATTGTGGGTGACCCCGCTGGTATTCAAAATACCAGATGCATAGCCTCCAGACTCATAGCTGCTTACAAACTTGGATTCACACTCAACACTCATGGAAATAGCAGTCAAAAAATGAGATGTCATATTGCACTGGGATAATCTGCTGCAAAAGACCTTTTTAAAATATTGAAGAGCAAAGATATCATCACTTTGAAGACTAAGGTTTGCTTGATCCAATCCATGATTTTTTTAATTACCTCATATGCATGTGACAGCTGGAGAATGAATAAGGAAGACTAAAGAACAGTTGATGCTTTTGAGTTGTGTTGTTGGTGAAGAATATTGTAAATACCACAGACTGCCAAGAGAAGGCAAAAATCTGTCCTGGAAGAAGTGCAACTGGAATGCTCTTTGGGGTGAGAATAGCCAGACATTGTCTCACCTATTTTGGTCATGTGGTCAAAGACAACCATTAACTAGAGAAAGATATCATACTAGGTAAAGGGGAGTGTCAGCAAAAACAGGGGAAGACCCTCAACAAGATGGATTTACACAGTGGCTGTAACAGTGGGCTCAAGGATAGCAGGGATTGTGAGAATGGTGCATGACTGGGCAGTGTTTCATTCTGTTATACATAGGGTCACTATAAATTGGAGCAGACTTGAAGGCACCTAACAACAACAACAACACAATAACAAAAATGGCTAGAGGGACCTAGACAGAGCAAGGAGTCAGCCACAGGGATCCAGGTAAAGGGAGGGAACCCAGGTCACACCCCACAAGCATCAAGGCAGGAAAGCTGGAGAAAGGAGAGAATAAAGGCAAGGGGGACTGGGACAGAATGAGGAGTCAGCTGCAGGGATCCAGGTAAGGAGAGATTGGAGATATTTCCAACAGCTAAGGAAGACAAACTTGTCTGTCAGATTGTCCTACTGTGGTGACATGTTGCTGTGAGTCTTGAGGCTGCCACTGGTGTTTCAAACCCAGCGGGGTACACATGGTGCACAGGTATCAGCACAGCTTGAAGACTGGGACAGATTAGGAAGAAGGAAGAGGCCATCTACTTCTCAAAGAATTGTCCAGGGAAAACCTTATGAATAGCAGAGAAACACTGTCTGATACTTTACTGCACAACTTTATGAATAGTCTGGAAACATTGTCCAATACAGAGGAGGATGATGAATCACTTAGGTTAGGAGGCTCTCAAAATAGGACTGGGAAAGAGCTGCATCATCAGAGCAAAACCAGCCTTACTCATATGGATAAGGTAAAGCTTTTGAGACCTTCATTTGCTGACATGGCACCACTCAAATTGAATAGAAACAGTGGCAAACAACCATTAATAATCAGAACATGGAATGGTTTTGGCCATTTTGAATCAGACAACCCTATGGTCTACTATGCCAGGAATGACAGTTTGAAGAGGAATGGTGTGGCATTCATCACCACAAAGAATGTTTCCAGATCTGTCCTGAAGTACTATGCTGTCAGTGATAGGATAATATCCATACACCTACAAGGAAGACCCATTAATACAACTATTTTTCAAATTTAGGCACCAAACACCAAAGAAAATGATGAGGAAATTGAAGATTTTTATCAACTTCTACAGTCTGAAATTGACCAAACATGCAATCAGGATGTGTTAATTATCACTGGTGACTGGAATGCAAAAGTTGTAAACAAACAAGAATCACTGGTAGTTGGAAAATTTGGCCTTGGTGACAGAAATAATGCTGGAACTTGCATGGTAGAATTTTGCAAGACCAACGACTTGATTGGAGGAAGAATCACTAACAACCTGAGATATGCTGATGATACAACTTTGCTTGCTGAAAGTGAGGATGACTTGAGGCATTTTGATGAAGATTGAAGAATACAGTATGCAGTATGGATTACATCTCAATCAAAAAAAAAATCAAAAATCCTCACAACTGGACCAGTGCTGCAATTCCTATAAGCAGCATCACAATAAATGAAGAAAAGAGGTTGTCAAACAATTCATATTGCTTGGTTCTACAATCGACAACAATGGAAACAGCAATGAGGACATTAGATGACATGTAGCACTGGGAAGGTAGGGCTAGAAGGAACTCTTTCAAGTGCTAAGGAGTAAGGATGTCTCCTTGAGGACTAAGGTATGCCTGACACAAGCCATGATATTTTCAATTGCCTCATATGCATGTGAGAGCTGGACAATGAATAAGGAGACCAAAGAAGAGTTAATGCATTTGAGTTGTGGTGCTGGCGAAGAATGCTGTAAGTACCACGGACTGCTCCAAGAACTAACAGATCTGTCCTGGAGGAAGTGCAGCCAAAATGCTCCTTGGAGTCAAGAATGGACAGGCTTCATCTCACCTACTTTGGTCATGTTGTAAGAAGGGATCATTCCCTGGAGAAGGCTGTCATGCTTGGTAAGGTGGAGGGTCCATGAAGGAGGGGAAGGCCTTCAACAAGATGGATTGATATGGTGGCTGCAACAATGGGCTTGAGTATAGCAAGGATCATGGAGCTGGCATGGGATTGGGTGGTGTTTTGTTCTGCTGTGCATGGGGTCACTATGAGTCAGAAATGACTCGACGGCACCTACCAACAACAACAACCACAATAACAATGTTAGAAGATGATAAAAAGAGAAAAGATATTCACTGGAGGCTTTTTAAAAATATACATACATACATATTTATGTATAGTCGTTGTTGTTTATTTCTACATTCTATGGGATCACTTTTCTTTGGAATGGGTACAAACATGGAATTCTTCCAGTTGTTGGCCAGGTAGTTTTCTCCCAAATTTTTTGGCATAGATGAGTCAGTATATCCAGCACAGCATCTGTTTGTTGAAACATCTCAATGGGTATTTTGTCAATTCTTGGAGTCTTGTTTTTCACCAATTCTTTCAGGCAAGCTTCAACTTCTTCTTTCAATACCATGAACTCCTGATCATATGCCACCTCCTGAAATGGATGAACTTTAATTATTTTTGGTACAGTGACTGAGTATTTCTTCCATCTTCTTTTGATGTTTCCTGCATCATTCAACATTTTGTCCACAGAATCTTTCAGTATTGCCAATCCAGGCTTGATTTTTTTCCTTCAGTTCTTTCAGGTTGAGAAATGCTGAGCTTGTTCTTCCCTTTTGGTTTTCTAATTTCAGGTCTTTGCAGATTTCATTATAACAACCGTCTTTGTCTTCTCGAAATGCTCTTTGAAATCATCTCTTCAGCTCTTTTATTTTGTCAATTCTTCCATTTCCTTTAGCTACTCACCATTCAAAAGCATGTTTCAGAGTCTCCTCCGACATTCATTTTGACCTCTTCTTCCCTTCCATCTTTTTAATGACCTCTAGCTTTCTTCATGTATGATGTTCTTAATGTCATCCGACAATTCATCCGATTTTTAGTCGCTAATGTTCAATGCATAAAATCTATTCTTTAGATGGTCTCTAAATTAAGGAGGGATATAATTAAGGTCCTATTTTGGCTCTTGTGGAGTTATTTTTATTGTCTTCAGCTTCAACTTGAACTTGCATCTGAGTAGTTGATGATCTGTTCTACAGTAAGTTCCTGGCTTTATTTTGGCTGTAGATGTTGAGCTTCTCCACTGCCTCTTTGAACAAATATAATCAATCTTATTCTTGTATATTCCATTTGGCAAAGTCTACCTTTACAGTGGCCACTTATGTTGTTGAAAAAAAGGTATTTGCAATGAGTAAGTTGCTGGTCTTGAAAAATTCTATCATGTGATCCAGCATCATTTCTATCATCAAGGCCATATTTCCCAGCTACTAGGGATCCTTTTGTGTTTCCAACTTTTGCATTCCAATCACCAGTAACAATCAATCCATTTTGATCATATTTGGTCAATTTCAGATTGTAGCATAGGTTAAATTCTTCAAATTCCTCATCTGTGTCTTTGGTGGTTAGTGCATAGGTTTGAATAGTAGTAGTATTAACTGGTCTTCCTTGTAGGCATATGGATATAATTCTATCACTGACAGCATTGTACTTCAGGATAGATCTTGAAACATCCTTTGTGATGATAAATGCTACACCTTTCCTCTTCAATTTGTCATTGTCAGCATAGTATATCATATGATTGTATGATTCAAAATGGCCCAAACCAATCTATTTCAGCTCAATAATATGTAGGATATCAATCTTTATGCATTGCATTTCATTTTAGACAACTTCCAATTTTCTTAGATGCATACTTCGTACATTTCATGTTCTGATTATTAATGGACATGTTCAGTTGTTTCTTCACCTTTTGAGTTGTGCCACATCAGCAAATGGAGGTCCCAAACACTTTACTCCATCTATGTCATTAAGATCAACTCTACTTTGAGGAGGCAGCTCTTTCCTAGTCATATTTTGAGTACTTTTCTACCTGAGGGGTTCATGTTTGGCACTGTATCGGACAATGTTTCAGTGCTATTCATAAAGTTTTCTGGAGATAAACAGTATTTCACCACTATTCATAAGGTTTTCACTGGCCAATTTTTTGAGAATTGGATGGCCCCTTCCTTCTTCCAAGGCCGTGTCATTTTGGACGCTCTGCTGAAACCTGTCCACCATGGGTGTCTCTGCTGGTATTTGAAATACCAGTGGCATAGCCTTCAGCCTCACAGCGACACTCAAACTACCACAGTATGACAAACTGACAGATGAGGGTGGGTATAAAAATTATATATAATAATAATTATATATATAATTATATATAATAATTAAAATATTTTAAAATGTATTAATTATCCTATAGATGTATATATGTCGTTGGTTTTTGTTAGTTGCTGTACAGTCTCTTCCAATTCATGGTGATCCTGTGTATGCAGAGTAAAACTGCTCCATAGGATTTTCAGGGCTGTGACTAGAAGCCAATTGTCAAGCTTTCCTTCTGAGATGTCTCTGGGTGACTTTGAACCATCATCCTTTCAGTTAGTAGCTGAGTGAGTAATCATTTGCAATGCCTAGGGACAAAATACTTATATAAATAGATAGATGATAGATAGATAGATAGATAGATAGATAGATAGATAGATAGATAGATAGATAAATGATAGATAGATAGATGATAGATAGATAGATGATAAACAGTTAAACAGGATAGAAGGACTATCCTCTAATCACTGAAGGGCAATTTTAGTGAGAAATAGAATAGGAAAAAAAAAGCTATGGGATCTCTAAAGAGAAATAAAAGGTAAAAAAGTTTCTTGACTACTGTAAACTGCAATTGTGACATCTGTAAAGCATGAAGAGCTATAAGGATACTTAACTGATAAGTGATTTCTTGAGATTTTTGAATACTCCTTTTACTTTTAATTATGTAATATCTTTTACATTTTGTCCTCCTAGGTATTTTACCTAAGTTTCAAGAATCTGGAATGGAATTACAGCTTGAGTAAAGGTGGATAATGAATAATAATTTCTGATAAATAGGCAATTAAGATGAGAAAGGACTAGAATTCTGGGAAAAGGCATTTTCAATTAGCTAATCTTAAGGAAAGGTTATTTCAACCAATCAATTATAAAAGCTTATGTCCAAAAAGAATTAAGTTTGTCAAAGTTAATGCTGCTGGGAGGACCATCATGTATGAGTATGGAAGTCACAGTAAAAATTGAAACAAAGATAAAATAAAATAATATGAGTACATCTCTGACCCATTAGACACTGGAGCACAGTAACCTCAAAGCCCTATCCATTTTCCATACATGAGCTCTCTCCTGCAGTTCCAACTTTTTGCCTGGTCCCTGAGTTCAGCACCCTGTGTGCCCCTGAGACATGCTCTGGATTCATCTCTAGGACTTGTGAGTAATAAATTCAATTTGTTGCTTGGCCTTCCTGAGTGAGTCTCACTTTCCCTTGTTGCATCTAACAGACCGTCCAAGATGCCCAAAGACTCCTTTGGATCAACCTTAATACAGGCTGATTAAAGGATACTATAGAGACATGACAGCATTTGACTGTAACTATAATGTTTCTCATTTTGTTTGAAGGTGATTGATGATAAAATATTTAATAAAAAACAAGACTCTGCATTTACCACACTATTGTAAACTGCAGGTTTCTGTTTCTAATTCTTCAACCCCATATCCTATCCCTATGTTATAGCAGGGCCTTCCATGTGTTCCCTCTATCTGATGACCCAGAGATGTGTTACTTCTATTGTTTGCCTCTGGTCTTCCACAATTCTAATGAAAGTGATGTGAATTGGGAGACCTCCCAAGATCTGAAAAAAATGACTTAAGACTTTGGCCATTTGCTAGTCCTATGGATATCCACTGATTATTAGACAATTTATGGTAATGGTTCTGAATTTACAACTTTTCCATTTATAAATTAATCCCATAGTTTAGCATATTTTTACAGACTTATACTTACAAACAATATTTTTATCTGGCCCACAGTATTTACCTAAATCTGATTTAACATAAATCTACTCCCAGCTTTTCTTTCTTTATGATAGTCAGGTCCCTCTGATTAAGCTCATGTGTTTAATCTCTATATCTCAAAAGAGATTGACCCAAGATACAAGCTAATCCTGTAGACTGTATTCTCCCTCTAATTCTGCCTCATTAACATCATAGAGATTAGGATTTACAACATGTAGGATAATTACATCAGATCACAAAATGTAGGAGTATCACATAATTACTGAAATCCATGACCTAGCTAAGTTGACACATATTCAATCCATAACAGTCAGTAACATCTCAGTCCTCTAGCTCTGTCCTGAAACCTGACTGGGAATAGAATTTAGGAACTAGTTTACCCAAACTCTGTTTCTAACAGTGTTTCCATTTGATTATGAAATGTAACTCATATAAGTTAGCATGATCTGCAAAACAAAAGAGAAGTAAAAGTCATTATTTTTGATAGTGGCTGCAGGTACGTGAGTGAATACCTGCAAATGACAGACATGGAGTTTTGTCCAGGGTTTCTAAGCACACACCACTTAGGGCAGCAACACTTTTATTTGTTTGTTATGTGCAATTCTAGCACTTCAGAATTTTCTAAAGCAGCCTTCGTGACTTTGACTCTCTATTTCCAACAGGTTAACTTCCTAATTCCTTGTGTAAAAATTACTTATCTTCAAAATATTTTAAATGTTTGTTTTGTTTTTTGTTACTTTTACAGAACAAATACTTGATATACTTATTAATGATAATTAATTTGATTGGTAATTTGATTCGTAATTTGATTGGTTAAGTAATTAACCAATTTGATTGGTTAAGTAATTTGATTGGTTAAGTATGCCTCCAAAAGAATAGATCTGTTAAGATTTGTGTGGGTATGAACATTTGGACAAGGCAAGACTAGAGGCTTCATAGCAGCTACAGAATAAACATACATTGTGAGTAGAAGAGAGGAGGCTGAATGGTTAAAAGTGAAGAGAGATACTGAAGACAATGTTTTCATATTGCTTCTCTGAGTCTCGGCGTTGTGAAAAAATATGACAGAAGTACTGTCAAATCTTTTTATTAAAGACCACCTACAATGCTCAATGGCAGAAAAGCCAAAGTAAGAGTTGGCATTATTTACCCAGAATAGTTTCCATCCTGGAATAATATCAGAGTATAGGGCATGCCCATATAAGTTGAATTTATTAAGTGCTTCTTAGTTTACTATGTAGTAAATGATAGAATTACATCAATTAAAATTACATTTTGGCAAATACCAAGTTAACTTTGGAATCATCTTCAATAACCACGTACATTTAAATGCCACTGCACACCAATATAATGAATAATGTTCTTAGCTTACTTAAACACTCTAAAAGTTTAAAACTTGACCTTCTCCAGAGTAACAAATAAACATTTAACAATATAAGTTATTTTATTACAAAACACTGTTATAAACTATTAAAAATATTGAATTTCTTATGTAATTTTAGCTTTAATACGAAATGAAATAAGTGTTTTTAATTCAAACATCTATAGTAGAGCTAGCTAATTTAGCACAGGTACAGGTTTCTTGGGCACAGAAGTTTCTCAGAAACATGATTCATCTTTATTTTCTATCTCCGAAGAACTTGCCCATTTGTTATTCATACTGTATTTCCCAATTGTAGGCACTAAGAATATGGGTGCATATATGTACACTTCTGTGTGCTTGTAGGTATGTGGGCATGTGCTATTTCTCTGTATATGTATATATATGTGTGTGTAAAGTTTTCTCTTGATTATACAAATAATAAGTTCTACTATGTTAAGAAAAATCATTTTTACAATTCTTGGACATAGATATCTAGCACTTATTTGCAATGTCTACTTCTGTGACTTGCTTTTTAACTTAGACAAATCTGAGATTTATATGCAATTTATTTGCATGTTGATGTTCAATTATATCTTTAGAACGTGTATTTAAACATTGAGCAAGTTGTGAAATATAGACTAAAATAAGAATAATTACTTATAGTGTCTAGCAAAAGCTGTATTCAGTTTCAGATAAGAAATAACTGGATAATAATAAATTATCAATAAATTGATCCTGATGCGAATGACTGGAAAGTCCAGAAACACACACACGCAAACACTTTGTAGACATTGGAGTGTTGCTGAAGCAAGCAGGACTTATGTAACTGGAGTTCAGACAGAATGGTTCCTTAGGGAGTTGCACCAATATTTGGTAACCAGTTTCCTTCGGGCATTTATCAATTGTTGTTATAAAGAAAGAGTCCCAGAAGCCAGGGAAAGAATTGGAGCTAAGAGACAGAGAAGCCAGCAGGAATTTTGGTAATCTCATAGGGTTGGAAAATAAAAATTTTACTTAATTATCGGTATATCAGTCAGCACTTGAAGGGCCAAGGTCCTAGAAAGGGGAAACTGAAAAAAAATGAGAAATGGCATGCAGTAGCTCTCCCACTAAGAGACACAGAGTTTTTAAACTCCACAGTGATAAAGCATACAGACACAAGCAGAAATCCTCTGGAAAGCAGTTTAGCCTTTCATATATTATCATGGTGATGAACAGGAAACAAAAAAGAAGCTTGGAATTTCATAGACAATTCAGGTTCTAAGTTGGTATCACAGTACAGCCATATATTACGGGCTGAGGCAAATTAGATATAGACAGAGATTTCAAGTCATCACAGTTCCTGACTGGATTTAGATGATCTGTTTGGACACAGGACCCTATCAAAGGTTATAGTAAAAACCCCATCTGAAAGAATTTGTAATGTCCAGTATTCAATTCAGAAATTATCTAAGAAACAGAAGCAAGGAAAAATGTATGCATTAGAAACAGATGTGCAGAAAAATGAGATATTTAGTTATTAGGAATGAAACACTGCCTGGTCCAGACAATATTCACAATTTTTATTAAGCTTGAGCCCATAGTCACAGAAAATGTGCAAATTCATCTCATTGAGGGTGTTCCTCTTTTTCATTGACCCTATACTTTACCAAGCTTTGTGTCCTTCTCCAGGGACTGGATCGTCCTAGTAACATGAACAAAGTATAAGAGATGAAGTCTGGACATTCTTGTTTTTAAGGAGCATTCTGGCTGTACTTCTTGCAAGACAGAATTGTTTGTTCTTCTGGCAGTCCATGGTACATTCAATATTCATCACCAACCGCAATTCAAGTGCATCAGTTCTTCTTTGGTCTTCCTTATTTATTGTCCAGCTTTTGCATATGTATGAGATGACCAAAAATACCACGATTTGGGTCAAGGATACCTTCATCCTCAAAATTATATCTTTGCTTTTTATCACTTGGAAGAGGACTTTTGCAGAACATTTTCCAGTACAGTATATCATTCGATTCTAGACTGCTGCTTCCACGGGCATTGATTGTGGATCCAAGTAAACCGAAATCCTCCCCAACTTCAATCTGTCTCCATTTATCATGGTTTTGCTTATTGGTCCAGTCATGAGGATTTTGGTTTTCTTTTTGTCAAGATGTAATTCATACTGAAGGCTGTATGTCTTTGATCTTCATCAGTAAGTGTTTCAAGCTTTCTTCACTTTCAGCAAGCAAGGTTGTCTCTTGTGTATATTGCAAGTTGTTAACGAGTCTTCCTCTAATCATGATACCATATTCATCTTCAGATAGTTCAATTTCTTGGATATTTTCTCAGCATGCAGATTGAATAAGTATGGTAAAAGGATACAACCCTGACACACATCTTTCCTGATTTAGACCACAAAGTATTCCCTTGCTCTGCTCCAATGACTGCTTCTTGGTCTATGTACAGGTTTCTTATGGGGAAAATTAAGTGCTCTAGAATTCTTATTCTTTGCAATTCCATCCATAATTTCTTATGGCCTGCACAGATGAATGTTTTTGAATAGTCAATAAAATACAGGCAAACGTCTTTCTGGTGTTCTTTGCTTTCAACCAAGATCCATCTTACATAAGCAATGATTCCCTTGTTCCGTGACTTCTTTTGAATCTAGCTTGAATTTCTGGCAATGCCCTATTTTTTACAACCACAACATTTTTTTTTGTTTGAAATGGAGACAATATGGATCTCTTCCAGTGGATTGACAATGTAGCTGTCTTTCAAGTTTCTTAATGTGAGTGAGTGAGTGCTTCCAGTTTTGCATCTGCTTGTTTGAACGACTCAATTAGTACTTCATCAATTTCTGGAGGTTTGTTTTTCACCTGTTCTTTCACCTCAGCTTAGATTTCTTCTTTCAGTACCACCAGTTCTTCATCACATGCTATCTCCTGAAATGTCCGAACACCAACCAGTTGTTTTTGTCACAGTGACTCAGTGTATTCCTTCCATCTTCTGATGTTTCCTGCATCATTCAATATTTTGCCTATAGAATTCTGCAATATTGCAACTTAAAGTTTCATTTTTTTTTCAGTTCTTCCAGCTTGAAAAATGATGAGTGTGTTCTTGTCTTTTGATTTTGTAACTCCAGGTTTTTGCAGTTTTGATCATAATGGTTTGTCTTCTCAAGTCATTATTTGAAATCTTTTGTTCAGCTTTTATACTTTATCATTTCTTCTATTCACTTTAGCTACGCTCCATTGAAGAGCAAGTTTCAGAGACTCTTCTGACAGCCATTTGGAGCTCCTCTTTCTTTCCTGTCTTTTTAATGACCTGTTGCTTTCTTCATGTATGATGTCCTTGATGTTATCCCACAATTTGTTTGGTCTTCATTCATTGATATTCAATCCATGAAATCTCTTCAGAGGGTCTCTTAATGCAGGTAGGATATACTCAGGGTCATATTTTGGCTCTCAGAGACTTATTTTAATATTCTTCAGTTTCCACGTAAGCTTGCATATGAGCAATTTAGGGCCTGTTTTACAGTCAGCCCTTGGCCTTGTTGTGACTGATGATATTGAGCTTCTCCATCACTGCTTTTCACAGATGTACACAATTTGATTTGTGTGTTCCATATGGCAGAGTCCTCATATATACTTCACATTTAAAGTTGTTGAAAAAAAGTATTTACAATGGATACATCATTGGTCTTGCAAAGTTCTATCATGTTTTCTCCAATGTCGTTTCTATCACCAAGGCCATGTTTTCAAATTACCAATGCTTCTACTTGGTTTCCAAATTTCACATTCCAAACACCAGTAATCATAACTGCATCTTGATTGTATGTTTGATCAAGTTTACATATTAGGTAAAAATCTTCCAATTTCCTCCTGTTTAGAATTAGTATTTGGTGGGTAAATTTGAATAACAGTTGTATTAACTGGCCTTCCTTTAGGTATATGCACATTATCCTATCAGTGACAGCATTGTACTTCAGGATAGATCTTGAAATGTTCTTTTGACCATAAATGCAACACCATTTCTCTTCAATTTGTCATTCCTGGCATAGTAGACCACATGATTATCTAATTCAAAATGGCCAAGACTTATCAATTTCAGCTAATTGATATTGATCTTTATGTGTTCCATTTCATTTTTGATCACTTCCAATTTGCCTAGTTTAATTCTTTGTGTATTCCATGTTATTATTATTAATGAATGTTTGCAGCTGTTTCTTCTCATTTTTCGTCATGCACCATCAACAAATGATGGTCCCGAAAGCTTTACTACATCCTTGTCATTAAGATCGCCTCTACTTTGAGGAGGCAGTTCTTCCTCAGTTGTGGTCTTTTGAGTACCTTCTAACTAGAGGGATTCTTATTCTAGCACAGTATTTCACTGCTATTCAAAAGGTTTTCAATGGTCAATTGTTTCATAAGTGGAACACCATGTCCATTTTCCTAGTCTATCTTAGTGTGGAATTTCTGTTGAAGCCTGTCCACCATGGGTGACCTTACTAGTATGATATACAGGTGGTATATCTTCCAGCATCATAGCAATACACAAGCCACCACTGCAAAACAAACTGACATATGAGTGGGAGAAATGTCAGCCTAACAGATATTAATAAAATTTTGAAATGCAAACCTTGAAAAGGACTCATTGAATCACATATAATTCCCTACCAATAATAATAAAAAAAAATACTAATATTTGTAGAAAAAAACACTTAAAAATGTAACACTATAACTCCTACTCTCCATTAAAAAATTACTAGAAATGCAAAGATAAAATATGTGACCTTAGTGTGCACATTTGTGTGTGTGGGGTGTGTGTGTGTGCATGTATGCATGTGTAATAATGTCAGGGGAGGAATCTGAGATAGTAAAAGATCATTCTGTAGAAACAGATTTTGAAGTGACAGGGAAGATGGAAGCAACAAACAAGGACTTTAAAAAAGCTTACTGATATAGTCTCAGGGCTTCTCCAGATACATTCCTGCAAGGACCAATCAGGCTTTATATGGCATAGAATCCCCAAAGCAGTCAGACAAATCTCAGCAAAGAACAGCTAAAATAGAATTATTTTTATGAGCTAGTTTTGGAAGGCATATGATGTCACTCCTAAATCCTCTATCAATTGGAAATAAAATACTAACATATACTATTTCTATTGGAAAAAAAATTAGATTTCACTTTTCAGTAGGAGTGTCAGTGTACTTGCAAATGTATTTCAACACACTCTTAAGGATTTGAAGATAAATGCAAATATACTGTGAAAAAGAAGATATTAAAATATCCAAACGTTACTTCTACAAACAATATACTTTCTCAATTGTACTGAGTCAATGTAACATCAGATTACATGCTGAAAAGTGAAAAAAAAAAAAAAAAAAAAAATCAGTGAACTAGAAACATGGAAAAAAAAACTGAAGTCCAGAGAGAAAAAGAGGTTGGAAAAATGAACAGTTTTAGTGACTTGTAGTGAAACACAATGAAGTCTAACATGCATGTAACTGGAATCTCCAAAAGTAGAGGTGAGAGAACAAATGCATAAGAAATCTGTTGGAAAAAAAAATAAATTTCAACAAAATACTAAAAGCCCAGAATTCCAAGATATAGAAAAACTCAAGTTACATAAACACAAAGAAAATTATGTCAAACCACATCACAATGAAGTTTCTGAAAATCAGCAATAATGTAATATCTTAACAGATTCAGATGAAAAGTGATGGTACATACAGGGAAACAATAATAAGAATGACAGCTGATTTCTCATCCGAAGCAAAGTAAACCAAAAGAAAGTAAAAGAGCATCTTTAAGGTGTAAAAAGAAAATCAAAATGTTCAACTTAAAATTCTATAACTACTGAAACTATACTTTCAAAATGAAAGAAAAATGAAGTGCTCTTCAGTCATTCAAGGACTGAGAATATTTATAACTAGTACATCTGAACTGCAAGAAATATTAAAGAAAGTTCTTCACACTAAAGATAAATGATACCTGGTGGAATTATTCACCATGACAAGTTGGGAAATGAAATAACCATCAGGAAGTGTAAAAGGAATAAAATAATCTATAGTATATTCTCTGAGTAAAATGGAAGTAAATGATATAGTATCAACAACCTAAAAGATATACAGGTAATATTTGGAAATTAAATAACACACTATAAAACAATTTCACAAGTGATAATGCTATGAAAAAGGAAACTTGAAATTATTTTGAGTTGAATGATCATGCAAAAGAAATATATGAACATTTCTGGAGTTCAAATAAAATTGTGTTTGTAGGAATATTTATAGCTTTAAATGCTAGTAATCAGAAAAGAATAGAGATCTAAATTAAGAATCTAAACTTCAATGTTAAGAAGATTTACAAAGAAGAAAAGAATAAATTTAAAGTAGAATGAAGGAAATAATGAAGATAGAAGAAGAAATCAATGAAGGAGTCAAAAGAGAAAACTCAAAGACATTAAATGTGGATTTTTAAAAATACATGCATATTAAAAAAATTAGCAAAACCCAATCTATAATGCTCAAGGAGAAAGAGAGAAGATTTAAATTACTAATAGAAGAAATGGCAAAGGTAACATTACTACAGATTACACAGATTATAAAAATTTAAGAAAGGGTTATTTTAATAACATTATGCCAAAATATTATAATTTTCATAAAATTAAAATATT
>NW_006921646.1:12343961-12354786 GCF_000298275.1 Orycteropus afer afer
GGCTGATTGCTCTTCTCTCTGGCTTCCTGGATTTTATCCCCTTTCTCCTGCTCTTCCGGCCTGCTACTCTGGCATCCCTGAGTTGTCTCTCCTCACCTGTAACCCTGGGGCTGACTGCTCTTCTGTCCGGGTTCAAGGCTTTTATCCCCTTTCTCCTGCTCTTCTGGCCTGCTACTTTGGTCATCCCTGCGTTGTCTCTCCTCACCTGTAACCCTGGGGCTATATTCACAGTATAAAGGAGAAAAATTACAGATATAGAAAAGCTTTTGACAAAATTCAACACCATTGTGTGTTGAACACAAACATAAATTTCAGCAAAATGGAAACTGGAAGAAATGCTCTCAATTTGATAAAGGTCATCATATTAAATGATGACAGACTAAAGAAAGGCTGAGACAATGATATTTATATTCACTACATTTTTAAACATTTTAGCTGAGGTCTGCCAAAGGGGCAATGAGCCTGTATCTTCTGACCTCCTCTAACTGCACAAGAGAAAGAATCACCATCAATAGGCCAAGGCCTATTCCTATGAGGCCAGACATACTGCCTCCCTCCAGCCCTTTCATCAACCCTGTCACCAACCGTTCCTCCCACAGCATCCACCACCTCTCTGCTGGGTTCAATAATTTGCTGAAGTGGCCACACAGAACTCACAGATTATGGGGTTTATTACGGAAGCACCAGACTACAATTCAAGTTCAGGAACAATGCTCAGTCTCTCTCAGTCATCTCTCAGCCAACAGTTTCTCTCAGTCTCTTTCCCAGCAATGTATGTCTCTTGGTGTCTCTTTCTCAGCAATGCTTGTTTCTCAGGAGTGTGTTTCTCTCAGCAGCATATCTTTCTCAGCTAGCAGTCAGAGATACTCCTTCTTCCTCTAAGAAGGCTCCTTTTGAGCCTGGCAGAGTGACCTAACTAACCAATCATAACATCAGAATTCTAAGCACCTGAGAGAGAGTGAATTTCCTAGAACATTGCTTTGAGCCACTCTCAATAGCTATACCCCAGGTGGGTAACTTTAATAATCAGGAGCTTCTCAGTTGTTCATGGCAAATTCTACCATGGAGTTTACAAAGACTTATGGCTAGAAAAGCCATATCAGGTAAAAGCCACTCCCTGGCTTTTCTAGCCATTATTCCTTTTATAATTAAAAAATTCATATCTCCTTCACCATCACTTTAAGAATAACCATACCCATGAAACTGTGTAAGCCATCCACTTCATGCCTTTATCTTCCCAGTTTTAGATAGCCAATTTCTAATCTGCCCATCCCTATCAAACCAGTACTGTGAGGAGACAAGCATGGTCCTTTCTCTCTGAAGAATCTTCTGTTCTGCTTGGAAACTTTGGGCATCTGCCTCCATAAACAAGTAGTACAGCCCACCACAAGCCATCAAATTGCAGCAACTTAACACCAACTCAGTGTCCAACACCTTCCTCCTTGTTTGGTCGAGTTCTGGTCAGCTCAGCCCTAACCATCCCAGGTAGGTCATGGGTACCAGTTGCCAAGTTTGGGAGTCACATTCTTCCCTTCACTTCAGACCAGCCAGCCCTCCCTCTCATTCCCAGCCCCCATGGCATTGGTCAAAGTGTACAAAACTCAGCCTGTTACTTCATTGCTGCACTTTCCCCATTTCCACTCAAGTGGTCCCAGGTGGTCACAAGTGAGCAGCATACAAGCTTACTACTCACTGGCTTCCTTTCAGTCCTGGAAGGGGTTTCTCTCATGGACCACTAGTTTCCTGCCTTGATGCACCCAAAGCCTATCTTCTTGCTAGAAATTAAAAAAGTCAAACAGTCATTACTGTTTTCTCTCTTCAGGTCTTGTATTCTAATGCAGATCTTCTGTTCTCTCAGTAGTTCTTGGTGGGGTTCAGATTTTCTACCTAAGCCCTCTATACTCTACACACAGGGTTTTAAACAAAAGCCTGTTTTTTTTTTTTTTTTTCTGGGCAAATTCTATTTCCTCTTTCAACATATCCAATCAAGTATTGGCTGAAGGCAGACTTACACACTCTCTGTTATCCATATATCACATAATCATTTCTAATGTGCAAACAAGTAAGAGAACATTCAATACCTGTAGTACATTCAGATAAATACACAATCCAAAACACATAAGTCTTTGTAAGATTTGTTCCAAGTTCATCTCCTCACCTTTATTACCTTCCCATTCTATGTATATGGCCTTGGGCCTTTGGCAAATACCTTTTCAATCACATGAATAGTGATTATATATGTAGACCTCATCTTATTGAATACACAGGAATCAAATGAGACAATGAAGATGCTCTGTGTCATCAGTCAGAACGGACTCTGGAACAGACCATCAATTGTTCATATACAATTTCAAGTAAAATCTTAAGAAAATTTTTAAAATCCATGGTAGCCAAAGCGCAACCTAGATTACATCTCACCTGAACTTAAAAACCATCTGGAATAAAACTCACTCCTAGGGGCTGGCGCTTAGCCCAATATTTAACAAGATGTACATATTCAACCCAGGATGACACACCCACATACTTTAAGGTAATATATCCCTTAGAAAAATAGACCATGGGACACCAGAGGGGCAACACTCACACTGAGGAAATGCAGGGGAAACAGGAGTGCATAACTATGAGGGGCACAGGGGGAGGGTTACTGGGCAGGGAAAGGAGGAGACTGGGTTAGGATTGGTCATGGTAAATGAGGAATGAAACTAAATGTACATGTAATGCTGAATGTAATACAAACTCTTAAAATATAAAATTTAAAAAAAATCTAAAGAATACATTTAACTCATTGAACACTAGTTCTTGAAGATCAGAAAAGTAATGGGATGACATCAAGTATATAATGCAAGAAGAAAACAAAAAGTCATTAAAAGACAGGAAAGGAAAAGAAGACCAAAATGGTTGCCAGAAGAGACTTTGAAACTTGATTTTGAACACAGAGTATCTAAAGCAAATGGAAGAAATGATAACATAAAACAGAAAATTTCAAAAGGCAGCTTGAGAAGACAAAATAAATTATAATGAAATGTGCAAAGACTGTTGATTATAAATCCAAAAGGGAAGAACATGGTAGGCATTTCTAAAGCTGGGGGAAAAAAAAAAAATCAAGCCTTGAATTGCAATATTGAAAGATTCTCTGGTCAAAATATTGAAAGACATAGGAAATACCAAAAGCATATGAAAGGAATACACAGACTAATTGTACAAAAACAATAGGTTAACATTCAACCATTTCAGGATATAAATTATAATCAAGAAATGATAGTATTGAAGTAAGAAGGCCAAGCTGTATGGAAATACAAGGCTCCAGGAATTGATGTAGTATCAACTGAGGTGTTTCAACAAACATATACAATGCTGGAAGTGGTCACTTTTCCACACCAAGGGATTTGGAAGACAGCTATCTGGCCAATTAAGTGGAAAAGTTACATATTTCTGCCTTTCCAATGAAAGGTAACCCAAAAGAATGCAAAAATTATCCAACAATATCTTTATTGTAACACACAAAGTGTGGCTGAAGATATTTCAAAAGCAGTTATAGCAGTATTTTGAAAGGGAGCTGCTAGAAATTCAAGCTAGATTCAGAATAGGACATGGAATAAGGGATATCATTGTTCATGTCAGATAGATTGTGGCTGGATGCAAAGACAATTGAAAGATGTTTATCTGTGTTTTATTGATTATGCAAGGCATTCAATTGTGTGGATCATGACAAATTATGGCTAATATAGAGAAGAATGAGGATTCCAGAACACTGTATTGTGCTCATATGAAACCTGTACATAGATTAAGAGGCAGTCTGGTTGTGCCTAAAGCAATTGACTGCTAACAAGAAGGCTGGTGTTTCAAATCCACCGACAACTACTCAGAAGTAAGACTGGGCAATCTACTTCCATAATGGTATAGCCTCAGAAACCCAAAGAAGGGTCACTTTGAGTCAGACCCAGTTCGACGGCAGTAAGTTAGGTGTCATTTTGGTTTTGTTGAGATAGAACAACATTATATTGCATGGAATAAAATCAGAGAAAGTGTGAATAAGGATTATATTCTTTTATCATACTTATTCAATCTGTATACTGAGCAAATAATCCAAGAAGCTGGACTACATAAGAACAATGTAGAATCAGGATTGGATGAATACTTTTTAACAACCTATGATATGCAGATGACACAACTTTGCTTGCTGAAAGTGAAGAAGACTTGAAGCACTTACTGATGAAGACCAGACTACAGTCTTCAGTATAAATTATACCTCAAAATAAAGAAAATAAAAATGCTCAAAATTGGACCAGCAAACACCATGAAAAACAAACAAACAAACAAAAAACTAAAGCTGTTAAGAATTTAATTTTACTTGGATTCATAATCAATGGCCACGGAAGCACTAATCAATAAACAAAATGATGTATTGCATAGGGAAAATGTACTCCAAAGACCTCTTCAAAGGGTTTAAAGCAAAGATGTCACTTTGAGCACTAAGGTGTGCCTGACCCAACCCACAGTATTTGCAATCATCTCATACATGCAAAAACTAGAGGATAGATAAATCAAGAAAACAAAACACACTGGCACTGAGTCAATTCCAAGTCAAAGTGAACTCCTTTGGGTTTCCAAAGCTATAAATCTTTATTAAAGTAGATTATTATCTTATCTGTCTCCCTCATGGCAGCTGGTGATTTGAACCAACCACCTTCTGGTTAGCATCCAAATGTTTCACCCACTACACCACCAGAGTTCCTTGAACAGTGGACAAAGAGGTACAAATTATGATTTTGGCTAAGAACATTGAATATACTGTGGATTGCCAAATGATAAACCAATCTGTTTTGGAAGAAGTACAGCCAGAATACTCCTTAAAAGCTATGATGGTGACCCTTCTTCTCACATACTTTGTGCATGTTATCAAGGAGATCTGGTGGCATAGTGCATAAAGCATTGGCTGCTAACTAGAAGGTCAGTGATCCAAACCCACCAGCTTCTCTGGGGAAGGAAAATGGGGCAATCTACTTCCCTAGAGATTTACAGACTTGAAAACCTAATGGAGGTCACTATGAGACAGAATCCACTTGATGGCAAGGTTTTATCAGGAATCTCAAGAAAACCAAACTCACTGCTGTCCAGTCAGATCCTACTCATAGCAACCCCCCCTAGGATTCCAAGGCAGTATCACTACCGAAGTAGATTGTAGTAGATGGTCAATGCAAAAGAGGAAGCCCTCAATGGGATATATTGACACAGTGGCTCCAACAATAGGCTTAAACATGGAAACAATCGTGAGGATGGTGCATTAACAAGCAATGTTTTGTTCTGTTTATGTAGAATGACTATAACTCTTATTTCCATAGGGTCTCTATAATACATTTGTTCTGTTTATATAGAGTCCTTGGGACTGACTCAATGGCATCTAAGAAAAACAACATGACCACGTAAATAAAAAGATGTTCAGAATAACTTTATGCTAAAAAATTTTAAAAATTAGATGAAATGGAAATGTTCTTAATACAAATAAAATCACCAAAGCAAATGAAAGAAGAAACAGAAACTTTGCATAATCATAAATCTATTTTAAAAATAAAGCCATAGATAAAAACTTTCCATGAAATATACATTCACAATCAGATTTTATCACATCAATTCCTCTAAATAATTAAGAAAAAAACTTATTCTAATTATAGCCCCCTCCAAAATAGGAGCTCTGGTGGCCTAGTGCCTCAGGCATTTGACTGTTAACTAGAGGGCTGGAGGTTCAAACACACCAGCCACTCCTCAGAAGGAAGATTGGGCAATCTACTTCCGTACAGATACTGCCTCGGAAACCCAAGGAGGGGTCTCTATGAGTCGGATGTGACTCAACAGGCAGTGAGTTTTTTTTTTTTTTTTTTTTTTTTTGGTTAGATGGAAACAGAAGGAACACTTCTCAACTTGATTTTAGTGAAGAGCATAAGACTTATACAAAATCCCTATTATAACATTTCAAGAGTAGGAATTTAGAGTTCAGTTTCTTACATAAATATAGATGTTAAATTCCTAAACAAAATATTAGCAAATTAAATACTCAACTCACTGCCATTGAGTCAGATCTGACCCATAGAGACCCCTACTTGGGTTTCTGAGGCTGTATCACTATGGAAGTAGATTGCCCAATCTTCCTTCCGAGGAGTGGCTGGTGGGTTTGAACCTCTGACCTTCTGGTTAGCAGTCAAATGCCTTAGGCACTATGTCACCAGAGCTCCCAAATGGTACATAAAGAAGACAATGCATCACAAGAAGGTGATTTTATTCAAAGAAAGAAGGTAATTTTATTCAAAGAAAGTCAGTTTGATTTAATATGAAAAAAAATGATTCCATGTAATGCTCCACATTGACAGAATAAAGAAATGGAATCATATGTTCCTTTCCATGAATAAAGAAAAGCAGTTGATAAAATAAATAACCTCCATTCAGACAAATATTCTTAGAGAACTAGGAAAGACAGGCACTTATAAAATCTGATAAGAGATATTTTCAAAAAGTATACATTGAACATACTACTAAATATTTAATATGAATTAATGATGTCTTTAGCATAAAAAGATAGTAGCCATGTTCTCTATCATTACATTTAACATTGTGCTGAAGGTCATAGACAATAATGAAAGGAAAAAAAAAGACAAAATTTGGAAAGAAAGTAATAAACCTGTCATTCACAAATAATAAGATTATGCACATTGAAATCTCAAAATATTCTACAGAAGTATTAAGTGAATTTATGGAAACAAAGTCATTATACAAAACTCATTTATATTCTTTATAGTATAAAAGAACAATTATAAACAAATTTGAAATATGTCAGATATTATGCTGAACTAAAAGGCAGACATCAAAGAGAACAGAGTGTATCACTGTATTTATGTTAAATTTTTTGAGCACAAAAATTAATCTGTTAAAAAAAGAAAGATAAGTAAGAAAGGTGCTTGTGTTTGTGTGTGTTAATGGGAATTGCTTGAGAGATCATGAAGGAAATTTCTGAGCTGATGGAATGCTCTATATATCGACAGGGATATGTGTATCTGTTTGCTAAAACTCATTGGATTATACACTTAAATTATATGAATTTAGCTATAGGTACATTTTAGATTGAAAAAATATAAAACTATGAATGAATATTGATTTTAGTAAATTGGTTTGCTTTTTGTGGTAGTATTTATTAACAATTCTGAAATACTTTTTCTATGTGTGTTCCAGGCTTGCAAAAATCAATAAATACACTGAGAATAAAAAAGATTCAGGTTTTTCACTGTCAAAGGAGAGACTTATGAATATGAAGAAGTGGAATTTAAATTGGGCAGATTAGAATTTATGCCCTGTGTGTATATATATACATACACACACACACACACACACACCAATATGTGTAGATAGATGATATAGTGATAGGAATAGATAGATGATACAGTGATAGAGTGACAAATATAGGTGCATATACAGATATATTTCCTTAATTTCTCCTGTCTCAGAGGGCCTAGACATATGAGTCCTCCAGTACCTTAATCTTCATTTATAAATATTATTCTTCACTGATAGAAAGGTGGGCTAAGGCAGAAAAAGGAGTGAGAATCATGTTTCCAGAATACAGGAAGATGCTCCAAAAATGATTGAGAATCGTCAAGAATACACACATTAAATAGACTCCTTTTGTCCAAATCTGGTCAAACCTTGGATATTTTGAGCAAAAATAATTAATAATAGTAATGGAATACAAACAAGTAAAATATGAACCAATAAGTCCATACTTTTAAATAAATAAAAGTACATAAATAAATAAAATAGTGTTGTTGTTGTTGTTATGTGCTGTCGAGTCATCTCCGACTCATAGTGACCACTCCTTGGGTTTCCAAGGTGGTATGACCACAAAAGTAGATTGCCCAACCTTCCTTCCCAGGAGTGGCTGGTACATTTGAACCTCCAGCCATCTGGTTAGCAGTCAAATGCCTTAGGCACTATGCTACCAGAGTTCCTAAATACAATAGAAAACAGAAAATACTTTCTTATAGTAGAATGTCAATGAATAGATAATAAAAGAAATAAGGGATACAGAAATTATCAGTGTGTGTCAAAATAATGGGTAAAGGTTTAATGAGGAACAGGATAATTACATGATATCTCCCCATAAAATACTTATGAACTACACAGCAAAAAACAGATACTTTAGTGGAGAAACTGATAGATATCACCTTAACCTAATGACCAAATTAACATTCCCAGTACTGAGACAAACTGACAAGATGTGCTCCCTTTATGATTCAATGAGAAAGACACAATAGCACTTGTCTGGTCTTAGGGAATCTCTCATCCTCCCCCTTCCACTCAGAAAAATATATAAGCTGAAGGTGATAATGAGAAATGAGCAGACAAATCAATATTGAAGAACTTTCTTTAAAATAACTGAAATTAATGGTTTTTATTTTTCAAATATGTCAAGGTCAAGAAGGATAAAGAAAGCTGAAAATCTGTGTGAGATAAAAAAAGAAAAAAAATGGTGAGAATAAATTTAATGTATGATCAGTGATTAGATATGGACCAGTGTGGGGAAACCTATAAAAGATACTACTGGGGCAATTGATAAAATTTTATATGGACTACAGATGGTTCAGAAATAATATCAGAGAGAGAGAGAAATGAAGAGACAGAGAGGATGCAAATATAGCAAAAAGCAAACAGTTGGTAAATCTGAGTTAAGTGTGTATGTGAGTCCCTTGTACAATTAAAGAAACTTTTTCTGTGAGTTTGAAATAATATCAATGGAAAAATATATATATAAAAAAAAAGATATAATTTTAAAATACTGTAAAATTAATCAAATACATATGAATAAATATTTTAAAAACCTGAGACTTCCCAAGGAGCTTTGGTGGTGTAGTGCCTAAGACACTTGACTGCTAACCAGAAGGTTTGCTGTTCAAATCCACTCGCCACTCCTTGGAAGGAAGATTGGAAAATCTACTTCCATAGAGATACTGCTTCCGAAACCCAAGGAGGGGTCGCTATGAGTTGGAAACAACTCAGTGGCACATAACTAAAACAGCAAATAGACTTCTATGTTGTTGTTGTTGTTAGGTGTCGTCAAGTTGTCTCTGACTCACAGCAACCACAGAATGAAACATCACCTGGTCCTGAGCCAGCTCCATGATTCTTGCTATACTTGAGCCCATTGCTGCTGCCACTGAGTCAATCCATCTCGTTGAAAGCCTTCCCCTCTTTCCTCAACCCTCCACCTCACCAAGCATGACATCCTTCTCCAGAGAATGGTCTCTTCTGACAACATGACCAAAGTATGTGAGATGAAATCTGGCCATTCTCACCTCCAAGAAGCATTCTGGCTGCTCTTCTTCCAGGACAGACCTATTTGTTCTTTAGCAATCCATGGTACTTTCAGCATTCTTGGCCAATACCATAGATAAAAAAGCATCAACTCTTCTTCAGTCTTCCTTGTTTATTGTCCAGTTCTCACATGCATTTGAGGTGACTGAAAATACCATAGCTTGTGTCAGGCGCACCTTACTCCTCAAGGAGACATCTTTGCTCTTCAGCACTTGAACGAAGCCCTTTGCAGCTGATTTACCCAGTGCTATATGTTGTCTGATGTCCTGACTGCTGCTTCCATTGGTGTTGATTGTAGAACCAAGCAATATGAAGTCTTTGACAATTTCAATCTTTTCTCTATTTATCACAATGTTGCTTATAGGACCAGTTGTGAAGATCATTGTCTTCTTTATATTGAGATGTAATCCATACTGGGACCGTACCGTATTCTTCAATCTTCGTCATTAAATACTTCGAGTCATCATCACATTCAGCAAACAAAGTTGTGTCTTCAGTGTATAACAGGTTGTTAATGATTCTTCCTCCAATCCTGATGCCACATTCTTCTTCATATAGTCAAGCCTCTTGGATTATTTGCTCAGTATACAGATTGAATAAGTGTGGTGAAAAGATACAACCCTGATGTACTCCCTTCTTGATTTTAAATCATGTGGTGTTCCCTTTTTCTGTTTGAACAACAGCCTCCTGTTCTATGTATAGGTTCCTCATGAGTACAATTAAGTGTTCTGAAATGCCCATTCTTTTCAATGTTGTCCACAATTTGTTATGATCCACACAATCAAGTGTTTTTGCATAGTCAAGAAAACACAAGTAAACATCTTTCTAGTATTCTTTGCTTTCAGCCAAAATCCATCTGACATCAGCAATGATATCCCTCATTCCATGTCCTCTTTTGAAACCAGATTGTATTTCTGGAAGTTTTCTGTCAATATACTGCTGCAACCATTTTTGAATTATCTTCACTAAAATTTTACTTGCATGCAATTAAATGATATTGCTCAATAATTTCCACATTCTTTGGGATCACCTTTCTTTGGAATGGGTACAAATATGGATCTCTTCCAGTCAGTTGGCCAGGTAGCTGTCTTCCAAGTCTCTTAGCATAACCAAGTGAATGCCTCCAGTGGGGCATCCGTTTGTTGAAACATCTCAGTGGGTATCCCATCAGTTCCTGGAGCCTTGTTCTTCACCAATTCTTTCAATGCAGCTTCAACTTCTTTATTCAATACCATTGGTTCTTGAACATATGCCACCTCTGACATGATGAAGATGAACCATTTCTTTTTGGTAAAATGACTGTGTATTCCTTCCATCTTCTTTTGATACTTCCTGCATCATTCAATATTTTGCCCATAGAATCATTCAATATTGCAACTTGAGGCTTCAATTTTTCCCTCAGTTCTTTCAGCTTGAAAAATGCAGAGCATGTTCTTCCCTTTTGGTTTTCTAACTGCAGGTCTTTGCA
>NW_006921646.1:12356031-12366077 GCF_000298275.1 Orycteropus afer afer
TCCTCCTTTTTCCTAGTCTGTCTTAGTCTGTAAGTTGCATTGAAACCTGTGCACATGTGCAACTCTGCTGGTGTCTGAAATACCAGTGGCACAGAGTCAAGCCTCACAGAAATGTACAAGCCTCATGGGATGACAAACTGACAGACAAATTTGTCTCCCTTAGCTGTTGGAAACCTTTGTTCCCTTCCCTTACCTAACTCCTACATGGAACCTGTCACTCTGTAGTCCTCAGCCGCTCCCTCCTTTTCCTGGCCCTAGGGGGCTTGGGGCGGAGCCTTGCCTCCCACCCCTTTATATCTGGATACCCTGATGGCCTGAGGTTCCCAAGGCCACTCCTGGTCCCTCCCTTTCCTGGTTCTAGGGAGACTTCTATATGTTACTGAAACAATTATTTTTAAAACCTAGGTGAATAATGGGATAAGCATTATTCTTAGATCAGAAGGTCAGGTAGTTAAGGATATTAATTTTCTCTTAATTCTAATATAAAATGATTTTCAAACAAAAATTAATATTTTATAGAAATGGATAAACTATTGCGAACATTATAAAAAGTAAAAGGTCAGGAAAAGTTGGCAATCTTGAAAAGAAATTTGGAGAAATTGTTTGACTGTAAATACTAAAAAGAGCCCTGGTGGCATAATGGTTACAACATATGGCTTTTAACCAAAAAGTTGGTGATTCAAATGAACCTGCAGTTCATGGAAGAAAGATGAAGCAGTCTGCTTCTGTAAAGATTTACTCTTGGAAACCCTACGGGGCATTTCTACTCTGTCCCATAGTATCATTATGATACAGAATTGACATGATAGCAATAGGTTTATAATTACTAAAATGCTACAATATTAAACACAGCATCTTGGAAAAAAGAAGACAAAAGGACTAATGAAACAAAAAGGAATAGAAACAGATCCTCATATACATGAACATCTGATGGATGACTATGTGCTACTACGATGAAGTGAGGTATATGACCTTTGAGGAAAAAAAACAAAAAAAACAAAAACTGGCACTAAATCAATTGGATACTCCAAGTGGAGGGAATGGGGAGACTTCATACTTCAAACGTATGCAAAAATCAAGTCCTTGATAAATGTTAAAGTTAAACAATAAAACTTCCAGAAGACAATACAGAAGCATACTTTTAGGACCTTAGGGTAGAAACATTATAAAAAACATATGACAAAATGTATAATTTATATAAGAAAATGTTGAAAAACTGCTGTGGAGTTGGATCCGACACATAGCGTCCCCTCCTTCGGTTTCTGAGGCGGTATCACTACCGAAGTAGATTGCCCAATCTTCCTTCCGAGGACTGGCTGGTGGGTTTGAACCGCCAGCTTTCTGATTAGCAGTTAAGTGCCTTAGGCACTACACCACCAGAGCTCCTATTGAAAGATTAGACTGTGCTGAAATTAAGGACATCTTGTTTTTTAATCACAAGATACCATTAAAAGGGTGACTAGCAAGCCCAGAATGGGAGAAGATATTTGTAATTCATATTTTTGACAAAGAACTCATATTCATGTTGTATAAAGGGCTCATAAAAATGATTTTAAAAGTAGCTAAACCAATAGAAAACTTACAGAAAGAAAAAAGAAGGAAAAAATTCAATTAGGCACTTCACAAAGAACTTTTCTTAAAAGCTAATAAATAGTATGAATTATCAATATCAATATGAGTAAACAGCAATACAATTAAAATTAAAATCAAAATTAAGCTAGAACTAGCCACAATCAGAATTAAGGGGAAAACAAAACAAAAACAAAAACAAAAAGACCCTGAAAATCTCAAGTATTGGCAAGTATTTTGACAGTAGCAACTCTTACCTATTACTGGTACAAGTTTAAATTATTAAAACCACTTTGGCACTTTGGAAAAGTGACAATATGTACTCAAACTAAACAGACATAATTTCTGATCAAAAGGTATTTTTCTATGCATAAATATCCAGAAACAATTCATATGTGTACCAAAAGAATTGTTCAAGAATAAAGTAGAAACATTAATTGTAATAGTTCTAAACCAGATATAACATTAAGCATGCAAGGAATAAATAAATTATGACATTTCATACAATAAAATATTAGGCAGGAATAAAAAGAATGATTTCTTGCTATTGGCAACCATATGGATGAATCTCACAATCATAATTTTGAATAAACAAATCCATTAATAAAAGAGAACAAATTTCATGCTTCCATAGATATGTGAAGTTCAAAAACAGGCAAAATCATCTATGGTGTTTTTACGTGCCATGGAGTCAGTTTCAGCTCATAGCAACCGGATGTAAAATAGAACGAAACACTGTCAGGTCCTACATCATTCTCATAATTGTTGCTATGTTTGAGCCCATTGTAGCAGCCATTGTATCAATTCATCTAATTGAGGATCTTCCCCTTTCTCTCTGACCATCTAATTTACCACGCATTTATGGTTATGTACCTATAGTGATAAGTCAAAATAACACTTACATTTTGAAGGCAATTTTAAAAAAGGGGAATTAGAGAGTATTCTGGATATATTCATTAATGTTTTATATTTCGATCCATGTACTATTTGTAGGAAGGTGTGAAAATTAATTTAGGCATACACTTAGGATTATGCACTCTTTTGTATGTATAATATTGCCACCAAATAAGTAAATACATAACCTAGTGGTGTACTGGTTAAGGCATTTATCTAATAATCAAGAGGTCAGTGGTTCAAACCTACCAACTGCTCCATAGAAGAAAAAAGTGACAGTCTGCTTCTGTAAGAATTTACAACCTTGGATGATCAATGGGGTTGCTCTGAGCTGAAAGTGACTTGATAACAGTGAGGTTTTTTTTTGGTATGTTTATATTGTACTTGTGATCTGTCTGGGAAGATTCTTTTCCACACTTGTAAACTTCATCCTATGTCTTCTTTCTTCTTCATCATTAGTGTTGTGGTACAGAAAACATAATTATCTTCTTCAATTTTATTATTTTCTCCTGCTCATTGCAAAATTCCTATCATATAACAAATTAATATTGAACTCAAATAATATAATTAATAAATTTATTTCCCTGGAAGACTCAGAAACAGTAATCTAAGAGCATGGGCTCATGAATTCAATTCCCTGAGTTCAAACTGTGCAGTAATGCTATGTATCTGATTTTGGAAAATGGATTGTAACTTTCTGCACCTTAATTTCTATATCATTAAAATGGGAAGAATAGTAGTGTCAACCTAACAAGATTCTGACAATGAAAGGAAATAATATATACAAAGAGCTTAGAGCATCCTATATACATTGTAAATACTAATTATTAGCTTATTATTGTCAATAATTTTTTTTCTATGTTCCAGAACTTTGCACACTAGTTGGGAGATAGAAGGTGTTGAATAAAAGATTATAAATTGCCACTGAAGTGAGTACATAGAGGAATAAAACAAAAGTGATTGAAAGACCAGGTCATTTGTCAGGTCAGGTAAAGGAAAAAACAGGAAAAATAAAGCCCTGTAGGATAAGATTCAGAGTGGAAAAATACAGAAGCAACAGTAAGCATGATATATGAGAATTTTCTGATGGGTAGATATACAAAAACAAAGGAAAGTAAGATAAAAATTTTTGGACACTTCCCAATGTGTAAACAAAGTGGTATTAATTTTAAAGGTATTTGGATAAAATATTTTATTTCCAGATGGAATTCTGTGATTGGAATGTTTGAAGTTTCACACCAGAAATTGGTAACAATGACCAAAAAACCATTATCATCAAGTGGATCTAACTCATAGTGACACTCATTGAATTTCCAAGGGTATAAATCTTTACAGAAATAGGCTATTTTAGTTTTAAGAATGAGAAATTACCCTGAAAAATTATTTAAACTTTAAACCAAAAATATCACCTGAAGTCTTCTTAAAACCAAACAATAATTTAGCTTAACTAATAAGGAATGTCTTCCCTGAGCATCATGGTCTTTTAAGATCTATTGGAATGGGATCAAACTAACCATAACAACTAGAAAGATTAGGTAGAAAACACAGGGGATAGTGAGCATTTGTTAACATGGGAGGAATAGCTCAGAAAAGCTTGGTGAGAATGGTTGTACAACTCTAAGAATCTGATCAAAGTCACTAAATTGTACATGAAGAAATTGTTGAATTGTGTATGTTCACCTGTGTATATTCTCAACAACAGCAAAAACAAAATACATTATTAAAAAGGAACTGTAAATTATACAGTAAAAAAATAAAGAAATGACTAAAATAGTTCCTTTAAATGAAGTTACTGCCTGCTATTTTTAAATAAATCATGTTTCCTATAATGTTGAAGGTGAAATTAAAACTGAAAACTTATTAAACCAATTACACATCTTAGGGTTGTTAGTTTATCTTTGACTTTGAGATTCAACATGTAATGGTACCTGGACCCTGGCAATGAGTACAATATGGTTAGTTAAAATAAAACCAAAAAAAAAAAACAACTTACTGCTATCAAGTCATTTCAGTTAAAATAAAGCAAAGAAAATCTTGTAAATCAAAATGGGATATTCAGAAGGCTCCAGGGAGCCAAGGGTATTTTAATTTTTCTGTACACTGTTGGCATACTTCTCAGCACTATATGTGCTATATACTTCTCTGCTCAGAAAACTATAGTGCTTGCAAACATTGTAGTTACTCATCCTTTACTGCATTCCTTCCTAATCTCAGACTTATATTTCCTTAATCTTTTACTTGGATCTTTTCTCCTTTTTTATACTGTTATGTATCAATATAGGATATCCCTCTGAAGGAATTGCCAAAAATCAAAGCTTCAGGAATTGACAAATACCCATTGAGATGTTTCAAGAAATGGATTTAGCACTGGATGTGCTTACTCACTTATGCCAAGGGATTTGGAAGACAGCTACCCGACCAACTGACTAGAAGAGATTAGTATTTTTGTCCATTCCAAAGAAAGAAGGTCCAACAGAATGTGGAAATAATCAAACAATTTCATTATTATCACACAAGAGTAAAAATTTGGAACTCTGATTTGGTAGTGCCTAAGGCATTTGACTGCTAACCAGAAGGCTGGTGGTTCAAGCCCATGGGCCACTCTGTGGAAGGAAGACTGGGCAATCTACTTCTGTAGAGATACCACCTCAGAAACCCTAGGATGGATCACTATGAGTTGTAATCTACTCAGTGGCAGTGAGTTTTGTTTTTGGAAGTAAAATTTGCTGAAGATAATTGAAAAGTGGTTATAGCAGTATATTCACAGGCTACATTTCTGGAAGTTCAAGCTGGATTCAGAAGAGGGCATGGAACAAAGGATATCATTGCTGATATCAGATGTGTTTTGCCAGAAAAGAAAGAATATAAGAAAGATAGACTTTCTTTACTTGTGTTTTATTGACCATGCAAAGGCATTTGACTGTGTGGATCATAAATTATGGATAATTTTGCAGAGAATGGAATTCCAGAATACTTCATTGTGCTCCTGAGGAACTTGTACATAGACCAAGAGAATATTGATCGAACAAATCAAGGGAATACTGCATGGTTTAAAATCAAGAAAGATGTGCATCAGGGATGTACCTTTTGGTCATAATTTTTCAATATCTATGCTGAACAACTAATCTGAGAAGCTGGACTATAAGAAGAAGAATTTGACAACAGGATTGGAGGAAGACTGGTTAACAACCTGTGATATGCATATGACACAAGATTGATTGTTGAAAGTGAAGATGACTTAAATAATTTACTGACGAAGATCAAAGATTACAGTGTTCAGTATGGATTACACCTCAACGTAAAGAAAACAAAAGTCCTTACAACTGAATCAATAAGCAACATCACAATAAATGGATAAAAGTTTGAAGATTTTAGGGATTTCATTTTACTGGGATGTGCAATCAACATTCATGGAAGCAGCAGTTAAGAAATCAGGTATCATAGTGCACTGGGAAAATCTGCTGCAAAAGAAAACTTTAAAGTGTTAGGAAGCAAATATGTCACTTTGAAGACTAAAGTGGGCTTAGCCCAAGCTGTGGTATTTTCAATTGCTGTATGCGTATGTGAAAGCTGGACAGTGAATAAGGAAGCTTGAAGAATAATCAATGCCCTTGAATTGTGTTGTTGGCGAAGAATACTGAAAATACCATGGACTTCCAGAAGAACTAACAAACTGCCCTGGAAGAAGTGTAGCTGTAATCCTCCTTGGAAGAGAAAAAGGCCAGACTTGGTCCCATCTACTTTAGTCATATTGTTAGAAAGACCATCCCCTGGAGAAAGCCTTGGTAAAGTAGAGGGTCATCAAAAGAAGAGGAAGATCCTCAACAAAATGGATTGACTTAGTGGCTGCAACAATGGCCCCAAATATTGCAAAGATAGTGAGGATGGCACGTGACTGGGCACTGTTTCATTCTGTTGTACATAGGGTTGCTATGAGTTGAAGCCAACTCAGCGACATCTAACAGCAACATATATCAATATAAAAGGGGCCCTGGTGACCCAGTGATTAAGCACTAAAATGTTAACCAAAAAGTCGGCAGTCAGTCTCCTACAATCGTTCTGCAGAAAATGATGGGGCTAGTCTTCTTCCTTAAAGATGCCCACAGGGCAGTTCTACTCTGTCCTATAGGGTTATTAAGAGTTGGAGTCAATTTCATCACAAGAAGCTGGTTTGGATTTATATATAAATATAAAGGTATTTTACTACATTTTTCTAATTCATTTTTTTCTTAAATTGATCCCTGTTTTCACCTCTTTTTGAATTTTCATTAGTGATCTCAATATATTTGCTGTTGTTAGATGCCATTGAGTCGGCTCCAACTCATAGCAACCTCATGCAGAATAGAACAAAACATTGCCTGGTCCTGCACCATCCTCAAAATCCATGCTATGTTTGAGCACATCATTGCAGACACTGTGTCAATCCATCCTGTTGAGGGTCTTCCCCTTTTTTGCTGAACCTCTACTTTAGTAAGCATGATATCCTTTTCTCGGGACTGGTTGGTCCCTTCTGACAACATGACCAAAGTAGGTGAGACCAAGTCTGGCCCATTCTCATTTCTAAGTAGTATTCTGGCTGTACTTCCTCCAGGACAGATTTGTCCATTCTTCTGGTAGCCCATGGTATCTTCCATATTCTTTGTCAACACCACAATTCATAGGCATCAACTCTTCTTCAGTCTTCCTCATTCATTGTCTAGCTTTCACATGCATATGAGGAGGCTGAAAATACATATGTGAATTTTACCATGGCTTGAGGCAGGCACACCTTAGTCTTCAAAGTGATATCCTTGCTCTTTAACACTTTTCAGTTGTCTTTTGCAGCAGGTTTGCCCAGTGTAATAGGACATCTGACTTTTTGACTGCTGCTTCCATGAGTATTGATTGTGGATCTAAGGAAAATGAAATTCCCTGACAACTTCAGTCCGTTCGACATTTACCATGACTTTGCTTATTGGTCCAGTTGTGAACATTTTTTTTTTTTCTTTATGTGGATGTGTAACACATATTGAAGACTGTAGTCTTCGATCTTCCTTAGTAAGTGTTTCAAGTCATCTTCACTTTTAGCAAGCAAAGTTGTGACATCTGCATATTGCAAGTTGTTAATGAGTCTTCCTTCAATTCTGATGCCATGTTCTTCTTTATATAATGCAGCTTCTCCTATTATTGCTCAGCATACATGTTGAATAATTCTGGTGAAAGGATACATTTCTGAGGCACACTCTTCCTGATTTTAAATGATATATTAGCTCTTTTCTGTTTGAATGACTGCCTCTTGGTCTATGTACAAGTTCCTCAGGAGCACAATGAAGCATTCTGAAATTCCCATTCTTTGAAAAAAAAAAAAAAAAAAAAACACGCACTGCACTGTCTTGGAGTGTCAGATGCAACTCATAGTGACCCCTTCATGGATTTCTGAGGTGGTATCACTACGGAAGTAGATTGCCTGACCTTCCTTCTGAGGAGTGGCTGGTGGGTTTGAACTACCAGCCTTCTGGTTAGCAGTCAAATCCATTAGGCACTATCCCACCAGAGCTCCTATTCTTTGCAAAGTTATCCACAGTTTGTTATGATCCAACAGTCAAATGCCTTTGCATAGTCAATAAACATCTTTCTCATATTCTTTGCTTCCAGGCAAGACACATTTGACATTAGAAATAATATCCCTTGTTCCATGACCTCTTCTGAATCTAGCTTGAATTTTTCACCATTCCCTATCAATATACTGCTAAAATTGCTTTTGAATTATCTTCAGCAAAATTTTACTTCCATGTGATATTAATGATGCTGTTTGATAATTTCCACATTCTGTTGGGTCACTTTTCTTTGAAATGGACACAAATATCAATCTCTTCTAAACAGTTGTCCAAGTAGCTGTTTTCCAAATTTTTTAGTTTCAATGAGTAAGTGTCTCTGGTGCTGCATCTGTTTGCTACAAATCTCAGTGGGCATTTTATCAATTTCTGGAGCCTTGTTTTTTGCCACTTCCTTCAGTAAACCTTACTTCTCCCTTTAATACCATTGTTTCTCAATCATATGCTACTTCCTGAAATGGTTGAACATTGACCAATCATTTTTGGTACAGTAACTCTGTTCATTGCTTCCATCTTCTCTTTATGCTTTTTGCATCATTCAACATTTTGCCCAGAGAATCCTTCAGTATTGCAATTTGAGACCTGAATTTTTTCTTCAGTTTCTTTCAGCTGGAGAAATTCTGAGCATTCTTTCTTTTTTGTTAGAGTTCCTAGATATGTCCTTTGATTGCTCTACCCAAATTTCTTCCAGTTATGTTTAGAATATAGTAATAATCCCATATTTGGAATGTGTTCTGGGAATAAACAATAACAATAATTAGCATTTGGGATTAAAGTGGAAGTGACTATAGTTTATTATTGTGCTAAATTTAATAACTTGTTTTAGATATGCTGCTTAATGTTTACAATAATTTCTTACATAATAATACCTATATCCCAATAATGCTGCTTTAATTAAAATTTACTATTTATTCATCATTTATGGTAGTTTTCCTAAGAGTGTATCTCATAAAAGACTCATTCATTCATTTGTTTTCAATATATTCACAATATTTATTTAATGTCTGTACTTTTCAAACATTAGTCGAGTTTCTGGAAACACAGTGAAAAACAAAGCAAAGCAAATGAGATTCTGTTCCTCATGGAATTTACAAACTAGCTGAGTAGTCTGACAGTAAACAGTAAAGCAATAATATTATTTGAACTGACACCAAAATGCTGAGGATTCCATTGTGCATGCAGGTAAGAGGCAGAAAGAACAACGGTTATTAGTCAAGGCAGCAGAAAGATGGTGAATATGTTTGAGAAAGGGAAAAGTTAGTGTAGCTAAAATGTCAAGAGCAAGGGTAGCAAAGTATAGATGATATTAGGTAAGAGTTAGAAGAAGTTCACTCCAGACATTGTAAGCTATTGTAAAGGTTTAATTTGATTTTGAATGCAATGGAAAGCCATTGGAAAGTTTTTATCAAGGAAGACATAATAGAGTAAAACCAATGAAAGCTGAAATCTGCATAAAGCAAAAACCTGTCAGAGAAGGCACTCTCAAGTACTTTCCACTAAAATGAGTAATAGAAAGTATTTGAGTTTTCATTTTTGGATAACTTTCCACCTTACACAGCTACTAAATTTCACAATTCTACTGTATTGCATTTACATTTTTAAAGGATTAGTCTGTATGTAGTGTGAAAGATGGATTATAAGAGTGCAACTTTTTCATCAGGCAAACCATTGTTGGGCTATGGCAGCTATTCAGACAAGAAACTATTACATTATATTATGAATGAGTGTGCTGCTCACAGAGATGAAGAGGCATAAAGAGATATGTTTTGGACACAGAGCTGGCATGACTTGTTGATGGATTTGTGATGAGGAGGGAAATATAGGAGGAATTAATATGATATCTTATTATTTTATTTTATTTTTTAACTTAAGCAAATAAGTAATGCTATTATTGAAAAAGTTGTGTGGGGATGAAGTAGGAATTGTGTCACTCAACTCACTGTCATAGAGTCAGATCTGACTTATAGCAACCCCTCCTTGGATTTCCAA
>NW_006921646.1:12366177-12377598 GCF_000298275.1 Orycteropus afer afer
TTGAACCACCAGCCTTCTGGTTAGCAGTCAAGTGCCTTAGGCACTATACCACCAGAGCTCCTAGGAATTGTATAGTAGCAAAATAGTCAAAAGTGCCATTTTTTCATTTGTTTCATTTATGATTGTACTTGATTATTCCAGTGAAAATGTAAAGTAGTTTGGTACATGAATTCAGATTTCATGGGAGAAGACAGAGTTGAAGGTATACACTTAGGGGTCATGGGCACTTAAATAGCATTTAAAGCCATAAGACTTGATGAAATGTCCTATTTAAAGGTAGAAAAGAGGAACACCTGGGTCCAAGGACCATTTAGAACTGAGACACAGAGAATTAGGAGCTGCCAGTTGCCCAGTTAATTTCAGTAGAATTTAGTTGCAAGGAAAGAAGTCAAGGAAATAATGGTATTGCATGGAGTTGGTTGCATACTGTTTGTAGACAGATGAAGAAGAAATTAGAATATTGACCAAGGGATATGAACAAGGAGGGTAAAGATGGTGTTAAGAGTAGTACACATGATTTTGAAACAAAAGCCAAATTAAAATTGTTTAAAAAAATGGGGCTGGAGTTCCAGCAAGATAGCAGAATGGACAGATGAGCTACACAGACCCTCTGCAACAAAGCAATGAAAAACCCATTGAAACTAAACAGAAGATGATCCTAGAACCCTGAGCTTTGAAGGGAAGGATAAGTGAATTAAATACCAAATAGTACAAAAACCTGAATGAAAACAAACGAGAGACAGATAGAGCTGCAGATTGACATCTGTCCTGAGGGCAGACATTTTGAATATTTGCAAGCATGATCCGGTAGCCACTACTCACCAAGGACAATATGGGCAAAGACTGCTCTGATGCCTGACAACCAGAAAGGAAAACAGAAAAGAAGGAGACAAACAGACCTGTGGACTGCCAGCTATTCTGAGGGTGCAGCCATTTTGAATATTCGCAAGTGGAGCTGCCATTTTGAAAATATGAAAGTAGCATTCTGACCTGGACAGAGACCCAAGAATAGGCTCCACTTGTCAAGAACAGCACAGCAACTTGCACTGGATGCTGAGAATTATAAAGGTATGATATTTCCCTTATTACTCTTATACCCCACACCCTATTGGTGAACAGAAGTGTGGCCATTCCCTGTCTCCATCCACCTTCTTGACCAGCAGGAATTCCATCCTGGTCTTGCCCTGATAGAGCCTGGGTTCTCTGTCTCACTTCCAACAGTTTTGCTTTTGTTTAGTTGTTTTTAAATTATTCTTTTTATCATCCTCTTTTCTTTGTTATTCATTTATTTGTTTGTTTATATATCTATTTATTTATCTTTCTCTTCTCTGATTATTTTTTCTGTTTTTTTTTTTCTTTTTCTCTTCTCTTTTCCTGATTCTCTTCCTTTATATTCCTTTTGTTTCTTCCCATTCCTTTTTCCCTTTTACAGTTTTCCCATTTTTTCTTTACCATCATTTTATTCTTGCTGTTTTCCCTCATATCCCCCCTACACCGATATTGTTGTGTTCTTTTTTCCTCTCTCTTTCTCATCATCTTTCTTTTGGCTTTTTTTAATATATATACTTTAAAAATTTTCCTACTCATTTATTGCCTTTCTTTCTTTGTTTGGGTGGTGGTGGTGGTGGTGGTGGTGGTTTATTTATTTGTTTGTTTGTTTATCTATCTATCTAACTGAGTGGGAGACAGCAACCATTACCATACAACCCAGCCATAACTGCCTCCAGCCCTACCCACTGAAAGAGAGCCACCATTTGCTTTTGCACCAACTGACAAATTATAGAGAGTGGCCAATACCAGTTCAACTCACCTTCAACTGTTCTTTATGAACAGCTAAAAGAGGTATGTACACACACTTTCATTCTCTATCATACTCATTAGGAGATAAGTAATGAGTGCCCAAGTGTTAACAACTAGCAAATAGAGGAGGACAGTACTCTCCTCACATAGATATACCAAAACAAAATAAAGGGGAAAAAAATGTTGGGCAAATAACACCAACATGCCACCACAAATTAAACATAAATACAACTCCACCAAAAAGTCTCAGAGATAATAGGCCATTACAGTCCACACAAAGAAGCAAGATGAAGTAGTAGAAATAAGGGACCAAGACACAAACCCAGAAAACATCCCTGAGGAATAAGCAACATTGGAACTCCCTGATAAGGAATTCAAAACAATTATATTTGGGTACCTTCAACAGATAGAGGCAGAGCAAGGAAAATGCTGAAAAAATTAAGGAAAACACAGAAAAAAAACTCTATAAATTTAGGAAAACAATACAAGAACAAATTGACAAAATGAACATTAAATTAGAAATGATGAAAAAAAAAAAAAAAAGATAAAGGCAATCCAGAAGTTTAATACTAAGATTTCAGAAATAGATATCACATTGAGTGGGCAAAGGGGTAGAATAGACTCAATGGAAGATAGAATTAATGAGATTGAAGACAAATAATTCAATATTACTTTGTTAAAGTATCAATCAGAAGAGAGATCAAAACAAAATGAAGAAAGTCTAAGATTCATATGGGTTACCATCCAGAGGAATAACCCACATACAATTGGAATTCCAGAACAGAAAGCTACAAATAAAACCACAGAGAAAATTGTTGAAGATTTATTGGAAGAGAACTTCCCTAACATGAGGAAAGATGAGAATATATCTATTCAAGAAATTTTATGAACCTCAAACAGAGTAGACCTCAAAAGAAAATCATCAAAATAAACCATAATCAAGCTCACCCAAGCCAAAGATTAAGAGAGCATCCTGAAAGTAGCACAGGAAAAATGAAAAGTTACCTCCAAAGGACAACCAGCAAGACTAAGCTCTGAATGCTCAATAGAAACCACACAGGCTAGAAGGCAATTGGATGATGTATATAAAACTCTGAAAGAAAAGTATTTCCAACCAAGAATTATACACCCAGAAAAATTGATTCTCCAATGTTTTTGTTGTTGTTGTTATATGCCGTGGAGTCAGCCCTGACTCATAGCGACCCCTCCTTGGGTTTCCGAGGCAGTATCACTATGGAAGTAGGATTGCCCAACCTTCCTTCCAAGGAGTGGCTGGTGGGTTTGAACTGCCAGCCTTGCTCCTCCAATATGAGGGTGAAATTAGGACATTTCCAGATAAGCAGAAATTAAGAGAATGTCTTAGAACCTTAGACCAACCTTACAAGAGATGCTAAAGAGAGTCCTTCAGACAGAGAACCAACAACAGCAAACAGCAATTGATGATTAACACACATGATGACATAACCAAGAAACCAATCCACTTATAGAGGTATCCAACAGAAAATAAGCTTATAAGACTGTAAGCAGAGAAACAGAGACATCAGTTGGTAAATGAGTAAAACTACAAACCAAACAGAGGAAATAAATAAAGTAGTTACAGAACTTCTAAATCATGAGGAATTCAAGACAATTGCTAGATAGAATAAACTGTTTTAAACTTGGGAAGAAAATTATAAATCACAGGTAAGCATAAAGAAAAATAGTAAATCTATTCATTAAAATAAAAAAGGGGACAAGCACAAATATTTAGCAAATTGTAAAACAATAGGAATGAAGGAGTCATAACATGATTCAATTAAAAAAATTGAGTTCAGCACAGAAAATTATATGAAACAAAGATATCAGTAACCCCATGAAAAAAAATGCATTAAAAATGACAGCAATAAATTCATACTTGTTGAAAATTACACTGAGTGTAAATGGATTAATTGCACTACTCAAGACATGGAGAGTTTCAGACTGGATAAGAAAACCTGACCCATCAATATGGTGTCTAAAAGAGACTCACCTTAGACACAAAGACAAAAATAGACTAAAGATAAAAGGGTGCAAAAAGATACATCAAGCAAATGGCAATAAAAGAAAGAGAAGGAGTGGCAATATCAATTTCTGATAAAATAGACAAAAAATGACCATAAGAGACAATGAAGAACATTATATGATGATTAAAGAATCAAGTGAACAACAGGACATAACCATAATAAATATCTATGCACCCAATGAAAAAGGTCCAAAATACACAAATCAGACTAACAGAAATGAAGAGATATATATATAACTCCATAATTATAGAGGGACAAGTGAAACAAAATCCACACCTCATATCATATACAAAACTAACTCCAGATGGATCAAAGACTTAAATGTGAAAACCAAATCTATAAAGTTCATCAAATGAAAAATAGAGGCAAGTTTGGGGCCTAATATATGGCATAGATACTCTATCAAGCATAACCCAAAGAACAGAAGATAAACTAGAAGATTGGAACTTTCTGAAAATTAAATTTTTATGTGCATCAAAAGAATTCTGTAAAAGAGTGAAAAGAGAACCTACAGAATCAGAAAAAAATATCCAGTAATGACATATCTGAGAAAGGATTTATGTCTAAAATTTATAGAAAACTCCAACACATCAACATTAAAAAGACCAACAATCCAATTAAAAAATGTGTGGAAGACATGAACAGACACTTCACCAAAGAAGATAGTCAGGCAGCCAACAAACACATGAAAAATATTCACAATCATTAGCAGACAGAAAATAACATATACTGGCAATGACGTGATGAGATTGGGACCCCCATACACTAATTGTTGGACTTTTAAATGATACAAGCACTATGGAAATAAGTATGGTGATTCCTTAAAAAGTTGGAAATAGAAATACCATTTGATCCTGCAATCCTATTATTAACCTAAAGAAGTGAGAAAAAGGACATGAATAGATACATGCACATTCATCACAGCACTATTCACAATAGCAAATAAATGGAAAGAAATAAGTTCCCATCAATGGAGGAATGAATAACTAAACTTTGGAACATACACACTATGGAATACTATGCAACACTAAAGAATAATGTAGAATCTATAAAACCCTGCATAATGTGGATGAACTTGGAAGACATTATTCTAAGTGCAATAAGTCAATCATAGATTTTTTTTTTTTTTTTTTAAGTTTTACCTTCTACCAACCATTTGAATATAATTCAAACAAATTCTTGGCCATTATATAAAAGTACCACCCTTTCTCCATTGTTCAATCACATATTCATCATTTCCTTTTGCAGCCTCACTTGAAACACACTTAACATTCAAATGTCTAGCAACATCCTGTTCATGATGTCATATGTATTCTCTAAGATGACAGAGATTTTATCTATGGCTTCCCCTACTTCCTTCTGAGCTCTCACCAGAATTCTACAAACAATATATTCTAGGCAACTGAATATTTTTCTATTAGGCACCATAAAACTCATCCAGCCTCCATCTGTTATTTAATTCAAAAACTACTTCCCCATTTAAGGGTTTACTAGTGGAGAAAACCTATTTTGGAATCAAATTCTGTCTTAATCATCTAAGGCTGCTAAAGCAGAAATATCACAACTGTGTGGCTTTAATAAAAATAAATTTATATTCTCTTACAGTTTGTTGTTAGGTGGCATTGAGTCCATTCCAACTTACTTAATTGTACTCATAAGGAGCATGTACATGACCAGAAGGCTATCGTTTGAACAGAACAAGGGAACACTGCATGGTTTAATATCAAGAAGAGAGTGTGTCAGGGTTGTTTCCTTTCACCACACTTATTCAATCTATATGCTGAGCAAATAATCCAAGAAACTTACTGAGCATGATGTCCTTCTTCAAGGAATGGTCCCCTCTGACAAAGGAAGGGAGATGAAGTCTAGTCATTTTCGCTTCCAAGGAGCATTCTGGCTGCACTTAGTCCATGACAGATCTGTTAGTTCTTTTAGCAGTCCATTGTACTTTCAGCATTCTTCTTCAGCACTACAACTCAAAAGCATCAACTCTTCTTTGGTCTCCCTTATTCATTATTCAGCTCTCATATGCATATGAGGCAACTGAAAATGCCATGGCTTGTGTCAGGTGCACTTTAGTCCTCACGGAGATATCTTTGCTCTTCAGAACTTGAAAGAGGTCCTTTGCAGCCGACTTGCCCAGTGCTCAACGTCATCTGATGTCCTGACTGCTGCTTCCATTGGCGTCATGAATGAAAGAGAGGAAGGTTTTCAATGAGATGAATTGACATGGTGGCTGTGTTAATGGGCTCAAGTATAGCAAGGGTCATGAAGCTGGCACAATATCTGGCAGTGTTTGGTTCTGATGTGCATAGGGTCACTACGAGTTGGAAACAACTCGACAGCACCTAACAACAACAACAACAACATACAAATTTAATAAGTATGGCAAAAGGATACAACCCTGATATATACCCTTCCTGATTTTAAACCATGCTGTAGTCCCTTCCTCTGTTCCCAAGAACACCCTCCTCACCTATATAGGTTCCATATGAACATATTAAAGTGTTCGAAAATTTCTATTCCTCTCAATGTTATCCACAGTCAGCTCCTGGCCTTATTTTGGCTTAAGATATTGAACTTCCTCTTCACCTCTTTCCACAAATGTAGTTGATATAATTCCTGTGTATTCTTTCTGGTGAGGTCTGTGTGTATAGCCACCATGTATGTCACTGACAAAAAGTATGTGAGATGAGTAAGCTGTTAATCTTGCAAAATTCTGTTATGTGATCTCAGGCATCATTTCTATTACCAAGGCCATATTTTCCAACTACTGATGATTCTTCTTTGTTTCCAACTTTTGCATTCTAATTATCAGTATTAATCAATACATTATTACATTACATGTTTGCTCAATTTCAAACTGCAGAAGTTGGTAAAAATCTTCAATTCCCTTGTCTTTGGCTTTAGTGGTTGGTGTGTAAATTTGAATAATAGTAGTATTAACTGGTCTTTCTTGTAGGTGTATGGATATTATCCTATCAGTGACAACATTGTACTTCAGAATTGAACTTGAAACATCCTTTGTGTTGATGAATGCCACACCATGTGTCTTCAATTTGTCATTCCTGGCATAGTAGGTCATATGGTTGTCTGATTCAAAATGCCCCAAACTAGTCCATTGCAGTTCACTAATGCCTAGGATATTGATCTTTATGTGTTCCATTTCCTTTTTGACAACTTCTGATTTTCCTAGATTCATACTTCTCATGGGAGCTCTGATAGTGTAGTGCCTAAGACACTTGACTGCTAACCAGAAGGCTGGTGGTTCAAACCCACCAGGCACTCTTCAGAAGGAAGGTTGGACAATGGTATTCCATAGTGATATCTTCTTGGAAACACAAGAAATGGTTGCTATGAGTTGGGTCTGACTTGACAGCACATAACAACAACAACAATACTTCTTACTTTTCATGTTCCAATTGTTAATGGATGTTTTCAATTATTTCTTCCCATTTTGAGTCTTACCCCATCAGCAAAAGTTTTACTCCAACCATGTCATTAAGGTTGACTCTACATTGAGAAGGCAGCTCTTTCCTAGTCATATTTCTAGTGTCTTCCAAGGCTCATCTGTCAATATGTCAGACAATGTTTCAGGGCTATTCATAAGGTCTTCACTAGCCACTTATTTGAGAAGTAAATGGCCCCTTCCTTCTTCTGACTCTGTCTTAGTCTGGAAGCTATGCTGAAACCTGTACACCCTAGGTGATCCTGCTGGTATTTGAAATACCTCACAGCAACAAGCAAATTTTAGTAGTATCATAACAACTTGCTGTTGATGTGTCATTGAATTCAAAGAAGAATTTATTGTAAATGGACTTACCTTTTAGGTATTGGGAAAAAATAAACAACCCCAACAGCCTTAATCAAGTTATTAACTGACAAATAAATTATTCAAATTAACATTTCTTGCATCTAATTTTACCACTGTCTGTGTATTAAGCATTGCTCTAAATCTTAAAGGAGTCTTTTTCTTTTTTCTTTTCTGGAGCGGCTGAGATATTATGGTCTACATATTTTAGTTCCTGATAACTTAATGCAAGAATAGACCTCAGTGAATCTGAAGAAAGGTTAATTAAAATGTTTATATGACAGATTCCTAAATGTCACATGTTTCAAATGGCCTTTGGCAGAATTTCTTACTATGTTGTGAAAATTCAAGATGTAGTCTTGTGGTATTGTGTTCATCAGTCCACTTCTTCGTAAATGTGATAAAGAAACAAAAATTTATGCCTAAAAGAAAATATTAAAATATAGTCAAACAATTTAGGTATATATTTGCTTGAAATCCTAAAAAAAGCATTGCCATTTAGTATAAAATTGATAGATGTAAAATATTTTAGATTTAACACAAAAAGAATTATCTGTTGCCTGTAGAACATTTTTTGTTTTCATCGGATGTCAGCTGATTATTTGCTGTCATGTCCTTTAACTCAAATTCTTTCCATATATCATTTTATTCTATCATCAGTTACAGAACAAACAACACTGACATGTCTTTACCTTTCATACTTTACATGTGAAAAAATTGAGGCTTCAAAAGGATAGTAGCTTGACTAAAAACCAAAACCAAACACGTTGCTGTGGAGTCAGATCCGACTCATAGTGACCCCTGCTTGCGTTTCCGAGGTGATATCACTATGGAAATAGATTCCCCAACCTTCCTTCTGAGGAGTGGCTGGTGGGCTTGAACAACCAGCCTTCTGGTTAGCAGTCAAATGTCTTAGGCACTACACCACCAGAGCTCCTAGTTTGACTAAAGTCACTAGTTAATACTATGGCCAGATTTTGAGAAGATAATTCATTTTTAACAACATGATATGCTCTTGATTATTTGAATAGAATACATTTTTAAATAGAATTACTTAGAATTATACACCTTATTATGGGAACAGATTTCCATAATATATTATGTTTATTTAATATTATTGGTAATACCTTGACTATTTGACAACAGTTAATCAAGTCTTTCAGAGATTTCTTCATTTTGCTACCATTTAAAAATAAAGCAATGTCAACATCATAGAAAAAGATGATTTTCTTTTTTTTCTGGTGAATTTGGGATACATATATCCCTATGTTATTTCTAATGCACTTTTTAATTTTTATTTTAATATTGTTGAAAATTTACACAACTGAATATACACCAATTATCAATTTCTACATGTACAATTCAATAATAATGGTTATATTCTTCATGTTGTGTCACTATTCTCATTGTCTCTACCCATATTGTTTCACCCCCATTGACTTAGACTCACTACCAGCTAAATGTGTCATCTGTGCTTTAGAGATATGACTGACAATTTGATCTCATAGAGATAATTCTTAGCACAATGCGTTACTAATTTAGGTAAACAATTGTTTATTTTTAATGATGACCTAAGGGTTAATTTTGGTTCATGGTTGTACTGCTTAAAAGGATGCACTAAAACTTTTTAAAAGACTGGTATACTATGCTTTTTAATGTGGGATATATTACGACTTATATCAGCTGAGATTTTAGTAGTATCATAACACACATTTGAAGAAGAATTAGTAACTTATTTTCTGTTCCTAGAATCTAAAATTCTGTCCTAAAATAATTAATAATTTATAATCAGTACTGTGAAAGTCTTCTTTTGGTCTTTTGATAGAATGATTTTATATAAAAAAAAATAGAACACATTTTAACTGCTTCTCAGAGAACTCTTTCTTGGGAAGAAATAATTAAGGTAAGAAATGCCCTCCCCTTAAAAAAAGATTAACTACACTCTTCACACATAAGTCTAAAGTATTGAAAACCCCAAGAAACTACAGAAATTCAGCAAAAAAGAGATCAAATACCCTTAAAGAAATAAAGTCACTAGATCTTTTCCAAAGGACCTACGATCTAAAAAGTTCAGAGAAATCTTTTTAAAAGCTGTATTGTTGTAAGAAATATATTCTTCAGTTTTCATTGAAATATTAACTGCATTAGAATTCCTATTTTAATAGCAATATTCTAGCAAAAAGAAAAATCTTTCATATCTAAATAGAAATTCTCCCACTGAGATTTATTATAATCATAATTTTGTTTTTGTTTTTAACTCTAATATGTATTATTTGAATGTATTAAGTCTTCAGTTGACTGCAGAAATGTTTCATTTGAAATATTGCCTCAATTGCTTTTCAAGTTTTGGCTCCAAGGCAATATTAATCATAGTAAGCCACAGAATGTCAAGTCATCTGGGAGTAGTCAAAATTGTCTTCAGTTTGTCTACAATCTGTTGATAGGAAACTAAAGTAAAAATTTCTTTCAGGAGAAAAAGAAAAAAAAAATGTTTTATACTCTCTACCCCTTAAGAAGTTAACATTGAAATTGGTCAATATTTTCACCTTGTACCAATGATTATAATCAGATATACTATGCATAAAATATTTATGAATGATGTTGAGAATCAAAATAAATTTATATTGTTGATAAGATTTTTAATGATATAATACAAATATGTTTGGCAGTCAGCCACAGGGATCCAGGTGAGGAGAGGGAACTCAGGCAAGCCCATAGCAGCAGGGCGGGAGAGTGGGAGAAAGGGGATTAAAAGCCAGGAACCCAGACAGAGGAGCAGTCAGCCACAGGGGTCCAGGTGAGGAGAGAGAACCCAAGCACACCAAAAGCAGCAGGATGGTAGAGTGGGAGAAAGGGGATTAAAAACCTGGAACCCAAACAGAGGAGCAGTCAGTTGCAGGGATCCAGCTGATGAGAGGGAACTCAGGTATGCCCAAAGAAGCAGGGTGGGAGAGTGGGATAAGGGGATAAAAAGCCAGGGACCCAGATAGAGGAGTAGTCAGCCACAGGGCTCCAGGTGAGAAGAGGGAACTCAGGCACACCCAAAACAAACAGCAGGGCAGGAGAACAGGAGAAAGTGGATTAAAAATGAGGAACCTGGACAAAGGAGTAGTCAGCCACAGGGATCCAGGTGAGGAGAGAGATCTCAGGTATGCCCAAAACAAACAGCAGGGTGGGAGAGTGGGAGAAAGGGGATTAAAAGCCAGGAACCCAGACAGAGGAACAGTCAGCCACAGAGATCCAGGTGAGGAGTGGGAACTCAGGTATGCCCAAAGCAGCAGGGCAGGAAAGCAGGATAAGGGGATAAAAAGCCAGGGACCTGGACAGAGGAGCAGTCAGCTGCAGGTATCCAGGTGAGGAAAGGGAACTCAGGCATACCCAAAGCAGCAGGGCAGAAGAGCAGGAGAAAGGTAATTAAAGGGAATTCAGACACACCTAAAGCAGCATGGCAGGAGAGTGGGAGAAAAGGGATTAAAAACCATGAACCCAGACAGAGGAGCAGTCAGCCGCAGGGATCCAGGTAAGGAGAGGGAATTCAGGCATGCCCAAAAAAAACAGCAGGGCTGGAGAGCAGGAGAAAGGGGATTAAAAACCAGGAACATGGACAGAGGAGCAGTCAGCTGCAGGAATTCAGGTAAGGAGAGGGAACTCAAGCACACCCAAAGCAGCAGGGCAGAAGAGTGGGAGAAAGAGGCGTAAGAGCCAGGAACATGGACAGAGGAGCAGTCTGCTACAGGGGTCCAGGTGAGGAGAAAGAGCCCAGGCATG
>NW_006921646.1:12384598-12389651 GCF_000298275.1 Orycteropus afer afer
AATTCATGTTGCTTGGTTCTACAATCCATGCCAACGGAAGCAGCAGTCAGGACATTAGAAGACGTGTAGCATTGGGAAAGTCAACTGCGAAGGAACTGTTTCAAGTGCTGAGGAGCAAGGGTGTCTCCTTGGGGACTAAGGTGTGCCTGACACAAGCTATGATATTTCCAATTGCCTTGTATGCATGTGAAAGCTGGACAATGAAAAAGGAAGATTTAAGAGGAGTTGGTGCTTTTGAGCTTGGTGCTGGAGAAGAATGCTGAAAGTACCATGAACTTCTAAAAGAACTAACAAATGTGTCCTGGAGGAAGTGCACCCGACATGTTCCTTGGAAGTGACAATGGCCAGACTTCGTCTCACCTACTTTGGACATGTTGTCAGAAGGGACCATTCCCTGGGGAAGGATGTCATGCTTGGTAAGGTGGAGGGTCGACAAAAGAGGGGGAGGCCTTCAACAAGATAGATTGACATGGTGGCTGTAATGATGGGCTCAAGTATAACAGGTATTGTGGAGGTGGCATGGGATCGGGCAATATTTTGTTCTGCTGTGCATTGGGTCGCTATGAGTCAGAGACAACTTGATGGCACCTAACAATAATGCAAATATAAGAGAGTGGGGAAGAGTACCCATCTGGCACCATGAAATATTAACCAATGTAGACTGTGTCATATTTACTTCATTTATGTTTTTTTAATAAAAGTAAATAAATAAACTCCTTTTAGATAATAGTTCAAACTTCTTTTTATTCTTCCATAATCACATTTCTCCCTTTTCTTACTTTCTTTTAATGCATCTTTCAGATCATTCTAATGACTATGTTTTTTATGTAGTTCATCTAGTGACTTTTTAATTTTTATACTCTGATCTTTAGTTTAGTTGGGATTTGTTTTTGTTTGGTTGAAATCCCGTAAACTTTGATAAATGAAATATCCAACACAACTACACTGGAATGGAGGCCCAAATATTCTGGGATCTCAATAAATCTCATCCCAAATTATTCATAGAATGGAGTTTCCATGCAAGAGGACCCAAGAATTGTAGAAGACATCACTTCTATCCAGCTTACAAATCATAATTCTGAGTATCACCCTAGAGAAATGAGCCACTGTACTAATACCACGTTACATATCAGTGACTCAATGATTTTTTCCAGAGGCAAGCCATAGGAAAAAATATCACAAGTTCTCTCTTAAGACACTGGCTTTATTTAGAACAGAGTGTGGAAAAGTTCAACCTTAAAGGTACTGGAGAAAACAATGGAGATTCTGGGAATTAAGAGGCGACTGTAGGCCAGCAAGGATTTTGGAGAGAATCAGGAAAAGAGACAACTGAGAAGAACCCTCGTAAGGTCAAAACAAACCCTAAAATCTGGAATTAAAAAGTATCCCAGCAAATGGGTCAAAATTTATTTGGGTCAAATCATAGAAAAATTTATTTACTAGGACATTACTGAAACCAGTAGATCAATCACCCAGAAAATGGTGGATATATTAATTGGATATATAAGACACTAACAGAAATAAACAGCTTAACACAGAGAGTAGCAAAAGAGACAGTAAAAAAAAAAAGTCCTGCTACAGTCACTCTCACCCCAGGATGACTGTGTGTATGGCCAAAGCTGTGCTCTCTGAGGAGAGTTACCAGACATTTCACACTGCCAAAACAACAACAACAACAGGGAAACAAAGAAAAAGAAAAACCAAACCCATTGCTATCAAGTGAAATGCAGCTCATAGTGACCCTGTAGGACAGACTGGAATTGACCCGTAGAGTAATAATCTTTAGTAATCCAAAATGTTATCTTTATGGAAGCAGACCACACATCTTTCTCCCATGGTTGGTGGGTTCAAAATGCTGACCTTTCATCAGAAATAATGTAAGCCAGAAATGTTGAAATGACAGATTAAATGAATATATAGGATGGTTTCTAGTTTGGTTTACCTTTTGTAGCAATAGGTAATACCTTCAGTCCATATGTGGTAGCTAAAATTATAGTCTCCTTTCACTCACTGAAAGAACTGAGGGACAATTTAAGCCTCAAGTTTCAATATTGAAAGATTCTATGGGCAAAATATTGAATGATGCAGGAAACATCAAGACAAGATGGAAGAAACACACAGAGTTACTGTACTGAAAAGAACTGGTTGATATTCCTCCATTTCAGGTGGTGCCATATGTTCAAGAACCAATGGTATTAAAGGAAGAAGTCAAAGCTTCCCTGAAAGAAATGGTGAAGAACAGGCTCCAATAATTGACAGAATACCCATTGAGATGGTTTAACAAACAGATGCCCCGCTGGAGGCACTCTCTCAGTTATGTCAAGAGATTTGGAAGATAGCTACCTGGCCAACTGACCAGATGAGACCCTTATTTGTATCCATTTCAAAGAAGGTGATCTCACAGAATGTGGAAATTATCTAACAATATCATTAATATCAGACACAAGTAAAATCTTGCTGAAGATAATTCAAAAATCGTTGTAGCAGTATATTGACAGAGAACTTCCAGAGGTACAGGCTGGATTTAGAACAGGACATGAAATAAGGGATATCATTTTTTATGTCAGATGGATTTTAGCTGAAAGCATAGAATACCAGAAAGATGTTTACTTGTGCTTTATTGACTATGCAAAAGCATTCAATTGTATGGATCATAACAAATTGTGGATGGAATTGAGAAGAATGGGAATTCCAGAACACTTAACTGTAATCATGGGGAATCTGTACATAGACCAGGAGCCTGTCGTTCGAACAGAACAAGGGGACACTGCATGGTTTAAAATCAAGAAGAAAGTGCATTAGGGTCGTACCTTTCACCATACTCATTCAATCTATATGTTGAGTAAATAATCTGAAAAGCTGGACTATATGAATAAGAATGTGGCATCAAGATTAGAGGAAGAATCATAAACAATCTGTGATATGCTGACATCACGACTTTGCTTTCTGAAAATAAGGATGACTTGAAGTACTTACTGATGAAGATTGAAGAATACACTGCAGTATGGATTATATCCCAATATAAAGAAAACAAGAATTCTCACACCTGGACCTATAAGCAGCATCATGATAAATGGAGAAAAGATTGAAGTTGTCAAAGATTTCACATTGCTTGGTTCCACAATCGATGGCAATGGAAGAAGCAGTGAGAACATCAGACAACATATAGCAGTGGACCAGTCGGCTGCAAAGGACCTCTTTCAAGTGCTGAGGAGAAAAGATGTCTCCATGAGGACAAAGGTGCACCTGACACAAGCCATGATATTTCAATCATCTAATATACACGTGAGAGCTGGACAATGAATAAGGATGACCAAAGAAGAGTTGATGTTTTTGAGTTGTGGTGCTGTTGCAGAATGTTGAACGTACCATGGACTGCTTAAAGAACTAACAAATCTGCCCCAAAAGAAGTGTAACTGGAATACTCTACGGAGGCGAGAATGACCAGACTTTTTCTCACCTACTTTGGTCATATTGTAAGAAGGGACCATTCCTTGGAGAAGGATGTCAGCTTGTTAAGGTGGAGGGTTGATGAAAGAGGGGAAGACACTCAATGAGATGGATTGACACAGTGGCTGTGGTGATGGGCTCTAGTACAGCAGTGATTGTGGAGCTGACACTGTACCAGGAGGTGTTTTGTTCTGCTGTGCATAGGGTGGCTATGAGTCGGAGATGACTTGGCAACACCTAACAATAACAACATTCACTCAGATCTGTGTCTGACCCGACATCCCATGAGACAATGCATCATTGCATTATTAGCACCACTCCTTCTACTTATAGCTTTGCGTTTATGTTCACTCTTCTTTTCCGGCATTTAGGAGTACCCTTCAATTCTTTAAAACTTGGTGGTGTGTGTGTGGTGTAGGTTAGGTGTTTGTCTGTTTGCATATATATTTTTTCTTCAGCACTTGTATGTGTATTTAGTGGAAAATGAGAAAAAGAACAGGGGGATCTTTACAATATTTTGACGTATGCTCCCATGCTCTGAATAAGAAAAAAAAAAAATATGAACTGGTGACTCTTATGTTGGAGGTTATTGCTTAACATAACAACATACTCACTTGCTGCCATCAAGTCAATTCAAACTCATAGACTCTCCTTTTGGGTTTCCAAAGTTGTAAGTTTTTACAGAAGCATACTGCCTCATCTTTCTTCCTCATCTTTTCTTCCAGCTGGTGAGTTCAAACCACTGAACTTTTGGTTAGTAGTCAAATGCCTTAACCACTATACCACCAGAACTTCTTTTACATGGTCATTAATAAATTTTTCCAGATGTTGCTGTTGTATGAATGTGCCTCTCAGATCTCCTTTAAGAGAACCTTCTGGGGGAGCACTGATCACTGACAGCCAAGTGCTACCACTCTGGTTCCATTACTTCATTCTTGCAGAGGCCAGATTGCTCTCAGTCAACACCTGAGACAGGAAAGGTATGACTGCTTTGTAATGAGTCACTTTCTATGATCAAAACCTTTTTTTGAAATACTGAAGTTTGAGGCATTTTCCAACTAATCATTCTTTCTATCTTTCATAGGCACCATACCCACTTCTTGGTCTTAAAACTTTCCCTGCCAACACTTGCTTCCTCTTTATTTATCCATCATAGCTTTCCCCTGATAAATCTTTCAAGATTGATACTGGCTTTGGATTTGCTTCTCAGTAAAGTAAACTAATGTACAAGGTTTTTCCTCCATATCACGATATAAAAACAAACCAAAATCAAAACAAAACAAAAAATCATTGAGATAGCTGGTGGATAAACTATTAATAGAGTAATTGATAATTTTGTCATTTAAAATGGTTAATAACCATTTTGAAAATATATTGTTTAATAAATTTCAAAGTATCTTAGTTACTGGAAGAATAAATATGACTACAAGAAAATACTGTTATGAGATTAGGTGTGAGTTACAGGAAATTTTATCCTTAAAGGTGTTGTTGTTGTTGTTATGTACCGTCGAGTCAGACCCGACTCATAGCAACCCCTCCTTGGGTTTCCAAGGCACTATCACTATGGAAGTAGATTGCCCAACCTTCCTTCTGAGGAGTGGCT
>NW_006921646.1:12389751-12390337 GCF_000298275.1 Orycteropus afer afer
AAAGCAGCAGGGCAGGAGAACGAAAAAAGGATTAAAAAGCCAGGAACCCAGAGAGAGGACAAGTCAGCCTCAGGAACCAGGTGAGGAGAGGGAACTCAAGCATGCCCAAAGCAGCAGGGTGGGAGAGCTGGAGAAAGGGGATTAAAATGTCCAGGAATCCGGACAGAGGAGGTGTCAGCCACAGGGATCCAGGTAAGGGTGGTATGAGAGGTTTCCAACAGGGAAACAAGCTTGTCTGTCGGTTTGTCCTACAATGGTGACGTGTTGATGTGGGTTTTGAGGCTGAGCCACTGGTGTTTCAAACCCAGCGGGATGCACATGGTACACAGGTATCAGCCCAGCTTACAGACTAAGAAGGAAGAGGCCATCCACTTCTCAAAGAACTGGCCAGGGAAAACATTATGAATCACAAGGAAAAAGTGTTTGATACATTACTGCACAACTTTATGAATAGTCTGGTTAGGATAGAAGGCTCTCAAAATAGGACTGGGAAAGAACTGCATCATCTGAGTAAACCCAGCCTTACTCCTATGGATAAAGTAAAGCATTTGAGACCTCCATTTGCTGAAGTGGCACCATTCAAATT
>NW_006921646.1:12391988-12395547 GCF_000298275.1 Orycteropus afer afer
TTTTTTTTTTTTTTAATATTGAAGAGGTGTCTTCTAAAAAGTTGTTTGCTTCTTTCTATCTCATGGACGCTTCAGGAGCAAATGAAATAAAATAAATCTAACATGAGGTGAGCAGGATCCTGAGAGTGGTCTCTTGGAAATTATGTTCCTCTTTGCTTTTATCTGATGTTGTAGTGGTCAAAGCATTTGGTTGCTAACCAAAAGGTCAGTAGTACGAATCCACCAGTTACTCCATAGAAGAAAGATGAGCAGTCTGCTTCCACAAAGATTTACAGCCTTGGAAACCCAATGGGGATCACTATGAGTCAGAACTGACTCAGCAGTGAATTTGGTTTGGGTTAGTTTTCCTCTTTTCACAATATGGAAACCTACCTATCTATAATGTAACTTATTGAGGGTAACAATTCAAAATCAATCATTGCTTTATCATCTTCTGATATTAGAAATCAAGTGCTAAACTTGTATATCCTTGTATCATGGAATATTCTGACCACATTCAACATATAATATACAATATGTAATAAACAACAATAAATAATATATAATATAATATATATAATACAGTGATAAAAAAGCTACAGGAAAAGAAATTAAAAAATAATAAAGATATCACACAACTTTGATACAAGGATGTAGAAATGAAATTTTTCTGTTTTGGAAATGGTTCCTTTTTTAACAAAATAAATTTATGTATATAAAATATGCAATATGCTATTTGTTATAAAATGTCACTTTATGCTGTCATTCTTTGTTTCTAAATCACTCCTTGGTGGTAATTTATTTCTTTGAATCATATTATGTACTCCTCCAACTATCTAAATTACCACTATTTAGATACTAAGCAGAATTGACTGGGTGTGCTTTTAAATGGCAACCATGTGTAGATCAATGTAATAAGGATGATTCAATAAGGCCACAATTCAGAGCAGAATATAAAAACCAGGACAAAAATGTCCTGCATTTGACAAAGCTTTATCAGCTTCCCTAAATAATACAGTATCTGAATAACCAAAGGAAAATAATTGGGTGGTTCCTCCCCCGCAGTGGTAGGCTTCATATTTGTCATCAAAATTAAATGCAGTATAAAAGATTGAATATATTTTTTTAAGTTTATTCTGTAAGTATAAACTAATTATGGATGACAAACATCTACTTGTCTTCATTTATCACTATAATTATGAAAGCACTAAAGTTAAATTTTAAAGTACATGGTGGTAAATTTTAAAAAACACAATTTAAAAATATTATTTTATGAAAAGAGAAACTCAGTTTTGATAACCTAACCCCATACCAAAATGCAAATTTAATTTTAATATTATTAAGCCTAATTTAAGAATGATAGTAACATACCAAAAGAAATTAAAGAAAAAAAATCACTTACTCAAATATTCATTATTATAATAGATAATATTTTAACTGAGTGTTTTTCCTGAAATGTAAATATTTGTGAATAATGAACTACTCTAAACATTTTTAGCTTATAAAACATTAAAAATGAATTATTTATACAAGTAATTTTCTCAGTCTTTAAATATAGCCTAAGTATTTTTAATAGCTGAAAAATAATAGTTAAATATCCATATACAGATGATTTTATATGTACATATGTAATTAATATAAACTAACAAATTATCATATGCTACAACTTCAGTTAAATTTTAAAAAGTCATCTATAATAATGACTGAAAAAAATAACAATTTTAGAAAACAGTATCTTATATTAATATTTGTTAATAAAGTTAACTACATTTTTTTTCTATTTTCCTTCAGGCACTAAATTCTATTTAGACTCCATAAACAGCTAAATTCATGAAGCGCAATGACAGAATTAATTTCATAAAAAGCAATTTGTGTCTCTCCAGAGTAATGGTAAAAGTCCAAGGAAATAAGCTAATAAGATTACATACATTTTCTTTCTAAAAGCACCACAGATGTTGTTTTTAACAAACTTCTAAGTATGTAACTTCAAACTTTATAATTTCTTGTAATTATAAGAAGTAAACATACTGGCTTTGATTATTAATTAATTATTTGACTTTTAAGAAAGAAAAATGTGTGTTTTATAAATTTTATACTGAACTAAGCTAAGTATGTTGTTGTTGTTGTTTGCCGTCGAGTTGGCCCCGACTCATAGCAACCCCTCCTTGGGTTTCCGAGGCAGTATCACTACGGAAGTAGGATTGCCCAACCTTCCTTCCGAGGAGTGGCTGGTGGGTTTGAACCACCAGCCTTCTGGTGAGCAGTCAAGTGCTTTAGGCACTATGCTACTAGAGCTCCCAAGCTAAGTATACATACCAATATTATTTTAGCTAAATACAAAAACTATGAAATAAATGTACGCTAAATCTGAGTTCAAGTTAATTGAAAAATTCTATTGTCAATGCTGATGTTTTCAATAAGTATTATGGAGTGGTTCTGACTCATAGTGACCCTATATACAATAAAACAAAATATTGTCTGGCCCTGCACCCTCCTCATAATCATTGCCATGCTTGAGCCCATTATTGCAACCACTGTGCTAAATCACCTACTTGAGAGTCTTCCTCTTCTTTGCTGATGCTCTACCCTACTGAGCATGATATTTTTTTCCAGGAACTAGTCCATCTTGATAACATGACCAAAGAACAAGCGATAAGTCTGCCCATTCTTGCTTCTAAGATGCACTCTGGCTGCACTTCGCCCAAGACAGATTTGTTCATTCTTTTGGCAGTCCATAGTATATTCAATATTTTTACCAACAGCATCATTCAAATGAATCAATCCCTTCTTCAGTCTTCCTTATTCATTGTCCAGCTTTTGCAGGCATATTCAAGTCTTCCTCACCTTCAGCAGGCAAGGTTGTTTCATTTGCATGTAGCAGGTGGTTAATGAATATTCCTCCAATACTGATTCCATGTTCTTCTTCCTACAGTCCAGTTTCTCAGATTATTTGGTCAACAAACAGATTGAATAAATATGAGGAAAATTATTGAAAATACTATGCTTGAGTCAGGTGCACCTTAGTCTTCATAGTGACATCATTGCTTTTTAACACTTTACAGAGGTCTTTTGCAGCAGATTTGCCAAATACAATTCATTTTCTGATTTCTTGACTTCTGCTTCCACAGATGCAGCTTGTGGATCTAAGTAAAATTAAATCCTTGATAAATTCTATGTATATACTTTACATATGTATGAAAAATAAACATTGGGTACATTTAACTTGAGTCATTGTAATTACTTAAGTCAGAGCTCATCCATATGTTTATTTTGTTAAGCGAGTTCTCTAGAATATATTAGAAAATAATAGTATTAGAATGATGATATTATATGTAACTTATTATAGAATGATATTATATGCTTACTCACTGATCTGCACTGAACACTTTCCCTTGTTACCTTCCTGAGGGGGACCGGGTCTCCAGGAGCAAGGTAAGCACGGGCGTAGCACAGAGTAGCAGGCCAGAAGAGCAGGAGAAAGGGGTAAAACCCAGGGAGCCAAAGAGAAGAGCAATCAGCCGAAGGGATTAGGTGAGGAGGGGAAACTCAGGGATGCCCAAAGAAGCAGGCCAGAAGATCA
>NW_006921646.1:12399307-12408517 GCF_000298275.1 Orycteropus afer afer
AGTGTTTCGTTCTGCTGTGCATGGGGTCGCTATGAGTCGGAAATGACTCGACGGCACTTAACAACAACAACAACATTATAGAATTATTAACACATAAGAAGATCATATGAAATCTAAATGAAAGTGAAATTTAAAAGTACTCAAGTGCAGAAGTATAACATGTTAAGTAATAGAAAAATTCCAGAAATAATGTAAATATTTTAAAATAAATTTATCCATTACTTAAATATAGCAAAATAACATTAATACATTCAATTTGACTCTTGAGAAAATAAAGATTTTCCTACTCAGTAATGCCTTGATTATTAGTTACTACTTTTCAAGCTCAAATAAAAGCTTATTAACAGTAATTATTTATTGAATGAATAAAGAAATACAAGAATGATCAGAATATACTCAGGGAATGATGTACCTGCTTCAGTGAATTTTTCAAAAGACCTAGGTATATTCCTTTGATGAATAAAACATCTTCAAAATCTATTCTTAACCATGATTTCTACACACTTGTTTATAGGGTGTAAAAAAAAAAGGAACTCTTAAGTGTGTGTTGGCATATGTGTGTGTAAAATTAGTACATATGTGGTATGAAAGTCTAATACATAATTTATGTGAGAGAGAGACAGAGAAAGACAAAATCTTTAGGCAAATTCACTTCACAACCATTTCAGGAGGTACCCTGCAATCAAGAACTGATCTTATTGAAGGAAGAAGTCGAAGCTGCAGTGATGGAACTGCCAAAAAACAAGGCTACAAAAATCAACAGAATAAACATTGAAATATTTAAAAAAACTGATACAGTGCTAAAGGTTGTCCCTTGTTTATGCCAAGAAATTTGGAATACAGTTACCTGGCCAACCAATTGGAAGAGATCCATATTTGTGCCCAATAAGATGAGAAAATTTTCAAACTATATCATTCATATCACAAGCAAGTACAATTTTGTTGAAGATAATTAAAAAATGGTTGCAGCAGTACATCGAGAGGGACATTCCAGAAAATCAAGTTGGAGTCAGAAAAGAGCATGGAATGAGGCATACATACTACTGCTGATGTCAGATGGATCTTGGCTGAAAGCAAAGAGTACCAGAAATATGTTTACCTATGTATTACTGACTATGTAAAAGCTTTCTGTTGTGTGGATTTTAACAAATTATGGGTAGCATTACAAAGAACGGGAATACCAGAACATTTAACTTTGTTCATGTGAACCTGTACATAGACCAACAGGCAATCTTTAATCAGGAAAAGTGTGCATCAGGGTTGTATCATTTCATCATAATTATTCAATCTGTTTGTTGACCAAATAATCTGAGAAACTGGACTGTATGAAAAAGAACATGGAATCAGGATTGGAGGAAGATTCATTAACAACCTGCTACATGCAAATGAAACAACCTTGCTTGCTGAAAGTGAGGAAGGCTTGAAGCACTTACTGATGAAAATCACAGACTATAGCCTTCACTGTAGGTTACTCCTCAACATAAACAAAACAGGAAATCTTCAAAACTGTACCAATAACCAATATCATGATAAATGGAGAGAAGATTGAAGCTGTCAAAGGTTCTGTTTTACATGGATCCACAACCAACACCCATGGAAGCATCAGCAAAGAAATCAAACAATTTAGTGCATTGGACAAATCTGCTGCAAAAGATCACTTTTAAATGTTAAACAGCCAAGATGTCACTTTGAAGACTACGTTGAGCCTGAACCAAGTCATGGCATTTTCAATAGCCTCATATGCAAGTGAGAGCTGGACAATGGATAAGGAAGACTGCAGAAAAATTGATGTGTTTGAAATGTGGTGTTGGCAAAGAATGCTGAATATAAATGGATTGCTAGAAGAAGGAACACATCTGTCTAAGAAGAAGTACAGCTGCAATGATCTTTGAGGTGAGAATGGCCAAATTTTGTCTCTCATACTTTGGTCATTTTCTCATAAGGAACCAATCTCTAGAGAAGGATATTATGCTTTGTAAAGTGGAGTGTCAGTGAAAATGAGCAAGACCCACAATGAGATGGATTGGCACAGTGGCTGCAATGATGATCTTACACATAGCAACAATTGTGAAGATGGTGTAGCATTATGTGGTGTTTTGTTTGGCTCTACATAGGGTTGCCATGAGTCAGAACCAGCTCATGGCACCTAGCAACAATACTCTTAAGGAAATGGTTAATATGCAATATCATGACAGAAATAATTCAACTTTAATTTGACTGGTCAGGGAAGAACTTTGTAAAGAGTTGAAATTTTCTTAATGCCTTTTAAAATAGTTTTATATCATATTAACTACCACAATTTCAAGTTGAATATTGATTTTTTAAATACATTTATTTGAATAAAAGTGCTGTTTTTGTTGTTATTATGTGCTGTTGAGTTAGCTCCAACTCATAGCGACCTTATGTACAACAGAACAAAACTCTGCCCAGTCCCATGCTAGTCTCATGATGACTAGTATACCTGAGCCCATTGCAGTAGCCACAGTGTCAATCCATCTTGTTGAGGGGCTTACCCTCTTTCGTTGACCCTCCACTTTACCAAGGATGATATCCTTCTCCAGAGAATGGTCCAGTCTGACAATATGACTAAAGTAGGTGAGATGAAGGTGATTCCAAGGATCATTCCAGCTGCACTTCCTCTAGGATATATTTGTTAGTTCTTTTAGCTGCCCATGGTACTTTTAGCATTCTTTGCTAACACCACAACTCAAAAGCATCAACTCTTCTTCAGTCTTCCTTATTCACTGTCCAGTTCTCACACATATATGTGGCAATTGAAAATACCATGGCTTGGGTTAAGCACATTTTAGTTTTCAAGACATCTTTGCTCTTCAGCACTTGAAAAAGATCTTTTGCAACAGATTTGCCCAATGCAATATGTCTTTTGATGTTTTGACTGCTGCTTTCATTGGTGTTGATTGTAGAAACAAGTAATATGAAGTCTTTGACAACTTCAATCTTGTCTCTATCTATAGTGATGCTGCTTATTGGTCCAATTGTGAGGATTTTTTTCTTTATATTGAGGTGGAATCCATAGTGCTGACTGTAGTCTTTAATCTTCATCAGTAAGTACTTCAAGTCATCCTCACTTTCAGCAAACAAATTGTGTCATCTGTGTATCACAGATTGTTAATGAGTCTTCCTCCAATCCTGATGACACATTCTTCTTACAGTCCAGCTTTTTGGATTATTAGCTCAAAATACAGAATGAATAAGTATGGTGAAAGGATACAACCCTGACACACTACCTTCCTGATTTCAAACCATGCAGAATCTCCTGGTTCTGTTAAATGACAACCTCTTGGTCTGTTTACAGGTTCCTCACGAGTACAATTAAGTGTTCTGGAATTCCCATTCTTCTCAATATTATCCATAATTGGTTATGATCCACACAATTGAATGTCTTTGCATAGTCAATGAAACACAAGGAAATATCTTTCTGGTATTCTTTGGCTTCAGTCAAGATCTATCTGACATCAGCTAAGATATCCCTTGCTCCATGTCTGCTTCTGAATCCAGCTTGCATTTCTGGAAGTTGTCTGTCAATATATTGCTGCAACAATTTTGAATTATCTTCAGTAGGATTTTACTTGCATGCAATATCCATGATATTGTTCAATAATTTCCATACTCTGTGAGATCACCTTTCTTTGGAATGGGTACAAATATGGATCTCTTCCAGTAAGTTGACCAGTAGCTGTCTTCCAAATCTCTTGGCATAGCTGAGTGAGTGCCTCCAGTGGGGCATCTGTTGGTTGAAATATCTCAATCGGTATGCCATCAATTCCTGGAGCCTTGTTCTTTGCCAGTTCTTTCATTGCAGCTTTGACTTCTTCCTTCATTACCATTTGTTCAAGATCATATGCCACTTCCTGAAATGGATGAAGATCCATCAGTTCTTTTTTGGTCCATTTGTTGAAACATCTCAGTGGGTATTCCGTCAATTACTGGAGCCTTGTTTTTTTTGTCAATTCCTTCAGTACAGCTTCAGCTTCTCCCTTCAGTATCATTGGCTCTTGATTATATGCCACCTCCTGAAGTGGATGGTCATCTACCAATTCATTTTGGTATAGTGACTTTGTGTATTCCATCCATTTTATTTTGATGTTTCCTGCATCAACATATTGTCCATGGAATCTTTAAATATGGCAATTCTAGGGTTATTTTTTTTTTCCTCAAGTTGTCTCAGTTTGAGAAATGCCAAGCTGGTAAATGTACAGGGCAAATACTGAAAGAATTTCGTGTAAACTACAACATATAAGTTGAATGAAAAATTTGCTTCTATCTCTCTTGAGTACTTTAGGAAACACTGAAGAGTTTCTTTGACATACTTTTTGAATGAATTTGTACACTTTTTTCCCATTAATGCCAATATTTTTAAAGTTTCATTTTTGATGGGGGGTAAAGTCTTATTTTGCATAAGACTTGTATGATCATTTTCATTAGCGATGACTGCTATATTTTCTGTGATTAAATTTCACCTGTACCAATTCCTTTCTCCCAGTATCATTTCAGAGTAGTTAAATAGCTAAGGCCAGTCTAAAAGACAACTGAGAATATAGAAGAAAAAATAAATTAAGCATCTAAGTAAATAATAAACAGCAGCAAATAATATGCTATTGTTTATTCCAGTGCATTAAACAGAAAACACAAGAAAATATGCAATAATATACTTGGGATAGAGTTTGCAGATATAAACTTAAAAAACAGTAAACACAGCTTCTTATATGAAGTAATTGGCATGTACAAAGAAGCAAATTTTATACATTGTATCTCTTATTTTTAATTTCAGAGTATGTTTTCCTTTAGAAACCATGCCATAGACAATGTCTTGATGTACGTGTCAACCTAGGGAGACTGACAAATTTTGTAATAAGATGTTTGGGATACTTGTATATTTGCTGTGTGCTGTCAAATGGATACAATGATGTTACAAGCCAGAGTAGAACCTTCCCATAGGGTTTCTTATGAGATATCATTACAGTAGCAAAAACACTAGGTCTTTTCTCCTGTGGAGACACTGTTGACTTCAAACCGCCAACCCAGCAAACTGCTTTAGCTTAGCAGCTGAGGGCTTACCATTGCACCACCAGGGCTCCTTCACTATTATGAAAGAGCATAATATACCTGGATCATCATATTTAAAGATTGTCTATTAAAAAGATGTCCATCTAAGATTAGTTCATCAAAAATAATAGTTACATGTGAGCAAACAAAATAATATGATGGAGTTAGAAGATAAAAAACAAATAAATCAAAATGACCCCCCAAATAATGAAACAAAAACAAACCAAACTGAATGAAATGCATAGGAAAATAGCATTTATAAGAAAATAAGATAATAAAATAGTAATATGAAATAAATGATAATAAACCTGTTTACTTTCAGAGTCACGTCTTCAAAGAAGGTCTTCCTCCACTCTCTCCCCAAATCCAAACCCATGGCAATAAAATTGATTTGGAATCATAACAAGCCTATAGGAAAGAGTAGAATTGCTCCATAGGGTTTCTAAGTCTACAAATCTTAACAGAGGCAGGCTGCCTCATCTCTTTCCCATGGAATGGCTTGTGAGTTTGAACTGCTGACCTTTGGGTTAGCAGCCGAGCACTTAACCACTGCACCACAAATGCTCCTCCTTATCTTCCCATTCTACTGAAAATATAGACTCTTCTAAATGACATTAGGCTCACACACCCCTATTATCATACACGTAATTCTATCACCAAATTAAGTATGTTGTTTTGCATTTTTTTCCACTGTATTATAATCTAGTTGATGAAGAGATCAAGTTTTCCTAATTTCTATATGTAACATATAGTAAGTGATCAAACATTTTGAATAGCTGAGTTGTCCCTGTTTCCAAATAGTAATTTCATCGATTATACAATTCTTAAGCTACCTGAAGTTATATTTTCCATCTGATAATTTGCTGAGCTTTTTCAGAACCAAATTTATGAACATACGTGTGACTGCATATACACCTATACATTTACCCAAGCACTGAAGTGATTATGTCTTTATCATTCTGGCTTCTGAGCTTGAAAGCCTAAGTTAATAGTCATTAAATAGAATAGAGAAAGTGTGAAGAATAGGAAGTTCGGATGTTAGGGAGTAAGGAGAAAAGAAAAAAAAAGTTAGAAATATTGCTATGGGTTTGACTTTAAACCTTTTCTGATCTTTTCCCACAAGCACAATTTAAGTATTGGAATGATTTGTAAAACTAATCTTTGGGGATTAGACTATGTTGCTTTATGAACTTTCTGCAAAGTTTGGGACATATGAGATGCTGGTTTTCTTAAGATTGCATTTAGAAGGAGGGCAAGTGTTGGGGATTTGACACTTAAACTGTAACATTCAGCCACAACTCACATTTAATGCCTTGTCTTAACTTGAGCTGATTACATACCTCTATCATGACTCTCTGAACTTGAGAATGTTCTACATGTGGTGGAAGTTGATAAGGACTATTATAGGTCTGATAATATAACCATAAAACCAAAGATGCTTTTATGAATCTGTGTGGATTTATAAAATGAAAATCACTTTACCCTGAATAACCATGAGATAGTAAATAGCAACAATTGCAGTTAACATTTACTGTCTTCTCTACAAAACACTGCTTTAAACATTTAATACACATCACTTCATTTAATCCTCTCAATAGTATTATGATTTAGATTTTGATACTAGCTTCACTCCATGGATAAGAAAACTAAGATACAGAGAGATTCAATAATAAGCTCATGGTTAAATATTTATCAAATGTTGGAACCAGGATTCCATTCAGGGTAGTCAGTGGTCATAATCTTCCCTGCTACTCACTTCACTATACTATGATATTTCGTATGAAATAAGCATTTATGAAGACAACAAGGAAAGGTCAATATCAAATCTTATGGGAAGAAGGTTGGGCAACCTACTTCCATAGTGATACTGCCTTGGAAACCCAAGGAGGGGTCGCTATGAGTCGGGTCCGACTCGATGGCAATAACAACAGCAACAGCATGGGATTAGTTGAACAATATTTCCATGCACCTCCTGTAAAAACCAGATACACCAAAGAGTATCAATGCTATTGATGGGCTCACAAACAAGCAGTTTCTGGAGCTGGTGATAGAAGCTACTTCCAACTAGAAAATGAAGAAATTCTAAGTAGTATGTGCCATAAATAGGAGTAGTATCTTTGAACTGTATTTGACATGTTAAGTGGCTGTGATATTCTGCGGTGCAAGTCTTCAGGCTACAACATTTTATGTTGTCCATGAACATGTATTACTGTGAATTCATTTTTGAAAAAAGACTGCCTCATTGCTTCTGAATGGGTGAATAAAGGTCTGTGCAGTATCTGAGATTTATGTCAAATATTGTAATAACATGTCAGCACCAAAGGACAATGGGCCTTGTTTTTGTGTTCCAGGGGGCATTATCTACAATAGTAGACTATTTAGTAGAGAATTAAGCTTGGATTCTTCATGTTCACTTGGTGAATTTAATCAGGGCACACTAAAAATTGTTATACTATGACTAAATCCGGGAGCTCTGGTACCATAGTGCCTAAGACACTTGACTGTTAACCAGAAGACTGGTGGTTCAAACCCACCAGCCACTCCTCTAAAAGAAGGTTGGGCAATCTATTTCCATAGTGATATTGCCTCAGAAACCCAAGGAGGGGTCACTATGAGTCAGGTCAAACTCGGTGGCACATAACAACAACAACATGACTAAATCCTTCATAGGATAGAGATCTTATAATCATTTTTTAGGAACTGATTGAAGCTACAGAAATATAAAGAAAACAAGGTCAACTTGAGTTACTGTTATCACCTGTTTTCATTAAACATGGCAAATCACACCTTATTTGCTTTGCCACGAATAATCTATATAAGTAAATGTAGAATTAAAGCGTCACATCAGTGTGCAAACATTATTTATTTTCTTTACAATTAAACTTGTGATTAATGTAATTTAGCTATAATAAATATTTAGAATTGGAGTGGGCTGCACAAGCCTCTGAGGAAAATGATTGTGCCAACTGCCCAGTGTTAATGCACAGAAATACTGTTCCAGTGTAAGCTTTTGTCCTACTATGTTGTTTTATATGATGGGTAGCCTTTTGAGTAATCAAGAAAAAGCTGAAGGGTAAAAAGAAAGTCAAGCAATTTTAAGGAAGCAGTTTATATGACAACTTAGTAATGAGCAGCAGAAACCTCTTCATTGTTCCCTGGAAGGTTTGTACATGATAAGTGGGGGAATGTATTCCCAAATCTGGAGACTCATTGAAGCAGAACAATTCTTCCATTTTGTGAGAATCTAATAAAAATACATATATTTTGGAAATTTTAGAAAATAATAATATCATGGACCAATTATATTTTTGCTGGAAAAACAAAGCTAAGAAAGCGATAAGTTAATGAAACACAAGCTCTGAAAAACCTAAGACAATTATATCAATGTCTGAATAATTTATTAAAACTTGCAGCCACTGGTAAATGTCAAGGAAAATAGAATTATCCCTACATCATCCTGTACTTCTTGCCCTCAAAAGCAACATTTTTACTCACTTAGAGATTAACTCAGCACTTCTCACTGCAGACCACAAATTGCTTTAAAAACATTCATGTTGATTTTAACTGGATTGCCAGATTTACTTCACAGCTTGAAGTAAATCACATCCTGTAATATTTGATTGAATCTTTTTTCTTAAACTGTATATATTTCATTTAATAGAAGCAATACTTGCCTCTCAGATTGTCTGTTAACTAGACAATTGCTTAAAGTTATGAGAAGCACACTATGGACCATGTCTCTAGAGGAGCAAAACCAAGGAAGTGCATACAGTGGTGCCATTAGGTTTGGTTTCACCCCAGTGCTGTAACTCATGGTGCCACCCTCCATGGACCTTCTCCTATACCAGATCATACAGACTATTTACTAATGTTTATTACCAAAGTTAATCATTGAATGTGATAAATACCGCTATAAATTGCTTACAGGTAGTATTTCTTAAATTACATTAATACTAACCATAAAATTATCTTGTAAAATCTTTCTACATTGAATTATAAAATTATTAGTCAAAACATGAATAATTATTGAGTGCAAGTCCTGTTTGTTTTGTCTTCTTTTTCTTTAACTGCTACTTCATTCTCAAAAAGTTATTGATGTTGTTGTTCTTGTTATGCACCATCGAGTCAGATCCGACTCATAGC
>NW_006921646.1:12409567-12411244 GCF_000298275.1 Orycteropus afer afer
TATATGTATTTGTGGTTAGCCAGTGCTGCTATAACAGATATACCACAAACTGATGGCTTTAACCAATAAGGATTTATTCTCTTATAGTTTAGGAGGCTAGATGTTCCAGTTCAAAGTGCTGGGTGAAGGCCCTTCCACCTTGGGCTTCAGGTCTGCTGCCTGTTCCAGCCCCACTGGAACAGGAGGATTTTTCTGACTCAAATAGTTGCTGGCTGCTGAGGCTGAAAAACCTAAGATTGACAAGCAAAACATCACAGTCCAAAGATTATCAATCAACATTACAGGTCACTGGTTTAAGTCTAGTAACAGTACAAAGATTGGCAGACAACATCACAGGCCACTGATGACTTGACCAAATGAAGGATCCTGATGTGCCAAGAAGTTCTAGACCTTCCTCAAAGCAAGCCACACCCTGAAAGCAGCTACTTAGCTGCTCACAGCAGATTCCACATGGAGATGATTACCGATCTCATCGTGGGGAATAACTGCACCCAGCTACCCACTCACTCAAAACCATGGCCCAGCCAAGTTGACACACAACCTTAACTGCCACCCTATGAGAGCATTTCAGGGACCTAAGGACAGGCAGCGAGGCGGGAAGCAGGCAGAAGACAAAAAAAAAGGCAAAGGGGGCTGGAACAGATCAAGGAGTCAGCCACAGGGACCCAAGTGAAGAGAGGGAACCCAGGCCATGCCCCACAAGGAGTGAGGTGGGAAGGCAGGGAGAGGACAGAAAAGGCAAAGGGGATAGGAACAGATTGAGAATTCTACCACAGGGAGCCAGGTAAGGGTGGTTGGAAGGGTTTCCAACAGCTAAGGGAGACAAACTTGCCTGTCGGTTGGTTTGTCTTACTATGGTGATGTGTTGCTGTGAGTGTTGAGGCTATGCCACTGGTGTTTCCAATCCAGAGGGGTACACCTGTTGCACAGGTACCAGCCCAGCTTGCAGACTGAGAGAGACTAGGAAGAAGGAGGAGGCCATACACTTCTCAAAGAATTGGCCAGGAAAACCTTATGAACAACAAAGAAACACTGTCTGATACAATACTGTGCAACTTTATGAATGGTCCAGAAATATTGTCCAATACAGAGGAGAAAGATGAGTCACTTAGCTTAGAAAGCTCTCAAAGTAGGACTGGGTAAGAGCTGCATTATCAGAGTAAAATCAGCCTTACTCATATGGAAAAGGTAAAGTTTTCGAGACCTCCATTTGCTGACTTGGCACCACTCAAACTGAGGAGAAACAGCTGCAAACATCCATTAATAATCAGAACATGGAATGTACAATGCATGAAACTAGGAAAATTGGAAGTTGTCACAAATGAAATGGAATGTATATAGATTGATATTCTAGGCATTATTGAGCTGAAATGGACTGGTTTTGGCCATTTTGAACTAGACAACCATATGATCTACTATGCCGTGAATGGCAGTTTAAAGAGGAATGGCGTAGCATTCATCATCACAAAGGATGTTTCAAGATATGTCCTGAAGTCCAATGCTGTCAGTGATAGGATAATATCCATACGCCTGTAAGGAAGACCCGTTAATATGACTATTATTCAAATTTATGCCCCAACCATCAAAGCCAAAGATGAGGAAATTGAAGATTTTATCAACTTCTGCAGTCTGAAATGGACCAAACTTGCAATCAGGATGTGTTAATTATCACTGGTG
>NW_006921646.1:12412526-12413075 GCF_000298275.1 Orycteropus afer afer
TGCATGGTTTAAAATCAGGAAGGGAGTGTGTCAGGGTTGTATCCTTTCCCCATACTTATTCAATCTATATGCTGAGCAAATAATCCAAGAAGGTGGACTATATAAAGAAAAATGTGGCATCAGGTTTGGAGGAAGAATCATTAACAACCTGAGATACACAGACGATACAGCTTTGCTTGCTGAAAGTGAGGATGACTTGAGGCACTTACTGATGAAGATTGAGGAATACAGTCTGAAGTATGGATTACATCACAATATAAAGAAGACAAAATCCTCACAATTGGACCAATAAGCAACATCACGATAAATGGTGAAAAGATTAAGGTTGCTACAGAATTCACGTTGCTTGGTTCTACAGTCGAGGTCAATGGAAGCAACAGTCAGGACATTAGATGAAGTGTAGAACTGGGTAGGTGGGTTGTGAAGGAACTGTTTCAAGTGCTGAGGAGGAAGGATATCTCCTTGAGTTCTAAGGTGCGCCTGACACAAGCCATGCTATTTCCAATTGCCTTGTATGCATGTGAGAGCTGGACAATGAATAAGGAAGAC
>NW_006921646.1:12414014-12424531 GCF_000298275.1 Orycteropus afer afer
TATATATTTCTTCATTTAATTGCAATATATTTTGTGAGGAATAATTTCTTATTAAAGCATATTTGGACTAGCACAAAAATTGATCTCTAGCTTTTATTTTTTCCACCAGGGACTTGCTAACACCACAAGATCTGCTCACCACTTTCTATCATGGTGCACCAACACACTTTCTTATTCTGTTTTGACTCTTATGGTGCACTCTTCCTCCAGGGAAGGGCCATTTTCTATGCTTTTCTTAGAGGAGAAAGTTTAAGCAAGGTCTGTGTATTATTCATTTTGTAGTTCCTCTATCCTGGATAGTGTCTGAACTAAATCTTCATTGGTTGTTTAATCTTATTACATATGTTGCAAATTTTCCATTTCCTATGGGACTCACAATATTCTAATGGGACCTAGGTTTTCAAAATAAATCTTGATTTCTTCTTAGAAAATGTTCTGATCTTCTAAGGTTTCAAGACCCTTTTGTCTGAAAGTAGGTAGAGAATGTCTAATATAACATGACTTCACTTTTTCTCTCTTAAAGGGAATTGGTTAATAGTGAATACTAAGTACTTTCTTTTAAAACTGTGTTGGTGGAAAATATACTGGATTTCTCTATTCATACCTAGGTCAAATGAATTACGGACTTTGTAATGATTTCCTTTTGAGAGTAGTTTTTAAAAAATTAAGCATTAAAGGACTTTTAATGAAAATGAATAATTCACATGAGATACAAATTAGGACTTTCTCTGAATAATTCTTGTGCAAGCTTTCACTTGTTTGGAAAGTTAAAGACCATGTTTAGCTAAATTAAATATCATGATTTTAAAATGTGTAATATCTTCCCACTTGATAATTTCAGGATACGAGTAAGCTATATAATTCCAAATCACTCTTGCACTAAATTTGAAGCTGAAATAGTTCTTGAGTTTTAGCTTCATATCCCGCAGCATTCACAGGGCCTATGTCATCAATGTGTTGCAAAGTCTGTCCTCCTTTACAAGCAGTCCCTTCTGCTTAGGTTCTGTGTATTAATATTCTACTTACAGACTCCAAAAAGGCCTCTGAGGATGAAAAAAAAGTAAAAAATAGATAGCTCTTTCTCCAGTTGACACCTCTCCATCTTTATCAGAGCTAAGGAAGACTCAAAGTTTAAGTAAAAAAAAATGCCTAAGTGCCCAGCTGGTTCCCTAGAGTCTACAGCATCTAGTAGAGCTAAGTGTGACTTTTTTTTTTTTTTAACTGTCTTTGATGGAAATATAGCTCTATGAAGGGTTTAGTCTAAATCTAAACCTGCTGAGCTACATCCCAGTGGTACTGCATCCACAAGCTCCTGTCTTGCAGTTCATATTTCAGAATCGTTCCTCTGGGATGATGATGGTGGAAACAATCAGCCATCAATCAGGATTCAAATTCATACAAATGTTCTCTCATCCCTCCTTTGAATTCTCATCAGCTGAAAGAAGGAATCATCATCCCCTTATATATTTCTACAAAAGTAGTGAAATAGAAAACTTTCTACTCAGTTAAAGTTGCAGAAATAAAACAACACATATATTCTTAATTTGGCAAGAAACCACATAGTTGTGTCCACAACTTTAACATTATTTAGATCAAATTCCTTGGATAAATTAGTAGTTTTTATGTGTCTAGTTCACATGGGCTAAATTATAGGTGTGGTGGAAAAGGGGTCAAATTCATGACACAGGTTTAGATCTGGTTTTGATTACCAAGATTTGTAGAATATGTTTTTGTGTTTAACTCTGTTGTAACTCGGCCAGTGAGTGTTTGCCTAACCTTTGCCACAAGACCATCAAATTTCAATTCCCTGACATACTTCTATGCTTTTAATTTGTGTCTTCTAGCTCCTTGCCAGAGACCAGCTGTTCTTTAATACACTCCCTAAGGCAGCGTGCCTGCATAAGGAGCTTCTAAATACATGCTCTGGTCATAGACTGCATTCAGACAAGTACCCCTTTGGACCTTTCCAAACAAGCAAATGTCTAGTATTAAATATCTAGTATTTAGCTTCTACTTTTACAAAAATAGGAACTTAGAGTTTGTAAGGGCCCTCAGAATGACCACGTAACCTGTGTTGTAAATACCATTAATTTCTTCCAATCTACAATTAATTTACAATTAATTTTAGTCAAATGTTAATTATGAGATATTTTTTCTTTTAGAACTCAAATTGTTACCTTTAACAACATATTCTTTCTCTCAAGAGAACTCTCACATTTCATCAGAAGTACATTTTAAAGTTAGTATTTTTTACTTATGGAACAAAATTAAATAGTATCTTGTTAAGTGAATGATATTTTAAGATTACTAACCGAATTGCTTATTATGGCTTTCTAAATTTATACCTGTTCTACAGCAGGATATTTAAAAATGTAAGTATTGAAAGTTGTCAGAGTATAAGCAAAGAAAATTGCTACTTGTTGACTTTGGAAGATATAAAGACAAAAATCTCACCAAGTGACAGATTTACAAAGCTTATTTTTTTTGGGGGGAGGGGGTTCAAGCATTATAAAAAAAAAAAATATTTCCAGAGCATAACATTAGCATCAGCATCTGTAAAAAAACAATAAGACAATCACTTCTGCAAGATATATGTAACTAATTATTACCTTTCATAGACAATACCTCATAGGAAATGATCCTCTTTTTTTTTTTTTCCTTTCAGATTGTTCCTTAGCAAAAGGTAATAGAATATTATCCTTGTGAAAAATGACTTAATTGTCTTATTCATACTCAAAGTTATGGCTTCGATATATATGACTATTTAATATGAGTGTAAATGGTTTTTCCAGTGATGGATGCAAGAATATATAGACTTCAAGAGGGAAAAGGAGGAAAGGTAATTCTCTCTGCCCTCTTTGAATACTCAAAGGACAATTTCTCTAGTGCAGAGAATGGGTCATTTTCTGACACTGATCATGGTGAAACATAGGTTTTGTTTTCATTTATTTATTTATACAATCCAGTGAATATACTTTACTAAAAAGAAAAACAACTTACATTAGCAGAAATACAATATTCGTTTTATGTGTCTGTGGGTGTACATCAGGTTACACAGAGTTAAACAACTTTAATTCAAGACAGTTTCAGGATATGTAAACTTATGACTGTTGTAAACATGCCTCTCAAATAGACTATTGAAGAAAGATTTCTATATTATGATTAACTGTAAAACTTTATATTAAAATATTGTTCCTGTAAAATTAATAGCATAATATGGAAAATTTCAAATGTAGAAAAAATAATTTATATAATTACAACCTTAAAAAACAAACAGCATACTGTTGAAATTTACTTAAAACTCTAGATGAATTTCATATCATAGAGGTTAAGAGCACTGTTTCTAGAATTAGACAGGTTGAGTTCAAATCTAGTCTCAGTCATTTACTAACTGTGTGACTTAGTTACATAATTCTGTGTGTAGCTAAATCATCTTTCATAAAATGAAGAAATTAATCATACCTACTAAACAAAAGTCCTAATTTCATTCAATGGGAAACTTATTAGCTCATGATGAACCTGTACATAGACCAAGAAGAGGTCAATCAAATAGAACCAGGGAATACTGCATGGTTTAAAATCAGGAAAAATGTGTATCAGGGTAGTTTCCTTTCACCAATCTTATTCAATCTGCATGCTGAGTAAATCATCTGAGAACCTGGGCTATATGAAGAAGAACACAATACCAAGATCAGAGAAAGTCTCATTAACAACCTGTGATATTGCTTGCTGAAAGTGAAGATGACTTGAAGCACTTATTGATGAAGATAAAAGACTACAGCCTTCAGTATGGATTATAACTTAACATAAGGGAAAAAAATGCTCAGAATTGCACCAATAACCAAAATCAATGATAAATGAAGAAAAAAATTGAAGTTTTCAGGGATTTCATTTTACTTGGACCCATAATCAATGCCAAAGGAAGCAGCAGCAAAGATATCAAATGGTGCACTGCACTGGGCAAATCTACTGAAAAATATTTCTTTAAAATTGTTAAAGAGCCAAGATGTCATTTTGAAGACTAAGATGCACTTGATTCAAGCCTCATCTTTTAAATAGCCTCATATGTATGGGAGAGCACTCTAATGAATAAGGAAGACTGCAGAAGAATTGATGCATTTGAACTATCATGTTGGCAAAGAATATTTAATGTACCATGCATTGCTCTCAGAAAAGCTCACTGCCTTCAAGTCAATTTGACTCATAGTGACCCCTCCTTGGGTTTCCGAGGCAGTATCTCTATGGAAGTAGATTGCCCAATCTTCCTTCTGATGAGTGGCTGGTGGGTTTGAACTACCAGCCTTCTGGTTAGGAGTCAAGTGCCTTAGGCACTATGCCACCAAAGCTCCCATGGATTGCTAGAAGAACAAAAATATATTTCTCGCAGGAAATGCAGCTGGAATTCTCCATAGAGTTGTGGGTGATGAGACTTTGCCTCTCATACATTGGTCAGGTTGTCAGAAGGGACCAGTGAGTCCCTAGGGATAGATATCATACTTGGTAAAGTAGATGGTCAGCTAAAAAGAGGAAGACCTTCAATGAGATTGATGTCACAGTGGCTACAACAACAGAATCAAGCATACCAATGATTATGAGGATGGTGCAGGATTAGGCAGTGTTTCATTCTGTAGTACATGAGGTCATTATGACCCAAAACTGACTCTATGGCACCAAACAACAACAAACACAAAGGTGCTAAGTTAATTCAATGGGCTAAGAAGAATCTTTTGAGTAAATGATGTTGAGAAAATTGGATTTCCATTTGTAAAAATATGAAATAGAAACCATGCCTCACACCATAAACAAAAACAAATTCAAAGTGGATTGAGGACCTAACTGAAAAAATTAGAATGTTATTCCTACAAGAAAATGCACAGGCAGTGCTGTCAGATCTAGCTTTTAACAGTGGATAATCTAACACAATAGCGAAAACAAAACACAAATAGCAAATAAATAAAAAGGACATCATAAAAATTATTTTAAAATTTCCTAAAAAGACTTTATCAAAAAAGTGAAAAGATAAGCTACCAGCTGGGAGAATATCTTCAGAATTCATATATCCAATAAGAACCTAATACCTAAGATATATGAAACTCCAACAACTTAACAATAGAAAAAAAAAATAATAATTAACTGAATTATAATATACACAAAGGACTTGAATAGAAAGAGAATATTCAAATGGCCACCAAACAAATTAAATGATATACAACATCATTAGCCATCTGAGAGATGCAAATAAAAATCACGATTAGATAACATTTCATTCCTATTTGGATGGATGAGATAAAAACAAACCACAAACATAAATAAATAAAGACAAAAATGTGGGAAATTGGAACTATTATCCATCGCTGGTAAAAATGCAAAATGTACAGCCATTATGGAAAACAATGTGGTGCTTCCTCAAAAAGCCAAAAATAGTACTACCATCTGACCCAGCAATTGTACTTCTAAACCCAAAAACTGGAAAGCAGAGACTCAGAAAGATACTCATAAATTAATGTTCATTGAAGCACTATTCACAATAGCCGAAACATAGAACCAACCTTATTGCCCATTAGTGAATGCTGAATTAACAAAATGAGGGACATATGTTCAACAGAATACTATTCAGCTAGTAAGAGAAATGAAGTCTTGGTATTTGCTACACTGTGAATGGAGCTTGAAGATGTTATGCTTAGTGAAATTGTTGTGTTGTTGTTATGTGCCGTCGAGTCGAACCCGACTCATAGCGACCCCTCTTTTGGTTTCCAAGGCAGTATCACTACGGAAGTAGGATTGCCCAACCTTCCTTCCGAGGAGTGACTGGTGGGTTTGAACTGCCAGCCGTCTGGTTAGCAGGCAAGTGTCTTAGCCACTATGCTGAGTGAAATTAGTTAATTATAAAAGGACAAATATTCTATGGCCTCATTTATAGGGAAAAGTAAAGAAGAGGTAAATGTACAGAGACCAAAGTTTCTCAGTGGTTACCAGAGGTCGGAAGGAGGGGATAAGGAAATGTTATTGCTTAGCAAGTACTGAAGTTTGGTTAACAGTGACGAGAAAATCAACATTAAGTTTAGGGTTGCATAGCCAATTACTTGCTGTCAGTATGTTGTACACCTATCAAAAGTTAAATTAGCAAAAATGTGATATATATGTTTTCAACAATGACCAAAAAAGAACAAAAATAGTTACTGAAGCTGTTTATGTACAACTAAACATCTCATTGAATTTGATTCAATTGGTTTGAAGGTTTAGGGTCATGGTTTCATAGTCCATCACAGTCCATTGACTTAATTGCCATGTTTTGTGCTTCTGTTCTACCTTCTAGTTTTTGCATAGTGCTTAGGGTTTTAAAAGCTTTCAAGAGGCCATCCAAGGTCCAATTGGTCTCTATTAACCTGCAGTAACAGAAGAAGCAGGATGGTCAGAAATAGGAGGAGGAGGATATGGAATGTGTGACTAATAGCCTCCATGAAAAACTGCCTCTTTTGCCATGAGAATAGATGCCTGGCTACCATTACTGGACATTTTGATTAAATATTCCATAGATGAGTCATGAGCAAAAGGGGGAAATGCAGAACAGAATTTCAAATTATCATGGATTCTAGACTTTCTGGATCCCTGGAGGGTGGGTGAATCCCTGAAATTGTTTCTCTGAGATAATCTTTAAACTTTTAATAAAAAATATCTCCTGTGGTGTAGTAAATTACATAGTGTGGCTTTTCTAGCCTCAAGTATTTGTAAACTCCATGGTGGAATTTGTCATGAACAACTGAGTAGATCCTGATTGTTAACATCATCCACCTGGGGTATTTCTGTTGGGAGTGGCACAAAGCAATCTTCTGGGAAATTCATTCTCTCTCAGGTGTATAGAATTCTCATATTGGTCACTCTGCCAGGCTCAAAAGGACCCTACTAGAAGTAGAAGGAATCTCTTACTGCCATCTGGGAGAAGCAAGAGACATGCACTGCTGAGAGAGAGAGACTGAGAGATACACACTGCTGGGAGAGAGACACCAAGAGACACGCACTCCTGGGGGAGAGACTGAGAGAAACTGTCAGCTGAGAGATGGAGGGCTGAGAGAGACTGTGTTCCTGAAATTCAGTTGTAGCCTGTTGCTTCCCTAGTAAACCCCATAATCTTTGAGTTCTGTGTGGCTACTGCAGCAAATTATCAAACCCAGCAGAGAGGTGGTGGGTGTTGCAGGAGGAACGGTTGGTGTCAGGGTTGGTGAAAGAGCTGGAAGGAGGCAGCATGTCTGGCCTCACACTAATAGACCTTGGGCTACTGATGGTAATTCTGTCTTCTTCTTGTGGGGTTAGAGGAGGTCAGAAGATGTGGCCTTCCTGCCCCTTTGCCATCCCCTGAAGTAATCTTAAAACTGAACAAAAGTGTAGTCTAATTAATAAAAAATGTCGATTTAGAGCATTATATATTTTTAAGAACTATCTGTGTGGGATCAAATTGACAACAAAAACTTCAAAGATTACATAGGAACTTTAGGGGTCCATGAGTCTAGATAATGAGTTAACTCAGGAAAAGAGAGTGAGAATGATTGTACAACCCAAATAATGTAATTGAAAGCTATAAATGGTACAAGTAGAAACTACTGAATTGGTGTATGTTTTTGTTGTGTATATTCTCAATGACACATAATATTATCAATTACCGCTATTTTGGAAGATTGCCAGGTTTCAAGGTGCCTCTGGTTGCACTTGAACTATCAACATTTTGCTTAGTAGTTCATTAACATAAATAACTCTCCCTAAATCAAGACACCAAAAAGATGCTTGATTTATACACGTTAAGAGCTAAAGGCAACTGAGTAACAAAAGAAAAACTATAAGCTTATACAGTCAAAATGTTGTCAATGAATATTTTTATCCATCTTATTAGCCTTAGCCTTTTATTTGACAATGAAAATATTTGAACTGTAGCGGCCTAAATATATATTTTTCAGAACTGTATGTATTTGGATACTTATTGACCATGTTTGTGAACATATAACCCAAAGGATGTATAACTACACATTGTCTTCCATTTAAGATTGTTAATTGTTTATTCATTATTATAAGTGGATGCTCTTGGAAGAAGCAGTTGAGGTCAGATGAAGATGGCTTACCAACACTGGGGGTGGGAGATCAATAATGGAGAGGAATATGGAAGCAAAATAGGGTAGGGTTTGAAGACAGATGTTTCTCACAGTATCTGTGCCAAAATATATTAGGATAATAAGAATTTCAGAGTATTTTTGGTAAAAGAGAGAATTAAAACACTTAGACCTGCTTAATTCTCACTCCTCTGACCTTTCCTGCCATTTTGGATATCCCCTTTGGTCTCTTTTCCTTTTTCTTGTCTGTCACAATCTCGGGCTTAAGGATTTCTGCCTTCTTCACTCTTCACTGACATTTCAGGTTGCACTGAGGAGACCCTTCATTTTTATTAGCTAGAGAAAAAGAAGATCCATATTTGTCTTAAAACTGAATTTCTAGATGCCCCCAAATTTTGAGTGTGGGATAGGGGAAGGAACAAGAGAGAAAAAGAATGAAGTTATAATTCTCTAGTAATTAACAAATAAATTGGATTTGAGCATCTGTTTTAGTTACAGTAGTGCCTGAATGTAAATATTTATGCAATATTGTGGGATTCTAAAATATAACACTTAGCTACTTATTAGTATCTTAAAAAGAAATAATCTAAATATCTCTTTCTAATAAAAAAAAAGGTAAATGAAAATGTTTTTCATAATATAAATGTACTGAAGAATTACAATATATATCCTCAGAATTATAGGAACAAAAGAAAGATTTGTAATTCATAGCCACATGAAATAGTCAAGGGTGTGAAACTAAGACAAAAGTAAAGAAAAAAAAATATCAAGTAAGTTACCAAGACAAAAACAAAACAAAACAAAACAAAAAAAAAAACAGGAAAACATTAGAAGTGAAAAGCTAGTTGTGGCTCTGAGGGAAACATAATGTATAATCAACAGAAAGCAGTTTATATTACAAGCTCTTTTGACATAACTTAGTGAAGAGTAGTTTACCAATTTTTTTTTTTTTTGCATTTATTCCTTTGGTTTGTAGACTCAATTAAAATATGATCTCACAATTTTAAAATGACATAATTTGCACTGAAAAACCCATCTAAACGTTTCCTTTTTCTATTTTCCAAATCTTCTGTTAAAAATGTAATATGTATATTAATACTGTTGTCTATGTTATCTTTAAGCTCCCATAAATTTATCAAAGGTTCAAGCTGAAAAGAATCTCATCTTCTTCTTGAGATATAGCTTTCAATATTTAACTTTCTTTGAATTATTATTTTAGAATTTTGCCTCTAGGCAAGCACACATACACAAGAAAAACTTCCCAAGGTAAATATAAATAAACCCAAACCAAACGCACTGCCATCTACTCAATTTCCGCTCATAATGAACCCCATCAGAAAGTCTTTAAGTCACCATCTCCAGGAGCAAAGCATGGAATCATACATTTTCTATTCCTGTGGATCCTTCCTTCCTTCCTTCTTTCCTCCCTCCCTCCCTCCCTGTTTCCTTCCCTCCTTCCTTCCTTCCTTCCCTCTTTCTTTCTCTCAATTCTATTCCAGTTCCTGAAGTTCCTTCTAGAATAAATGTGTGTATCATCTAAAATAGTGTTGCTCATATATGTATTTATCTCCTCTTAGGTTGGGCAATCTACTTCTGTAGTGACACCGCCACGGAAACCCAAGGAGGGGTCGCTATGAGTAAGGCCCAACTGACAACATATAACAACAACAACAGATGCCTAGGACTGGAGGAATTTAGAAATTTATCTTTTATCTGCTAAATAAAAATATAATTCCAATGTCCTTAAGCTAAACAACACTCTGTGGGTTCCTGTTCTGAATTCAGAATATTTCAGAAATCTTAGTCATTCAGAACTACTGTAACTTTAAGTCCAAGCAGTCATTTTTCTCCCTCTGTATAAAAACTCTCTCACATTTATCCCTTAAGAAATTGAGATTTGTTTTTTGAGCCTGTGCATAGAAATGTGATATTGCAGACACAGGATTAAACACAATGCTTGTTGTTTTTCCAATTGAAAACATTTCATTGTACAACAAGGCTAAATTTTTGAAACAAAGGAGAATCCTGTTTCAGTGTTTGATGTGAGTGGTGATGTTCAATGCAATATAAAGTTCAGGTAGAATTATAGTGCAACATTAATAAATAATTAAAGTAGAATATCCTTCAAGCACAAATAGCACTTAAAAATAAAATATGGATTATTATATGTGATATAAATATATTGTAAATCTTAGGTTTCTTGGAGTTAGTTTAACGTGAGGAGTGATGGCAGAAGGAAATGGATGGGAGGCGGGGCAAGATGGCGGACTAGGCAGAAGGATTGCACAGACCCTCTTCAACAAAGAAAAGGGAAACCAATTAACACAGACAAAGAAGATAATCTTGGACCCCTGAGCCTTGAAGGAAAGGATGCAGATTTGGACTAAACCCCAACTAGCAGAAGAATTTGCGTGAAAA
>NW_006921646.1:12435272-12437300 GCF_000298275.1 Orycteropus afer afer
TCCAAGCGTGCCATAGGCTAGAGACCATTCCCGAGGTTTCTCCTTAAATACAGGAAGCAGACCACATCCGAAGGCAGCTAATCAGCTGCTTCTAGTAGATCCTACCACGGAGTTGATTGCCAGTCTCATCATGGGGAATAACTACCACCAGCTGCCCAGCCACTCAACCAGGCCCAGCCAAGTTGACACACAATCATAACCACCACAAGTCCACCCCTTGTCAACTTGGTACCTATACAGTTGTGATAGTTATGTTCTTCTTCCATCTTCTTTTGATGTTTCCTGCATTGTTCAATATATTGCAATATTGCAACTTGAGACTTAAATCTTTCCTTTAGTTTTTTTTTTCAGCTGACATGTGCCTAGTGTCTTCTTCTTGTTTGGTTTTCTAGCTACAGGTTTTTGAAAATTCATTATAATAATTGACTTTGTCTTCTCTAGCTGCTCTTTGAAATCATCTGTTCAGCTCTTTAATCTTGTCATTCCTTCCATTTCTTTTAGCTACTCTCTGTTCAAGGGCAAGTATCAGAGTCACTTCTGACATCCATTTTGGTCTTTGCTTTCTTTCCTATCTTTTTAATGACCTTTTGCTTTCTTCACGGATGATGTTCTTGATGTCATCTTACAATTCATCTGGTTTTCAGTCCTTGATGTTCAATGAATCAAATCTATTCCTTTGATGGTCTCTAAATCCAGGACAGATATATTCAAGGACACATTTTGGCTCTCATGTACTTGTTTTAATTATCTTCAGCTTCAACTTGAACTTGCATATGAGTAGTTGATGATCTGTTCCACACCAGCTCCTGGCCTTGTTTTGGCTTAAGATATTGAGCTTCTCCATCACCTCTTGTCACAGATCTAGTCAATATAATTCCTGTGTATTCCTGTCTGGTGAAATCCATGTTTTAGCCACTGTTTATGCTAGTGAAAAAATGGTATTTACAATGAATAAGTCATTTGTCCTTCAAAATCGTATCATGTGATCACCAGAGTTATTTCTACCACCAAGGCCATATTTTCCAAGTACCAGTGATTCTTCTTTGTTTCCAACTTTTACATTTCAATCACCAGTAATAATCAACACATCTTGATTGCATGTCTGGTCAATTTCAGACTGCAGAAGTTGGTAAAAATCTTGTATTTCCTTATTTTTTGCTTTGGTGGTTTATGCATACATGTGAATAACAGTAGTGTTATTCAACCAGGACTGAATGAAAAGTCAGCCACAGAGATCCAGGTGAGGAGAGGGAACCCAGGCCACACCCCAAAGTGGTAAGGCAGGGAAGTGGGGGAAAGGACACAAAAAGGTCAGGGGACTGGAACTGAGCAAGGAGGCAGCAATAGGGATCCAGGTGAAGTGAGGTTGGAGAGGTTACAACAGCTAAGGGAGACAAACTTATCTGTAGATTTGCCCTACTCTAGTGATGTGTTGCTGTGAGTTTTGAGGATGTGCCACTAGTGTTTGAAACCCAGTGGGGTGCACATGTGGCGCATGGGTATCAGCCAGGCTTGCAGATGAAGATAGACTAGGAAGAAAGAAGAGGCCATCTACTTCTCAAAGAGCTGGCCAGGGAAAACTTTATGAACAGCAAATAAACACAGTCTGATACATTACTGAACAACTTTATGTATAGTCCAGAAACATTGTCCAACACAGAGAAGGAGGATGAGTCACTTAGGTTAGAAGTCTCGCAAAATAGGACTGGGAAAGAGCTGCATCATCAGAGTGAAACCAGCCTCACTCATATGGATAAGGTAAACTTTTCAGACCTCCATTTGCTGACATGGCACCACTCAAATTGAGGAGAAACAGCAGCAAACTTCTATTAAACATTGGAATATGGAATGTACAAAGTATGAATCTAAGAAAATTGGAAGTTGTCAAAAACGAAATGCAACACGTAAAGATTGATATCCTACTCATTAGTGAGATGAAATGGACTTGTTTTGGCCATTTTGAGTCAGACAACCATATGATCTACTATGCTGAGAAAGGCAAATTGGAGAGGAATGGTGTGGCATTCA
>NW_006921646.1:12438018-12439013 GCF_000298275.1 Orycteropus afer afer
ATGAAGAAAGCAAGAGATCACTAAAAAGATGAGAAAAGAAGACGAAAATGGATGACAGAAGTGACTCTGAAACTTGCCCTTGAGCAGAGAGTAACTAAAGCAAATGGAAGAAATGACAAGATAAAAGAACTGACCTGAAGATTTCAAAGAGCAGCTTGAGAACACAAAGCCAATTACTATAATGGAATGTGCAAATACTTGGAGTTACAAAACCAAAAGGGAAGAACACACTTGACATTTCTCAAGCTGAAAGAATTGAGGAAAAAAATTAAGCCTCGAGTTGCAATATTGAAAGATTCTATGGGCAAAATGTTGAAAGATGTAGGAAATATCAAAAGAAAATGGAAAGAATGCATAGTCACTGTACCTAAAAGAACTAGTTGATTTTCTTCTATTTCAGGAGGTGGCATTTGATCTGGAGCCAATGGTATTCAAGGAGGAAGTCAAAGCTGCAATGAAGGAATTGGCAAAGAACAAGGCTCCAGGAATTGACAGAATACCCATTGAAATATTTCAACAAATGGATACCCCACTGGAGGCACTCACTAAGTTATTCCAAGAGATTTGGAAGACAGCTACCTGGCCAACTGATTGGAAGAGTTCCATATTTGTAACCATTCCAACTGACTGGAAGAGATCCATATTTGTAACTATTCCAAAGAAAGGTGATCCCACAGAATGTGGAATTTATTGAACAATATCATTAATATCACAAACAAGTAAGATCTTACTGAAGATAATTCAAAAACAGTTGCAGGTGTCCATCAACTGAGAAATGGATAACCAAATTATGGTACAGACACACAATGGAATACTGTGTAATGCTAAAGAATAATTAGAATCTGCCAAATACCGCATACCATAGATGAACTTGGAGGACATTATGCTGAGTGAAATAAGCCAATCACAGAAGAACAAATATTGTATTAGTCCATTATTGTAAAAGTCAAGGAAAGATTTATCTATGGAAGGAAATTTTCTTTGTTGGTTACCAG
>NW_006921646.1:12440142-12443354 GCF_000298275.1 Orycteropus afer afer
AAAGAATACCAGAAAGAAGTTTACTTGTGTTTTACTGATTATACAAAAGCATTCAGTTGTGTGGATCAAAACAAATTATGAGTAACATTGAGAAGAATGGGAACTCCAGAACACTTGATTGTATTCATGAGGAACCTGTATATAGAGCAGGATGCTGTTATTCAAACAGAACAAGGGGACAGTGTTTGCTTTAAAATCTGCAAAGGAGTTTGTCAGGATCCTTTTTCCGTACTTATTCAATCTGTGTGTTGAGCAAATTATTTTTGATTACATGGTTTAAAATCAAGAAAGGAGTGTGTCAGGTTGTATCCTTTCCCCATACTTATTCAATGGATATGCTGAGGAAATAATCCAAGAAGCTGGACTATATGAAAAAAAAAACATGGCATCAGGATTGGAGGAAGAATCATTAACAACCTGAGATATTCTGAGGACACAACTTTGCTTGCTGAAAGTGAGGATGACTTGAGGCACCTACTGATGAAGATTGAAGAATACAATCTGCAGTATGGATTACATCTCAATGTAAAGAAAACAAAACTCCTCACAACTGGAGCAATAAGCCGCATCACGATAAATGGAGAAAAGATTGAGGTTGTCAAAGACTTCACATTGCTTGGTTCTACAATCGATGCCAATGCAAGCAGCAGTCAGGACATTAGACAATGCATACCACTGGGCAAGTTGTCCACGAAGGAACCTCTCAAGTGCTGAGGAGCTAGGATGTCTCCTTGAGAACTAAGGTGCACCTTACACAAGCCATGATATTTTCAACTGTCTCATATGCACATGAGAGCTGGACAATGAACAAGGAAGACTGAAGAAAAGTTAATGCTTTTGAGTTGTTGTGCTAGTGAATAAAGCTGAAAGTACCATGGATTGCTAAAAGAACTAACAGATCTGTCCTGGAGGAAGTGCAGCCAAAATCCTCCTTGGAAGCAAGAATGGCCAGACTTTGTCTCACCTACTTTGGTCATGTTGTGGGAAGGGCCCATTCGCTGGAGAAGGATGTTGTGCTTGTTACGTTGGAGGGTTTACAAAAGAGTGAAAGGCTTTCCATGAGATGGATTGACACTGTGGCTGCAACAATGGGCTCAAATATAGCAAGGATCGTGGAGCTGGAGCAGGATCAGGTGGTGTTTTGTTCTGCTGTGCATGGGGTCGCTATGAGTCAGAAATGACTCAACGGCACCTAACAACAACAACAGTATTAACCAGACTTACTTATAGGAATATGGATATTATCCTATCAATGACAGCACTGTACTTCAGGTAAGATCTTGAAGCATTCTTTGTGATGATGAATGTCACACCATTCCTCTTTGTCATTCCCAGCCCAGTGGATCACATGGTTGTCTGATTCAAAATGGCTAAAACTGGTCCATTTCAGCTCATTAATGCTTAGGATATCTATCTTTATGCATTCCATTTCATTTTAACAAGTTTTAATTTTCCTAGATTCGTAATTCATACATTCCATGTTCCAATTATTAAGGGATGTTTTCAGCTGTTTCTTCTCATTTGGAGTCATCAAATCATCATCCACATCAGCAAATGGAGGTCCCCAAAGCTTTACTCTATCTGAATCATTACGGTTGGCTCTACTTCGAGCAGTCAGCTCTTTTCGCACTTGTATTTTGAGTGCCTTTCCACCTTAGGGGCTCATTTTCTGGCGCTATATTGGACAATGTTTTAGGGCTATTCATAAAGTTTCCAGTAATATATCAGACAGTGTTTCACTGCTTTTCATAAGGTTTTTACTGGCCAATTCTTTGAGAAGTGGATGACTTCCTCCTTCTTTTGCATGTTTCATTCTGAAAGCTCCACTAAAACCTGTCCATCATGGATAACCCTGCTGCCTTTTGAAACACCGGTAGCATAGCCTCCAGCCTCAAAGCAATACATGAGCCACCACATTAAGACAAACTGACAGACAAGTTCGTCCCCCTCTCTCCTTTAGCTGTTCCAAACTGCCCCACTCACTTCCTGGCCTCCCTAGCTATTTCAGCTCACCACTAGCTCCTGCTTCCTTTCTTGGCTTCTCCTACCTGTTCTGGCCCACTGCCAGCTCCCGTTTCCTTTCCTGGCCTCCTTCTAAATGAGATATTAAAACAAGCAAACAAAGAATGAAACAAACAAAAAATAAAAACTGAATTTGCAAGAACTTAATTAAACTTTGTCAGTTGTTACTATATCAAAGGCAGAAACAAATGGAGGCAAGATTCAGGAGCTGCATGTTGCCTCAAGATTGGCCTAATTATGGATGAAAGTCTAGATGCATACCCTCCAAATATAGCAAAACATATTGCTTCCATTTTGTGTGAGACTCCAACCCTTTTGACAGGTTCAAGATCGAATCATCAGATTCAAATGAATCAAGTGTTACATCTTTAGAAAAGAGAGGGAGTGATAAGGGTTGATACTGGAAAATGCAATTGAAACATAGAGGTCTCTGTAATGCCAGAGGGGCTGAAATGAGTTGCAAAACATGTTAGTGAACTCAAATAACAGTTTATATTCATTTATTCATTTTAAGTGGAGAACAGTATTTCCCCTAGGTCATTGTCTGCTCCTGAAAAGTGCAGAACAGGCTCATTAATCTTATGGACTATCCTCCAGCAAGGACTGCTATCAGAAGGAAAGTGTTAGTAAGTAAGCAAAGTAACATCTCTCATTTTCTCATTTCTCCCAAACAGAAGATCTAGATCGTTCCTTGTTATGCAAGAAATGGAGAATTATATATATATATATATATATATTTATGGTATTTGTTGATGCATTCCTGAGTTTCTCGAGAACTAATCAGTTTCCACCATGTTTTTGAGAGAAAATAATTATAATACTCTTAAGAAAATGAACAATGTAGAATTCTCTCTTCTAAACACATTTTATTTCACCTTAAGTTTCTAGGTTATGGTCAAATATACATATTGCATTTTAGCACATTTTCAATGAATATTGCTGTATTTAAAACTATTAATTGGAATTGTACAAAGACAATTATTCATGCATTATATTTCACCTGAGGAGAGAACCAAATACTACTTTGAAACAGGAATAACTTGAGTTACAAAATGAAATTACATGTAGAGCACTTTAATATCCAATTGGCAATTCATTAAATCTTTTCACAATTACTTTGAATTTGTTGGATGAAACATTTGCTACAAATCATTGCTATGAAGCATCTAAAATAACTTAAAAAATGAGCT
>NW_006921646.1:12445464-12463960 GCF_000298275.1 Orycteropus afer afer
GTCATGAGACAAAGTGTATGTGAACTGCTGTATGGAAAGTGTATTTACTCTGTAAATTTTCACCCAAATCACAACAAAAAGAAAAAAGAAAAGAACAGAAGCAATTGGGTAAAAGGCTAGATTCTCTACAGAAGCAAAAGCAGTGAAGTGGATAGACAGACAGATGATAGGTAGATAGATACAGATTTAACTCAAGAAATATCTCACATATTTGTAGAGTCTGGCAAGTTCCAATTCCATGAGTCAGGTGTTGGACTGGAAGATCCTCCTGATTCACATGGTTGCAGGGTCTCACAATTCCACAGTCAGTAGCAGGTCAGATGATAGCCTGCTAGCTCAAGTCCTAGGAAATGGAGGTCAAATGACGACAAGCTGGATGTAGGATCTACTTGACTTTTAGTCCTCTTCTGCCAAGGTTACCCTTTGGTGGAGATTCACATGAGATAAAAATATCTTCATTTCTTTAGTCCATTAATAGATGTCTATTCACATACCTCTTTCCTACACCTCCTTTTCACGAATTTTCAATCATGTTCTTTCCAGATTCCTGACAATCCAGACAAACTGTTGGTCACAGCCCAGCAATCAGTATACAATCACAAATCTGGCCACTTGTTATCCAAAGTAAAATGAACAACCAGGTGCACTGTTCAAAGTTCTGCCCAATGGGAGGATTTCCGTTCACCATTGTTCTTCAGGGAGGTGGCTGAAAGGGGTTGAAGTGTGCTGCTGTCCACTTTTGAGTGGTGCCTGCACATAATGCAGAACCATCTGTAAACCAGGTGCATACATTTTCTCTTCCTCAGTCAACTAATCTTAAGGAAATCCCCATGAGGCTGCAGTTGCAGGGAGAGGGAATTTAATGTGACAAGAGTAGAGACCAGGAGCATTTAGTGCACTTCCTCATGCAACTTACTTGTACCTTCATTTCCTGCTTGAGCCCAATCTCATATATACCACTTCCATTTAATGAAGGAATGCTGCTGTGTACATTCAACTTTGTGACTCCATGGGTCAAACAACACCCAGTTCATGACTGGACAGCTAAATTTTCATGGTGACTTGGTGGCTCATGATTAAGCATTCAGTCTCTATTAAAGCCCATTAACCTACCAAAAGCTGTTTTTCAATAGAAGAGTAGTTACCAGCAGAAGATGGCAGGGGTTTGCTCCAAAAATCTAAAAGTTGGTGCTTTAATTCACCAATAGAGACTTGCAAAAGACTCCTAACAGCATCCCTTTCTGCCAGAGACTTCAAGCACCATTGGATCAGCCAGATCTTATGGCCCAAGTGGCAGATTGGCTTCCATGACAACCCAAACTAGTTGTAGAGCTTTTTCTTGTTCTGTATTCCACTCAAAACTAGCAGATTTTTGAATTACTTTATAAATAGGCTGGATTAGCACACTCAAATAAGGAATATGTTACCTCCAAAGTCCATAGGGGCCCACCAAACATTGATTCTCCTTTATAGTTGTGGGAGGGCCAGATGCAACAATTTATCCTTTACTTCAAAGTAGTATTTTGACATGGCACACATGACTGGACTTCTAGAAGTTTCCCTGAGTTAGGAAGCACCTGAATTTTTGTTAGGATTGATTCCTCACCCTCTAGAACACAAACATCTTATCAATAATTTTAGAGTCATTGATACTTCTTCCTTACTAGATTCATTGAGCATAATGTCTTCAATATAATGAATTAGTGTAACGTCTTGTGGAAGGGAAAGGCAATCAAGGTCCCTGCAGACCACATTATGATATAGGGCTGTTGTTGTTTTTAGGTGCCATCAAGTCAGCTATGACTCATAGCAACCCTATATACAACAGAACAAAACACTTGCCAGGTTATGTGCAATCCTCACAATCCTTCCTATACCTGAGCCCTTATTGCAGCCACTGGGCCAATCCACCTCACTGAGAGTCTTCCCATTATTATTGAACCTCCACTTAACCCAGTACGATATCTTTCTCAAGGGAGTGGTTCCTTCTGTTAGCATGACCAAAGTAGCTTAGACAAAGTATGGCCATTCTCTCTTTCCAAGGTGCATTTCATCAGCACTTTTCCAGGACAGATTTGTAAGTTCTTCTGGCAGTCCATGGTGCTTTCACTGTTCTTCACCAATATCACAACTCAAATGCATCAGCTCTTCTTCAGTCTTCCTTATTCATTGTCCAGCTTTCTCATCCATATGAAGCTATTGAAAATACCATGGCTTAGGTTAGGCATACCTTAGTCTTCAAAGACTCTTCAGCACTTTAAAGAGGTCTTTGGCACCAGATTTTCACAGTTGACTATGACATCTGATGTCTTGACTGCTGCTTCCACTAATGTTGATTGTGGACAAAAGAAATATGAAATCTTTGACAACTTCACTCTTTTCTCCATTTATCACGATGTTGCTTACCGGTCCAGTTGTGAGGATTTTTGTTTTCTTAATGTTGAGCTGTAATCGATACTGCAGACTACACTTTAATTTTCATCTGTGAGTGCTTCAAGTCATCCTCACTTTCTGCAAGCAAGGTTGTGTATTCTGCACATTGCAGGTTGTTAATGAGTCTTCCTCCAATACTGATGCCATGTTTTTCTTCATATAGTCCAGGTTTGTGGATTATTTGTTCAGCATACAGATTGAATAAGTATGGTGAAAGGATACAACTCTGTCACACACCCTTCCTGATTTTAAACCATGCAGTATCCCTTTGCTCTGTTTGAATGACAGCCTTCTGGCCTATGTAGTTTCCTCATGAACACAATTAAGTGTTCTGGAATTCCCATTCTTCTCAATGTTATCCATAATTTGTTATAATCCACACAGTCAAATGCTTTTACATAGTCAATAAAACACAAGTAAACATCTTTCTGATATTCTTTTCTTTCAGCCAACTTGCATTTCTGGAAAGTCTCTGTCAATATACTGCTAAAACCATCCTAGAATTATCTTCAGCAAAAGTTTTATTTCCATGTGATACTGATATTGTTCAATAATTCCCACATTCTGTTGGATCACCTTTCTATGGAATGGGTGCAAATACGAATCTTTTTCAGTCCTTTGGCCAGGTAGCTGTCTTCTAAATTACTTGGCAAACGTCCAACTAAGTGTCCCAGCACAGCATCTGTTTGTTGAAACATCACAATGGGTATGCTATGAATTCCTGAAGCCTTGTTTTTCACCAATTCTTTCAATCCAGCTTCTACTTCTTCCTTCAATACCTTTGGCTCTTCATCATATCCCACCTCCTGAAATTGATGAACATCAAGAATTCTTTTTGGTATAGTGACTCTCTGTATTCCCTTCATGTTATTTTGTTGCTTCCTGCATCATTCAATATTTTGTCCATAGAGTCTTTCAATATCATAATTCGAGGCTTGAATTTTTTGTTCAGTTTTTTCAGCTTCAGAAATGCCAAGTTGTTTTTCCTTTTTTTGGTTTTCTAACTTCAGATCTTTGCACATTTCATTATAGTACTTGACTTTGTCTTTTCAAATTGCTCTTTGAAATCTTTTATTCAGCAAATTTGGATTTACATTTCTTCCATTTGCTTTAGCTACTCTCAGTTCAGGAGCAAGTTTCAGAGTTTCTTCTGGCATTCATTTTCATCTTTTCTTCCTTTCATTTCTTTTTAATGGCCTTTTGTTTTAGTCATGTATGATATTCATGATGTCACCCCACAGTTAATCTATTTTTCAGTCATTGGTGTTCTATTCTTCAGCATCAAATCTATTCTTCCAATGGTCTCTACGTTCAGGTGGGATATAATCAAGTTCATGTTTTGGCTCTCATGGACTTATTTTAATTGTCTTCTGCTTCAATTTGAATTTGGATGTGAGAAACTGATGGTCTGTTCCACAGGAAGCTCCTGGTCTTGTTTTGGCTGAAAGTACTGAGCTTCTCCATGGCCTCTTTCCACAGATACAGTTGATATAGGGCTAGAGAGTTTAATATTTGAAATACAACAATGCAGGTGTATTTCTAGTATTGCCATCTGAATACAAACTGATTCTGGTTTTCCTTTGATACAATAATAAAGAAAAAAGGCATTGGCTAGGTCAATAGCTGCATTATCAGGTACCAGCTGTATTAATTTGCTCAAGCAATGAAATGTCATTGGAATAGCAGCTGCTACTGGAATCACCATTTGGACAAGTTTAAAATAGTCCATTGCAATTCTCCAGGATTCATCTGATTTTGCATAAGATGTATAGGTAAGTTGAATGAGGATTTGGTGGGAGTCATCAACATTATATCTTCCAGATCCTTTATGGTGGGCCCTAACTTCTGTGATTCCTCTAGGAATACAATGCTCCTTTTGGTATTAATGTCCTAGGTAGAGGCTGTTCTAATGGCTTCCATTTGCTTTTACCACCATTGCAGTCCTGACTTCACATGTCAGGGATCTGATGTTCTACCAAATAGAGTATGTGTATTCCAATCATGTATTCTGGAACCGTGGCAATCACTGCAAGATGAGGTTAGTGACTCACTGGACTGACAGTGAGATAGACCTGAGCTAAGACTGCATTAATGACCTGATCTCCATATTCTCCCACTCTGACTGATGGGCCTCAGTAATGTTTTGAAGTAACGTCAATTTAGAGCCAGTGTGCAGTAATCTCAAAAATGTTTAATTTTTTTTTTTTCCTTCTCTTGTATGAACAGCAACTGCCATGAAAGGTTACAGATCCCTTTTGGGAAGACTGAGGGAGAGATTAACAGTGTAAATATTTGGGAATGTAGTTGCATCCTTCCTCAAGGGAACCTGGCCACCTCTCCATTCAAGAAGTGCTGGGCCTATAAACTGGCTGAAACATGGGACCTGATTGAGAGGTGGTGATTCTTATTCTGGCAATTTGAGTTAGGCTGGTCTTCACTTGAGCTAGAATTCTTTTGGATGTACAGTTCAAATAAATATCTAGTAGATTTGCCATCTATTTAATGTCTAAAGATACCATGACTACATAGTCAAGACCATAAGTCCATATGAATCAGACTATTCTTATTACAGATTACTTGATTTCTGAAAGGAAGAAAAGACAAAATGGATGTCAGAAGAGACTCTGAAACTGCTCTTGAATGGAGAGTAGAAGCAAGTGGAAGAAATGACGAGACAAAAGAGTTGAATAGAAGATTTCAAAGAGCAGCTCAAGAAAAAAGTAAGGTAAAATAATGAAATATGCAAAGGCCTGAAGTTAGAAAGCCAAAAGGGAAGAACACACTTGGCATTTCTCAAGCTGAAAGAACTAGAGAAAAATTCAAGACTTTAGTTGCAATATTGAAAGGTTCTATGGGCAAAATAGTGAATGACACAGGAAACATCAAAGAAACATGGAAGGAATACACAGAATCACTGTACCAAAAAGAACTGGTTGATATTCAAACATTTCAAGAGGTAGCATGTGATCATAAACCAATGGTATTGAACAAAATAGTCCAACATGTACAGAAGACATTAGCAAAAAAATAATGCTCCAGGAATTAATGGAATACCTAATTAAATGTTTCAACAATGGATCCCACACTGGAATCACTTTTTCATCTATGTCAAGTAATTTGGAAGACAGTTATTTAGCCACCTGACTGGAAGAGATCCATATTTGTACCCATTCCAAGAAATGTGATCCAACAGAATGTGAAAATTATTGAACAATATCATTAATATCAGATGTAAGTAAAATTTTACTGAAGATAATTCAAGGATGGTTGCAGCAGCATATTGACAGGAAACTTCCAGAAATGCAAGCTGAATTCACAAGAGGATGCAGAACAAGGGATATCATTGTTGATATTAGATGGATCTTGACTGAAAGCAAAGAATACTAGAAATGCATTACCTGTATTTTATTGACTATGCAAAAGCATTGACTGTGTGGATTATAACAAAATATGGATAACATTGAGAAGAATGGAAATTCCAGAACACTTAATTGTGCAATTAAGGAATCTGTACATAGACCAAGAGGCTTTCATTCAAATTGAACAAGGGGACACTCTATGTTTTAAAATCAGGAAAGGTGTGTGTCAGGGTTGTATCTTTTCACCATACTTATTCAGTCTGTGTACTGAGCAACTAATCTAAAAATCTGGACTATATGAACAAGAACATGCCCTCAGGATTGGAGGAAGATTCATTAAAAACCTGTGATATGCACATGACACAGCCTTGCTTGCTGAAATTGTACATGACTTGAAGCACTTACTAATGAAGATTAAAGAGTACAGTCTGTAGTGCTGATTACACCTCAATGTGGAGAAAATGAAAATCCTTTTGACTGGACCTATAAGCAATATCATGATAAATGAAGAAAAGACTGAAGTTGTCAAAGATTTCATATACTTGGATCCAAAATCAACACCAATGGGAGCAGCAATCCAGATATTAGACATTGTATCGCACTGGGCAAATCTGGTGCCAAAGACCTCTTTAAAGAGCTGAATAGCAAACATATTACTTTGAAGACTAAGGTACGCCTAACCTAAGCCATGCTATTTTCAATAGCCTCATATGCATGTGAAAGCTGGACAATGAATAAGGAAGACTGAGGAAGAGTTGACTTTTTGAGTTGTGATGTTGGCAAAGAATACTGAGAGTAACTTGGACTACCAGAAGAATGAACAAATCTGTCCTGGAAGAAGTACAGCTGGAATGCTCCTTAGAAGGGAGAGTGGCCACACTTTGTCTCACCTTCTTTGGTCATGTTGTCTGAGGGGACAATTCCTTGGAGAAGAACATCATGCTTGATAAAGTGGATGGTCAACGAAAAGGGGAAGGCCATCAGTGAGATGTATTAACACAGTGGCTGCAATGATGGGATCTAGCAAGGAGTATAAGGATGGTACATGACCAGTGAGTATTTTGTTTTGTTGTACATAGGGTAACTATGAGTCAGATAAGACTAGTGGGCACCTAACAACAACATTCTGATAATTAGTTTGACTCTGTTCTCCATTATGGTAACCATGCCTACTTTGTCTTTGTTCTTTAAGTCCTGCAGTTTTCCCATACCACTATGAGGTCCAATTAGTCCCACTGTAATTAATTCATTTAGGGCTGTTCTCACTGTTAAATATAACTTGCATAAAATAGCAGTGTCACAATCTTTAAGGATGCTGGAGCTCCTTTTACAAATTTGTTCCTCACCTTTGTGGTCAAAGATGTGTTCTCTGTACACTTCATGGATTGATCTTTGGGTCCGATCAATTAAACACATTCTCACATGCCAATTTCCCAAAGCCTTTGGATACCTTCTTCTAGAGTATACAGAGACACTTCAACTTGATATACTGTAGACTACTACTTAACTCATGCTACAGTAGACTAATCAAATAAACCTTAGATGCTTTTCTAATCTTCCAAGCTGAAATACTGAATGAAGAATCTGTGCTTAATAGGCTCATATCAATAACCTTGAATGATCCAACTTTATGTTCCTTGCATCATTATTCCACACTCTTAATAGCCATTACTACATGTACTCCCCAGGTTTCTGTTTGTATATATGGGAAAAGCAAAGCTTTTTGGAGTAGAGCATACCTCCTTCTGGGTCACAATTTGTGCTTCACACTTTGGACCTTTCTGGGACTTAAGTCAATATATAGGTCTAGAAGCAAAAATAGATGGTTAGTGTGGGACCTGAGAGCATTGTGCAATGTCTTGTAAGGCATCTTCCTCAGGTGATGCCACAGGCAACACCACAGACACAGCCCAGATAGTACCTCGGCTTCAGGCACAGCTGAGTTAATGTCATCACATGGGGGTGAAAGGATAATGGTTTTCATGGTGAGGGTCACTTAGCAGACAAAGAAGGTGTAATCTTTTAAAATGGGAAGGGTGGTGGTTTTGGTAGGAATAATTCAGCAGAATTTAGGTGTTCAATGTCCCCAGTGCTCTGACTGTGAGTGTATGTCCCCAGTTCAGGTTTCAGGATGCCATTTCTTCCCATAGAATGCTTTAAAAAAAAAAAAAAAAAAATTCAGATACGATTCAGAATTTGGAATTCAATTTGTGTTGTAATTCAGTCATTGTTATCAAGAAACTCTGGTTTTCATTTTTGGCAATATCAGTTTTGTTACTAAAGAAGTAAGACTTTGTTTCAGGGCACAAATAGGAAATTTCAGATCTTGTATGCAAGACTTGAGCCCTGAATTCATCTTTCTTTCTTTCACCAATAAAGTGGAAGAAAGACCAACCACTCAGCTTGTTTATTCTCATTCTGACAAAATTGTAAAATAAAACAAAAAATCCAATGTGCAATCACCTGGAGCCTTCTTTCACACAAATATTTGATGTATTGATGGTGATATTTTGCTTGTTTCTATTGCCACCTCACATCACAGAGTACCATTGTCCTCTTTACTACTGGAGGCAGAGTCATCTGTGTCTTTGAGACTTGCCAGTCTTGAAAAACAAGTTAGAAAATTCATCATTAAAATTTTATTTCTCTAGAGCCATGGTATTTTCAATAGCCTCATATGCATGTGAAAGCTGGATAATAAATTAGGAAGACCTAAGAAGAGTTGATGTTTTTGAGTTTTGGTGTTGGTGAAAAAATCTGAAATGCAGTACCAGAAGAACAAACAAATCTGTCCTGGAAGAAGTGCATCCAGAATGCTCCTTGGAAGAAAGAATGGCCGGACTTCATCTCACCTACTTTGGTCATACTGCCAGAAGGGATGATTCCCTGGAGAAGGATATCGTGCTTGGAAAAGTGGAGTGTCAGCAAAAAGGGGGAAGATCTGGAATGAGATGTATTGACACAGTAGCTGCAAAAATAGGCCCAGGTATAGCAAGGATTGTGAGGATAGTGCTCAACCTGGCAATGTTTTGTTCTATTGTACATAGGATCTCTGGTGCCATAGTGCCTAAGGCATTACTGTTAACCAGAGGCTGGAGGTTCAAACCCACCAGCCACTCTTTGGGAGGAAGGTTGGGCAATCACCTAACAACAACAATAGAGCCACTCTTGATACCAAATGACTTAGGCGGGGTTCTCTAGAGAAGCATAACCAATGATGAGTGTGTGTGTGTGTGTGTGTGTGTGTGTGTAGGGAGCTCTGGTGCCAAGTGTGTAAGGCACTCTGGTATCTTACGTGTATGTGTGTGTGTGTGTGTGTATGTGTATATATATATATATACACACACACACACTAAGGAGGTCTGGTAGCATAGTGCCTAAGGCACTTGACTCCTATCAGAAGGCTGGCAGTTCAAACCCACTAGCCACTCCTCAGAAGGAAAATTGAGAAATCTACTTTCATAGTGATACCTCCTTGGAAACTCAAGAAGGGGTTGTTATGAGTCAGATCCAACTGGTTGGGAGTGCTTTTTTTTTTTTTTGGTCTATCTATATGTATGAGAGAGATGAAGAAATGACTCCAATTGTGGAGGTTGTTGTTGTTGTGTTGTTGTTGTTGTTGTTGCTGTTGTTGTTATGTGCCATCAAGTCAGACCCAACTTATCATGACCCCTCCTTGGGTTTCCGAGGTGGTATCACTATGGAAATAGATTGTCCAACCTTCCTTCTGAAGAGTGACTTGTGGATTTGAACCACCAGCCTTCTGGTTAGCAGTCAAGTGTCTTAGGCACTATGCTTCCAGAGCTCCTTCCCAAATTCAGAGGTCAGGCTGAAAGTTTAAGGCTTCTCCTGACTCATGTGGTTTCAGGGGCCGACAAACCCACAATCAGCAGATGCCAGGCTGTCAGCTCATAGGCCTGAAGAAGCTGATAAAACACAAAATTAGCAGGTCAGATGATAGGCTCCAAGACCCAGAGGTCATAACAAGATCCAGAGGCCATACGATGACAATCTGGATGTAGTAGTCAGAGCAAGAGCAATGTATGTGGGATTCAGCCACACCTTTAAGAAATTTCCCTTTAGTCAAATAAGGGTGATGACCTGAATGACAGTGTGACTTGAGTAAAGGTAGTGATTTGAGTAAAGATGCTATTCTCTGAAGGGTACAACTCACGATACAACCCACCCTAATTTTACTTCATTGACATGTAGAGGTTAGAATTTGCAATACAGAAAATGGAAGATAGCTATTACATGAAATCATAAAAGGGAGGGTGATTACATAATACTGGAAATCATGGACTAGCCAAGTTGAGACATAACATTAAAATTGACACATAACATTAACCATAAAAAAGAAAAGAAAAGAAAAAAAAAAAAAAAAAAAAGCCTTACTGCTATAGAGTCAGATCCAACTCATAGTGACCCCTCCTTGGATTTCCGAGGCAGTATCACTATGGAAGTAGATTGGTCCATCTTTGTTCGAAGGAGTAGCTGGTGGGTTTGCACCATCAGCCTTCTGGTTAGCAGTCAAATGCTTTAGGCACTACGTCACCAGAGCTCCAACATTAACCATTACAGCATTAAAAGTATCTTTACCTGGGTGCAACAAGGGCTTACTCAACTAGTTTTGTAGAGTTCTTGGATAAAAGAAAGTCAATTGGCATAAATAATCCAATGTCCTTCCAAACTTGTTTGCTTGGAATAGAAATATGAAATCCTTGTGGTCATTGACAAAGCAGTTCTTCCCTAGCTTGTGGTTGGTAAAGTCAAAAAAGCCCTCTAATAAAACTACAATGCAAGTTTAAAGAGACTAGTCCAGTGAGTCAATGCTGAGATGAGTCATTGTATTAGTGAAGGAGATGATTTTGCTTTAATATCTGTGGTGGAGTTGAGGGTGTATAGGGAAAAGGCTAGAATTCCTTAGGATTAGACTATTAACCATGCCACAGCTATTGTGACTCTGTTCTTAGAAGCAGAATTTGTGCTCAGCAAAAACAGCTCTTTCAATAAGTCAAAAGACCTAACCTTGGTTCTCTTGGTGGAGTGTTTTACATTGGGATAAAATTTATTATATTCTCTTATTCTCAATAATTCCTTTGACACTGCAATTGACTGTCCATGATGTTTCTGTTGGGAGCATTGCTGACAATGTGCCCTGTGGGAAGTTAGACAGTGTCACTAAACTTCCAATTTGGCAACTGCTAGAGAGGTGCTGGGGTCAAAGCAACTCAGCTTATGCCTGGGATCTTACAAGATCCTTCATGAAAAGAGTTATACACATTTTTGTTCCTCATAACAGGCCCAAATAAACCACATGCTGCATGAAAAGAGTTCCATTAATTTCATGTCCTCATCCCCAAAACACAGGTGCCTAGATCAAGAGGCTACTAGTAGACACAGCAGCAGTCACCACACCATAATCTTTGTCTTTTCTTCAGTTAAGTCAGATGTGGTTGACCTCCCAAAGTTACACTCCTCCATTTCTTCTTTTTCGTGTTTTTTTAGCTATTGAGAGTAATAATTCTCCAAAACCTAATTTTTAAAGAGGTCTTCTTTAAAGTTTGTGTATCTAAAAAGCCCAAATGATGAATATGAATGTCATCCTCTGGAAAGATAGAAAATTAAATTTTAAATGATAGGGTGTATTTAAAATTTAATTTTCTATCTTTTCAGATGATGGCATTCAAATTCATTATTTGGGCTTTTTAGATATACAAACTCTGGTGATATAGTGCCTAAGGCATTTGATTGCTAACCAGAAGGCTTGGGGTTTAAACCCACCAGCCTCTCTTCAGAAGGAAGATTGGGCAATCTACTTCTGTAATGATACTCCCTCAGAAACCAAAGGAGGGGTTGCTATGAGTCAAATCTGAAACAAAGACAGTGCTTTTTTTTTTTTTTTTTGCATTCTTTGGACATCATATCTATTACATTTGGAGAATTGTTCATAATCATAAATGTTGGGGTAAGTAAAAGTACAAGGGTGGGTTCTCCATTTCAGGAATATTTTGGGGAGGAAATTTGAATCCTGCTCTAAAGAATATGATTACCATGTTTGAGTGGGTTTGATGGGTAGAAATGAGAATCTAGCATGCTCTTCAACTCTATGACAAAGAAATAAACCTCCTGATTCTGAGACTGCTTGGGGTTAGTACAAGTAAATCTGAAATTGCAGTCTGTATTCTGCAAAATAAAAATAGGTACCTTGAAAATCAACCAAGACCAAAAGCTAGTTTATTACATTTTTCAAGAGTGTGTGAATAATTTCTCTTAGCAAGATCAGCACAAGGCCAGTCCTTATGAGGAGGTTAAAGATGTCCCCAATGTCCAACTTCTCCAAACTGCCATGTCACTCCATAATCTCTAACATCAACTTCTTGTCCTCCCCTCAGTAATCTCCCTCCTATTTTAGGGTTCCGTAGTTTTCTATAACATCACACAGAACTCACAAATTCCCAAGGAAACAGCTCACATGGTAGTGGTAGAGGCTTGCAGGCTGGCAAGTCCCAGGTCTGTGTGTAGATATGGAGGATTCTCCCAACTCAAGTGGTTGCAGAGGTTGATGAGCCCAAATCAGCAGGTCAGATGACAGCTGCTGCTTCAAGTTCAGGGGTGAGATGATGAACCAAATGCAGAACCAGTGCAAGAGAGAGAGAACATTCCCTGTACATTCTATATATACCCTCATGGAAGCTAAGGGTGGTAACTTCAGTCACTCCCTCCAACAAGGTGGGACTCAAGATGCATTCCACCCTAAACAGGCATAGAGAATAAGATTTACAATACATCACAAAGTGGCTAGTGACTTGAGTCACACCCTCCAGCAAGGTGGGACTCAAGATGCATTCCACCCTAAATAGGCATAGGAAAAAGCACTGCCATCAAGTCAGATCTGACTCATAGTGACCCCTCCTTGGGATTCTGAGGTGGTCTCACTATGGAAATAGTAGATTGCCCAACTCTCCTTCTAAGAGTGGCTGGTGATTTGAACCACCAGCCTTCTGGTTAGCAGTCAAATGCCTTAGGAACTATGCCACCTTGTTGTTGTTGTTGTTATGTGCCGTCCAGTCGGACCCAACTCATAGGGACCCCCTCCTTCGGTTGCCGAGGTACTATCACTATGGAAGTAGATTGCCCAACCTTCCTTCTGAGAAGTGGCTGGTGGGTTTGAACCGCCAGCCTTCTGGTTAGCAGTCAAATGCCTTAGGCACTATGCTACCAGAGCTCCTAGGCCACCAGAGCTCCCTAAACAGACATAGGGATTAGAATTTACAATACATCACAAAATGGAAGACAATGACTAAAAGGGCCATATTGAGCAATTCAGGGTACTGAAGGTCACCCCCTGGCTCTTCTAGCTATTCGTCCTTTCACTCCTGAAAGAATAATTTGCCCCTCCCAGTCATCTTACCACTCCCTAAGTCATTAACAATTAGTCCTTCAATAGGGCAAACAGTTCTAAGGGTGTGGTTACTCCGGTGTCAGCCATTCAGGTCCGCTGCAAGTGTCCATCTGATTTGATCAGGTACTCCAAAAGTTTGTCTCATCATTACCCTTTCTGACCTCTGATAAAATTTAACTGATAGAATATTATTGCCTTGTTCTGAGTCTCTCTTTGGGTATCAGCATAAGTTAGATCCCCCCACTGCACAACCCGTTTATTCATTCCTTTACCTTAATCTATTATTTCTCCTTTCCATTTGTCATTTATTTTTACCCAATCTTCCCCCACATTGAGAAGGGACATCAGGTTCAGCTGCTGTGCCAGTCCAGATTGCTGGCAGAAAGACCAGTCTAGCAAGTGCTTCCACCTCAGTCCACTGCCATTCATGATGGGTACAGTGATACAGGTAAAAAACTAGTGGGTTATCTCAATCACTAGGCAAGATGATAGAATTCACTGTCAGCCCCAATTTTGCCAGATGGGGGGAAGGTACAATCCATCCTATAAGGATCTTGGGAATTCTTCAGTACAGGTTTAGGGTATAGTTACAGTCTCTTGTTTAGAGACCATCCCTACATCTGGCACCTATAGCTGCATCCCAGGTCCTGGGACCACAGGTTTTGGTAGGAAGAAAGCAATGTCAGGTGATGTGGGGGAGAATTATACAGTGGTGTCAACATTATCCCCTACCCTCTCTTCTCCAGACCTCCCAGAGAAATGTAGAAATCTGTCCAGTGGTGAGATGATGATGAACCAAACACCGAACCAGAGAAAGAGAGAGAGAACTTTTGAGAAAGTTCTCTTTACATGTATATATATTTTATATATACCCTCACGGAAGCTAAGCGTGGTGACTTGAGTCACAACTTCCAGCAAGGTGGACTCAAGATGCATCCTAACCTAAACAGGCATAGAGAATAAGATTTACAGTACATCACAAAATGGCTAATGACTTGAGGCACATCCTTCAGCAAGGTGGGACTCAAGATGCATTCCACCCTAAACAGGCATAGGGATTAGGATTTACAATACACCACAAAATGGAGGATGGTGGCTAGAAGGGCCATATTGAGCAATTGTACTTCAAAGTCCAACTGTATTTATATTTTATATTTATTTCAGTCTTATATTCACTGTACTTCAAAGACCAACTGTATTTATATTTTATATTTATTTCAGTCTTATATTAATTTTTAAATAAGTTCTGCTTTGCTTACTTACATCTGGACAAATAAGCAATATGATAAATGGAGACAAGATTGAAGTTGTCAAAGATCTCATTTTACTTGGCTCCATAATCAACACCCATGGAAGCAACAATCAATAAATCATATGTAGTATTGCACTGGGCAAATCTGCTGCAAGGGACCTCTTTAAAATGTTAAAGAGCAAAGGTGTCACTTTGAAAACTAAGGTGTGCCTAACCCAAGCCATGGTATTTTCAATTGCCTCAAATGCATGTGGGAGCTGGACAATGAATAAGAAAGACTGAAGAAGAGTTGATGCCTTTGAATTGTAGTTTTCCCAAAGAATATTGAATGTACCATGGACTGTTAGAAGGACAGACAAATCTGTGTTGTAGGAAGCACAGCTCAATGATCTTTGGAAGACCAAGAATGGCTAGAGTTCATCTTATCTACTTTATTCATGTTGTCAGAAGGCAGAAGATATCTGCCAGGAGAATGATATCATGCTTAATAGAGTAGAGGGTCAGTAAAAAAGGAGAAAACCCTCAATGAGATGGAATGACACAGTGGCTACAATAATGGGCTGAAGCATAGCAAGTATTGTGAGGATGGTGCAGGACTGGGCAGTGTTTCCTTCTGCTGTACATAGGGTTGCTATTGGTTGGAGTCAATTTGACAGCACCTAACAACAACAACAACTTTGCTTATTATCATGGTTGTCCAGTGATAAATCACATCCAAACTTTATAAAAATTCACATTTCATCTCATGGAATGAAGATTAGTTTTTTTGTTTTTGTTTTTGTTTTCCCAATTATAAATATAGGTATGGATGCATTTATTGGAAAACCTACTAATGAATAAGGCTAAGCACATGCTTTTAAAAGTGAAATGTTTCACTTTGCAACTGATGCATTGCAGGAAAGAAAATATATGTGTTTGCTAGTTATCTCCTCCCATTAAGAAACTACTCTTAACAGAGTATTTATTCTTGTGCATATTGGTAAATACAATGAATATTTACTTTCTTGGAATCATTTAACAAAGATGACTAAAACCATGTTTTTCAAGTTTTCCTTGATTATTTTATGCTGACGCTTTTTGGCCTCCTCTTACATCTCTAGCCTTCTCCAATTTCCTTTAAATATAAGCATTCACCAGAACTCCCTTTTTAGCCTTTGGATGCTCACATTTGGATATAAGAACTACTTAATTGCCAAAGACTCCCAAATCTATATCTCAGTTGTCTATCAACCCACCATCCATCTGTCAGTTTTTTGTACTGTGCTGGCTCGTGTGTTGCTATGATACTGGAAGCTATGTCATAAGTACTATCAGAGTCATCAATGATGGGCAAGTTTCAGTGGAGGTTCCAGACTAAGACAAACAAGTCAGAGTATTGTCTGACGTAACAATGAGCCCACCAGGATGAAAGTCACTACACAATAGTCATAGCAATGAGTTTGAGTATACCAATGATCATGAAGCTTCACAGGACCAAGAAACATTTCATTTTGTTGTCCATAGAGTCATCTTGAGTTGGAGCCAACTTGATGACAGCCAACAACAATGTGCCTAGTATATTCTGATGAACCCCAGTCCCCCATATTCAATTGTTCTCTGATTATCTTCACTTGTATATCTCTCATGCTTCTCATATTCATTGTTTCCGTAATTGGAGTCTATCCTTGACTCTATTATCTCCTATTCCCTTCCACAGATATCATATATATTAACCACTTTCATAAAGCTCCCCCTTTGTGCACTACCATTAACTTAATCATTCACCTAAACAATTTCTAAATCCCATTAACCACTTTACTTGCACCACTTCCTCTCTATCCCCTGTTGCTGACAGACTGACTTTTCTAAAATACAAATCTGTATCAATGTTATATTGTACAAGCTCCTAACTTCCTACAAGTGACTTAAATTTGCTCAGACCTTCCTAATGTTACTCTCTTTCATTTTCTTCATATAAATGCTTTCTCAAATAGAATGGAGGTTTTTGCAACTCTCCAATTTTGGTATGATTTTTTGCCTTTATGAATTCACAGATACTGTTACCAGGATCCATTGGTACACATTCTTCAAACATTTCATATAGCTAACTCTTTACTTAAGCGGGAAAGAAAAGAAAAAACGGTTATTGTGTCAAATACATTCATAGGCTTCTCTGTTCTGCAGTAAGTATTTATATGTATTTTTTCCTGCTCTTTCATTGTATCCAGTGCACATAGCACTGATTTTTCTGTTTCTACATTTGTACTGTTATTTTCTAGATACCAGGGCTATGTATTAACAATACTAGTTAATAAATTCACTTAATCCTCATAATAAACCTATGAAGAAATTGCATTCTAATTATGCTCCCTTTACAATTGAGTAAATTAAGCAACATAAAATTAAACACAAAATTGACCAAGGTTATACAGTGAGTAAGTGGCCAAAGTAGGGTGTAAACATAAGGAATTTGATGCAAAATTTACATTCTCAAGTGTTGAAGTATTTTTCCTTATATTCCTACCTCATACATAGTGCTAGCATACATTATAAATTCTATAAATATTGTTTAAAGACTAAATAAACTATCAATGGTTGGATTTAATCCCAAATAGATATTATAATACAAATACTATTCAAGAACTACAGTAGGTAAAACTCAAGGGCCTAAAACAGTACCTAGCTAATCTATGGTGTTTTGTAAATATTTGTTGAATAAATTCATTAAAGGGTCAACCATACATTGTCTTTCTTTTGTTCCTTATATAAATACAGCTCATTCTTGGTCAGAAAGGCTTCTTGAATCACCTGTAAAACACATTCTTTTCCCAAAAACATATTTATAGTTGTTTTCTCTGGTTAGAAGAAGCACAAAACCATTTTCACCTTCTCTTTTTTTTGAATAGACTAACAGGGCTATCATACTCTCATAATAACTCACTTCTGCAGAAAATGAGAATGGTTTCAGGAAAGTCACTTCTTATTTTTGTGTCTTTACTTATTGACTTGGGAAATGAAGAAATATTTAATGTAGAAACATTTGCCTAACTCTTCAGAAAAGCTTTGGGGAGAGTGAATAATGAAATAATGATTTCTAAAACACTAGCAGATTTGCAGCTAAAAATTGCTGTGAGATGTAAAGATGATGAGAATCTTAGGGAAACAGCCCATTTAATAGCCATTCACAAGAGAGGTTTAATTCTAAGAAGTGCTTAAAGAAGTGCTTCAATTGTGCTCTTAAAATCCAAGTGATTATTTTAGGAACTTAAAAAATGCCAACTTGGGTAGAAAACAAATACGCAAGTCATAAATATGTCACCTTTGCTAAAAATCAAATTCTGTCTCCTAAATTTAAAATGTAGTATGATTGGTTACTCTGTAAGAAAGTAAACAAAAAAGTGCTGAAGAAAACAGAAATAAGAATGTCTCAAACCACACAAAGCATAGTTATAAAAAGAATCATAAAAAACAGATCATGAAGCATATTCCATTTCCCAAATACTTCAATATAGTTTTCAGATACCAAATATCTTAGCAACTGTGTTTTTATACTATATATTGTAAGATAGAATAGAGTAATTATAAAGATGGATAAGATATGATCGTTTTTTATGTTAGTAAAGTATTTCTCTTCTGCACAGACTTGGATGGCTTTTTAAAAACTACCATGGGTTTTCATGTAATTCTTTAAGAGCCTAATTACTTAGCCTGAATGAACATATATTTGCAAACTATAACCTTTTAATGAAAAAATGTATCAATTTTTTTTAACTTAAATATTACCTATTATCTAGACAAATCACTCTTATTCACGTTTTCTTTTTAATGCATTTTGGTTACTCACATTGATACTCAGACAAAGGCATTTTTTTAATCTTTTAAGCAGAATTTTCACTTTAAAATAGTTTAATACTCTTAATAATTTACAAAAATAGTGCAATTTTCACCTAATTTCCCTCAATGATAACTTCCATGATAGCACATTGTCAACACCAGGAAATTAATGTTTCAAGTACAGGGAAAGGCAGAGTTTTAAATTATATATATGTATAAAAGAAAGATTGTAAT
>NW_006921646.1:12466452-12471605 GCF_000298275.1 Orycteropus afer afer
CATGCTGGAGGTACTCACTTGGCTATGCCAAAAGTTTTGGAAGACAGCTACCTGGTCAACTGAGTGGAAGAGATCCATATCTGTACCCATTCCAAAGAAAGGTGATCTCACAGAATGTGGAAATTATCAAGCAATATCATTAATATCACACATAAGTAAAATCTTACTGAAGATAATTCAAAAAATGGTTGTATATTGACAGAAAACTTCCAGAAATACAAGCTGGATTCAGAAGAGGACATGGAATGAGAGATATCATAGCTGATGTCAGATGAATCTTGGCTGAAAGCAAAAACAAGAAAGATATTTATTTGTGTTTTATTGACCATGATAAAGCATTCAATTGTGTGAACCATAACAAATTATGGATAACATTGAGAAGAATAAGAATTCTAGAACACTTAATTTTACTCAGGAGGAACCTCTACATAAACCAGGAGACTGCTGTTTGAACAGAACAATGAGATACTGCATGGTTTAAAATCAGGAAGGTGGTGTGCCAGGGTTGTATCATTTCACCATACTTATTCAATCTGTATGTTGAGCAAATAATCTGAGAAGATGGACTATATGAAGAAGAATGTGGTATCAGGATTGTAGGAAGGCTCATTAAAAACGTATGATATACAGATGACACAGTTTTGGTGGTTGAATGTGAGGATGACTTGAAGCATTAACTGATAAAGATTGAAGACTACAGCCTGAAGTATGGGTTACACTTCAATATAAAGAAAACAAAAATCCTCTCAACTGGATCAATAAGCAGCATCATGATAAATGGAGAAAAGATTGAAGTTGTCAAAGACTTCATATTACTTGGTTCTATAATCAACACCAATGGAAGCAACAGTCAAGCCACCAGAAGACCTATTGCATTAGGAAAATCTGCTGCAAAAGACCTTTTCAAGTGTTGAAGAACAAAGATGTCTCCCTGAAGACTAAGGTGTGGCTAACCCCAAACCAAAATAAAATAAAATAACATAAAACTCACTGCCATTGGGTCAGATCTAACTCATAGCGACCCCTTCTTGGGTTTCTGAGGCAGTATCACTACAGAAATAGTTTCCCCAATCATCCACCCAAGAAGAGGCTGATAGGTTTAAACAACCAGCCTTCTGGTTCACAGTCAAATGCCTTGGGCATTAAGCCACCAGAGTTCCCCTAACCCAAGCCATGGTGTTTTCAATCACCTCATATTCATGTGTGAGCTGGACAATGAATAAGGAAGACAGAAGAAGATTGATGCTTTTGAGTTGTGGTGTTGGTGAAGAATACTGAAAATACCACAGATTGCTAAAGAAACTAACAAATCTGCCCTGGCAGAAGTGCAACTAGAATGTTCCTTGCAAGCAAGAATGGCCAGACTTCGTCTCACCTACTTTGGTCATGTTGTGAGAAGGGACCGTTACATGGAGAAGGGTATCATGCTTGGTAAAGTCGAGGGTCAGCAAAAAATGGGAAGACCCTCACCAAGATGAATTGACACAGTGTCTGCAATGATGGGCAGTATAGCAGGGACCATGAAGATGGCACAGGACAAGGCAATATTTCATTCTGTTGTACATAAGGTCACTCTGAGTAAGAGATGACTCGACAGCACCTAACAACAACACACATATGTGCATTTCAGTATGCTGATTTTAGTAAGATATTTTCACATCCCACACACACACACAGACAGACATGCAAACACACACCCATGCACAGATATGCACAGAAATCCTTTCCTCCCAGTTTTTAATTGATGGTCTTTCTTTGTTCCAAGGATCCTTTTTAGACTGAAATTGTCAACTAAAGCTTTGGTTTCCAAAGACATTACCTTTATCTGATATATATTGAATTCAGACAAAATATGTCTATATATAAAATGTGTGTGTGTGTGTGTGTGTGTATACATATGTCTCTTATCATTATCTTTATGATCTTCTATCTTTGTTCTGAAGGAATTACCACTGCATGTGGCTATTTCTTCTTGGATCGCCAAGTTGTTTTCTTTTTCTTTTTTTTTTTTTTAATTTGTAGTTATTTTCACAATGAGCTGGCATGGTAACACTGTTTTTCTTTTTTTCAAAAAGGGCAAACATATATCACAATGAACATAAATAGTTAATCATTTTTATTCTGTACCAGATTATGAAGTAGTCAATTGAATCTGAATGTGAGGTTTTTGGAAGGAACTATAAAGAGCATTTATTATACAGTAGAGCAGTAAAGACCTAGGAAGTTTATATGACTGATCAAAGTTTGAACAATTATAATACTAGAAGCCATGTAATAATTTTTAATTTAATTAAAATAATGTTATTATTAAATATTTCACAGGTATATAAAGGTATCAGACATTATATAAAACCAGCATATATCTATCAGTAGTGTGTTTTAAAAATATTTTATCATATTTGTTTCAGATTTTTATCTTTAAAAAGGAATAAAAGAGAAACAATACTGATTTTTCAAGTTTATTTTCACAATAGCATGCTTCCTATTTTTCAACTTATAATGATTGCTGATTTTTTTTTAAGTTAATATAGTTTACTTCTCCAAGGAACTTCATCTGCTAGCACATTTGATTCTTCCCATACTCTTAGATGATATTTAAGGTAAACATTACTATCTGTATTTTACAGATAAGGCAAATGAAATATAGACATGTTAAATGATTTGCCTAAGATGTCCAAATGATTCAAAAAGAACTGGACCAACTCCTGATTGTAAGTCCTAAATGTTTTTAGTAGTATTCTGCATAAATCATAAAGCAAATGTCAGTATCAGAATATGAGAACAATATTAAGAGAAAAAGATCTTAAAGCACAGTCAGAATTACAATTTTTAATAAAGAATCTAAACCTGTTAATAGTTGATGATCTTCAGAGTGATAAAGTTTCTGGGAAAATTTAATAATCCTTTCTCACTCTCAAAAACTTCTAACTGAAACTTTATGTTGAAATAGCATTCTATTCTTTTCCAAATAGCTTTCGATATTATGGTTGCTTAATCATCTCCAAAACTGTACAAAGCAGTTATTTTTCAGTTACACATTTTGCCAATGAGAAAGTAGAATTACAGAAAATTCACATGCTTATTGTGGCTTAAGGATCATTGCTGGCTCAGTTGTTAAAATACTCAGCTGCAAACTGAAATGTCAGTTTTTAAATGCACCAGGCTCTCTGCAGAAGAAAAATGTGGTGATCTACTTCTGTAAAGAAGTATAACCTTGAAAGCCCTATGTTGTTGTTGTTATGTGCTGTCGAGTCGGACCCAACTCATAGCGACCCCTCCTTGGGTTTCCGAGGCAGTATCACTACGGAAGTAGATTGCCCCGTCTTCCTTCCGAGGAGTGGCTGGAGGGTTTGAACCGCCAGCCTTCTGGTTAGCAGTCAAGTGCCTTAGGCCCTACACTACCAGAACAGTTCTATTCTTGTAGTGTTGCTATGAGGTAGAATTAATTCAATGGCAATGGATTTGGCTCTGGTTTGGAGGTGGGCTTTGCTTTGGGCAAATCTGTTGCAAAAGGCCTATTTAAAGTTTTGTAAACAAAGAAGTCACTTTGATGACTAAAGTCCTCTTGGTCCAAGCCATGGTCTTTTCAATCACCTTATATGTATGCAAAAGCTGGACAATGAAAAAGGGAAACGGAAGAAATTGGATGTCTTTCAACTCTGGGGTTGGTGAACAATATTGATTATACAAAGCTGTTGGAAAAATGGATGAGTCAGTTTTAGAAGAAATACAACCAGAATGTTCTTTAGAAGGAAGGGTAGCAAGGCTTTAACTCACTTATTTTGGACAGATTATCGGGAAAGCCTAATCACTAGACAAGGATGTCATAGTTGGGAAAGTAGCGGGTCAGTGAAAAGCAGTAAAACCTTCCATGACAGATTGACACAATAGCTGCAACAATAAACTCAAGGCTATCAATGATTATAAAGATTGTGCAGGACTCCATGATGTTTCATTGTGTTATACATAATGTAGCCATAAGTTAGAGTTAACTAGATGAACAACTAATAACAACAATAATGGTTTTATGTCATCTGGGTAGATTCAAAAATTCTCAATGTCCAGGGCACATCTTATATCAATTAAATTATAATACCTAGGGGTGGGATCCAGATATCATCAATATATTTTAAAAAGTTCCAGGTGAAACACAGTTAGGAAACAGTGATTTAAGAAGTGATTGCACTGGGAGTTCCAGTAAAATGGTGGAATAGGTAGAAAGACTGCACAGATCCTTTTCAACAAAGAAAAGGGGACCTATTAACACAGATACAGAAGATAATCTTGCAACCCTGAGCTTTGAAAGGAAGGATATAGAAGTGGATTAAACTCTAACTAGTAGAAGAACTTGCATGAAAACACCAAAAAAGGAGACATATGGAGCTGCGGTCTGGCAGCGATTCTGATGGCACAGACAGTTTGGATATTGCCGAGTGGTGTTAGGACCTAAGAATTAACCTAAACATTGGCCCTGCTAGCCAGGAACTGCTTGGAGGACTGCACTGGTGATTGATGAATAAAAGCAGAAGGAGCAAAGAGGAAGGTGGCTGAGCTGTGGTCTTTTGCCTGTCCAAAGGCCCCAGCCATTTTGAATGTTTACAAGGAGTTCAACCATTTTGGATATTTAAAGTGACAGCATTCTCCCAGATTCCAGGAACTTAATAGGCTCCACTTGCCAGGAACCACCAGGACATTCCAGATGCCAATGACTGGAAAGATGCAATATTCCTCTTACTACTCTTATACCCCATACCCTCTTGGTGAATAGAGGTGCAGCCATCCTTCACTACCACCCACCTTCTGGTTTGGCAGGAATTGCATCCTGGCCTGTGTGCTCATACTGAACCTGGGTGCCCTGGCTCGTCCAGCCCAGATTTTTTTTTTTTTTTTTTTAGTTTGTTTGTTCTTAAATTATTATTATTATTATGGTTCTTTTTTATTATTATTCCTATTCCTTCCTTCCCAGGTTCTTGTTTTCAGCTTTTTATCTCTTTCCTATTCCTGGTTCCAATTTTTTCTTTCTTGTAGTTAACTCCATTCCTTATTTTTCTGTTTGCATTTTTTCACATCTTTGTCTTCATTATTCTTCTATATTCCTTTTTTTCTCTTATTGTCCTATCCTCAGATATTGTCGGGTTTTTTTTTTTTTTTTT
>NW_006921646.1:12472790-12474225 GCF_000298275.1 Orycteropus afer afer
TTCCGAGGCAGTATCACTACAGAAGTAGGATTGCCCAACCTTCCTTCCGAGGAGTGGCTGGTGGGTTTGAACCACCAACCTTCTGGTTAGCAGTCGAGTGCTTTAGCAAATGAGGACAACTACAAACTCAAAAGAGGGAAAAATAGTGTAGTTACAGAACTTCCAAAAGATGAGGAAGTCAAGAGAGTTGGAAGATAGAATGGACTGTTATAACTCAGAGAGAAAATTTAAAATCACAGAGTAACCTCAAAGAAAAATGATATACAATCACATCACAATAAAAAAGAGGACAAACACAAATATTTAGCAAATACTAAAACAATAGCAAAAAAGGAAATGATAACACAATTCATAAACACAATGATCTCAGTACAGAAAATTATATGGAATAAAGAAACCAGGAAAGCATGAAAGAACACATAATAAAATGACAGCAACCAAATCGTACTTGTCAACAACTACACTGAATGTTAATTGACTAAATGCACCACTCAAGAGATAGAGAGTTGCAGACTGGCTAAGAAAACATAACCCATCAATATCCTGTCTACAAGAGACACACCTTAGAGACAAAGACAAAAATAGACTGAAAATCAAAGGTTGGAAAAAGATATATCAAGCAAATGGGAACCAAAAGAAATTAGGAGTAGTAATATTAATTTCTGAGGAAATTGACTTTAAGACAAAAACTACCATATGAAACAAGGAAGGAAACTATATAATGATTAAAGGTTCGATCGAACAGAAGATATAATTATAATAAAAATCTATGGACCAAACTAAAGAGCCCCAAAATACATAAATCACATTTTAACATAATTGAAAAGGCAAATAGATGACTCCATGGTTATAGTGGGAGATTTTAATGCAACACTTTCAATGAAAGGTAGAATGACTGGAAAGAAAGTCAACAAAGATGCAGAAGAGCTAAACAATAAAATTCACCAACTTGACCTTATAGATGTCTACAGAGCACTTCACCCAACAACAGCACAATACACATTATTTTCCAGTGCACGTAGAACATTCTCATTGATAGGCCATATGTTAGACCATAAAGCAAGCCTTAATAAATTTAAAAGCTCTGTAAATTTTCACCCAAATCACAATTTAAAGTAAGTAAATAAACAAATTTAAAAGCAATTGAAATACTGCAAAGCATCTTTTTAGGCCACAATGTTATCAAATTATAAATCAACAATAGGAAGATCAACGGAAAAAATGCAAAAACATGGAAACTGAACAACATCCACCTTAAGAAAGACTGGGTAAGAAAAGAAATTAAAAAATGAAATTAAAAAATCCTTGAAGCAAATGAGAATGAAAACACAATATATCAAACTCTTTGGGACACAACAAAAGCAGTGTTCAGAAGCCAATTTATAGCAATAAATGCACACATCAAAAAACACAACAAAAGTTTAAATCAACATCT
>NW_006921646.1:12485722-12498317 GCF_000298275.1 Orycteropus afer afer
GGAATAGAATTGAGAACCCAGAAATAGATCCATTGACCTATGGTCAGCTGATCTTTGACAAAGGGCTGAAATCTATTAAATGGGGAGGAGAATGTCTGCATAATAAATGGTGCTGGCAAAACTGAATATCCGTTTGTGGAAAATGAAACAAGATCTGTACCTCAAACAATACACAAAAACGAACTCGAGATGCATCAAAGACTTAAATGTGAAACCTGAAACAATAAAGGTCCTCAAGGAAAAATTAAGGGCAAATTTATTGTCTAAGGCATTTTGACTATTAACCAGAGGGCTGGTGGTTCAAATACACTAGGCACTCCTTTGGAGGAAGTTTGGGCAATCTACTTCCATTGTGATACTGCCTCATATACTCAAGGAGAGGTGTCTATGAGTCGGATCCGACTCAATGGCAGTGGGGTTACTATATGGCATAAATATACTATAAGGCATAACCCAAAATACACAAAGAGCAGAAGATAAACTAGATGAATGGGACCTTCTAAAAATTAATTTTTTTATGTGCTTGCAAAGACTTCTCCAAAAGAATCAAAAGAGAACCTACAGATTGGGAAAAAATATTCAGCAATGACATATCTGACAAGGGACTTATCTCTAGAATTTGTAGAAAACTCCAATACCTCAACAACAAAAAGACAAAAAATCCAATTAAAAATGGACAGAAGACATGAATAGACATTTCAGCAAAGAAGATACTCAGGTGGCCAACAAACACATGAAGAAATGCTCACGATCATTAGCCATCAGAGAGATGAAAATCAAAACAACAATGAGATACCATCTTGCCCCAGCACCAGTAGCAAAATTCAACAAGATAGAAAATAACAAATACTGACAAGGATGCAGAGAGTGGAACACTTTCACACTGCTAGTGTCAAATGATACAACCACTGTGGAAAGCAGTATGGGAATTCTTTAAAAAGTTGGAATTAGAAATATCATTTGACCCAACCATTCCATTACTAGGTATATATCCTAAAGAAGTGAGAGCCATGACAAGAACACATATATGCACACCCATGTTCATCACATCACTATTTACAACACCCAAAAGATGGAAATAACCTAGGTGTCCATCAAGTGAAGAATGGATAACCAAACTATGGTACATACATACAATGGAATACTGTGCAACCCTAAAGAACAATGTAGAATCTGCAAAACACCACATAATATGGATGAACTTGGAGGACATTATGCTGAGTGAAATAAGTCAATCACAGAAGGAGAAATATTGTATTAGTCTATTATTGTAAAAAGTCAAGGAAAGGTTTATATATGGAAGGAAATTTTCTTTGTTGGTTACCAGAGGTGGGAGGGGAGGGCAGGGAACACTTTTACATAGGCAAAGACAAGTATTGATTTGGAACACTTTTAGATAGGCAAAGACAAGTATTGATTTGGGTGAAGAGAAGGGTAATGTACCAAATGTGAGTGATCAACCCAGTGGCACTGAGGAAGGGGAAGACAAAGATATATGGGAGGTGCAGACAACAAAGCTGAACCCTTTTGCACATGCAGTACTGCATTGTCAGTGAAGGCAAACATGGATACACGGGTGGATAGATGGGTGGACAGGCTGATCTATTAGGTATGTCTATGCAGGAAGGAGTGCCCAAGACCATGTATGTGATTGACAGACAATGTTTCTATAAGTGTATTGTTATGTTCTGTAAGAATTCCCACGTATATAGTACAGCTGACAAGGGACAAGGTTATAGTCACTTCTAGGCCACAGCTAGCTGTGGGAGGAAGGGAGCAAGCAGTTGGACCTGTGGGTTCAAGACCATAGTCACAAGGGACATCAACCTCAACTGGCATAACATACTAAACAAAACATTGCTCCACATTCTACTTTGGCAAGTAGCAACTGGGATCTTAAAAGCTTTCAAGTGATCATCTAGATGCAACAATGAGTCTCTTCTCATCCAGAGCAAAGAAGAATGAAGAAAACCAAAGATGCCTGGAAACAATTAGTCCAAGCAATTGGTACACCATGTGATCCTCAGCCTATATGACCATGAGACCAGAAGAACTAAATGGTGCACTGCTTTCACTGTGAACCACTCAGAGGGAGATCTATGTAGGTGATCCTGTATAGAGTGGTAGAACAATGTGGAACAAAACTCAAAATCATTAAAAAAAAAAAAAAGGGATGGGACAAGTTTGCTGGTCTGATAGAGCCTGATGGAACCTCTGAGATTATGGTCTCTAGCTGTCCTTCAGGTCTGGAACTGAACTCACTCCTGTGGCTTCCAGCCAAACAAAAGACAGGCATATTAAGTGAATATTTACACTAGGCAGATACACTCCTTGGAGAGAACAATTCTCATGGGAGAATAGAAAGGTTGTGTATGCACGGGGAGACAGTTCAGGGGGCAGAAGTCCTTGGAGGGAAAGACAGGAAAGAGGTTATGGGGAAGTAGGAGGGAAGCTGTGGCATTGTGGGAAATTGTAGTCAATGTCATGAGACAAAGTATATATGAGTTGCTGTATGGAAAGTTAATTTGCTCTGTAAACTTTCACCCAAATCACAATATGAAAAAAAAAAAAAAGTGATTGTACTATATTTCAGAGCTCTGGTGGCACTGTGATTAAATCATTGGGTGCAAAGCGAAAGGTTGGTGGTTCAAACCCACTAGGTGCTTCATAGGAGAAAGATGAGGCAGTCTGCTTCTGCAAAGAGCAACATCCTTTGATACCCTGTGGGGAAGCTCTATGCTATCTTATAAGTTTGCTATGAATCAGAATTGAGTCAGTGGCAGTGGGTGGTGGGAAACTACAACTACCTGGGGTTCCTAGTTTAAGGCTTCTTCCATTACAATGTGAAAGTGCAGTCACAGAAAAGTTTCTATTCTATTGATTTTTATTATTTATTTCCTATATTATTAAGATATAGATATTTATATGCAGTCATCACAATATTTTTGACCCTAAATCAAGTTGCGGATGAAGGGGCAAATTTTCATGTTAGGTACAGGCCTTTAATAACCTTGGTTCTATTTTTAGCTCACTCCATAGACATTTGTGAAGTCATTTTGTAACAGCAATGAATACAAACATCTCTTTAATTTTAATTTTAAATGTAATTCAAAATTAAATGAAAACATTTAGAAGGATTTCTACATTATTGAAATGGAAATAGGAATGTTATGAATCAAAGTAATACAACTTGCTTTATCTATAAACTTCACACACTAAGCATCTTAGATGAGATCAGGAGACAAGTTATGTCCAGTCACTTTAGTAATGATTTACCACCCAGTACTCTTCTCTTGATAGCTTATTAGCAATTCTCTGAGAAACCTTAGAATATATATCTCTCCCTCCTATTCTTGGATCAAGAAGATAAGTTAGGAACCATCTAATGTAAATTTCATGTTTTGAGTCCATACCATACAACAGTCACAGACTAGAAATTCTCCAACAGTCTCCCAGAAACGGAGTGAGTAAATCTACATTTTTGTCTTTCATGACCTTGGATAATATCAATTCAGAAATGAGAAAGCAAGGGTTTAAAAAAACCTTATTGATTATCTACTATCACTGAGGGTCTTTAGTGGTAAACATAAAAATTATGAATCTAAATTATGCATGGTTCTGAAACTTAAGAAGCTCTTAGATTTATAGTTGTCTGATAGGGAAGGAGAAGCATTCTACCAATATGAATAAGGGAATTATTTTACCAGAAGTATTTGGAGGATAATGTGTCCCATTTTGCCATTTGACATCTTTTGGCTGTAATATACTATTAGGCTTACCTTTTCCTGATAGTGTAAAAATCATCCTTAAAACCATGACACACCTCATTGAACTTTTTATTTCTACATTGGAGAAGACAATCTTCAGCTATAACTAGTAGTGAATTAATTTACTACTTGGATTAAGAGTAAAGTTATTGAAAGTGCTTTGAACAATTTAACAATGCAGACTAATAGAGCCCCTTAATTTTGGCACTGTAAATTTTTATGAATTTTAATCAATGTAACATTTTCATGAGTCAAATGCCCTTTTCAATATGAGAAAATTTTAAAGGACATTAATATTTTTTTTTTTAATTATCTAATGAAACTGCTTGCAATGTCCTCCTTTAGAAAAGCCTAGTTCTTAAAACCTAGTATACAGATAAATGATTATTCATGAATAGTCATTAAAATAAATTTAAAATAAAATCAAGGCTTTCTGCATTTTATTCAATCACAAATCCTTTAAACTGGATTTATTTTATGACCTGGATCTCAAATATCCCATCTTAGGTAATTCACACAGCACTCAAAGATATTTGATTCTCTCTTTTATTGTTATAGTAGTATTGATTGATTGATAATATCAATGATTTTATCATACAACTTTATGTTAGAAGAAATTGATACCAGTCTGGTGTTTCTAGATTATCATTCTGATTACCTACTATATAAACAAATTAATACATTATATTAGGATAGGCATGCATGCCTTGCCCTAATCCTATTATGTAATGGAGAAATGTTTTTTTAATATGATAATTAATTTTCTACTTGGATTAAGAGTAAAGTTATTGAAGGTGCTTTGAACAATTTTACAATGCAGACCAATAGACCCCTTAATTTTGAGGTGATGAATCTAAAGCAGAGTGGAGAAAAATGTCATTTGAGCATATAAATTTAAAGGATCCTTGAAAGTTAAAAAAATACACAGGGATAAATTTTATGGAGAAATACAATAAAGAAATAAATGTCCAAAATAAATGTTGGATTATGTGTGGGAGTGGTGGGTCCAGAATCAGTGGATGAAAGAAGTAGAAAGAGCCCTAAGACATTTTTCACAATTAAGTAGGTGCTAAGTTAAGAGAAGGAGCTCTGGTAGCATAGTGGCTCAGGCACTTGACTGCTAATCAGAAGGCTGGCGGTTCAAACCCACCAGCCACTCCTTGGAAGGAAGATGGGGCAATCTACTTCCGTAGTGATACTGCCTAGGAAACCCAAGGAGGGGTCGCTATGAGTTGGGGCCAACTCGACGGCACACAACAACAACAACAACAACAAAGTTAAGAGAAAGGAACCCAGGTGGTACGATACTTATGCACTTGTATGCCAACCAAAAGGGTGGCAATTCAGACCACCCAGTGACCCATGAGAGGGAGACCGAGCTATCTATGTCTGTAAAATTTACAACTTAAAAAACCCATGGGACAATTCTATGCTGTCTCTATGTGTCAGTGGGGTCACTATGAGTTGAAATTGACTTGACAGCACCTAACAAAAATAAATTTAAAGAAGCTAGGCCATTTTTACAGTTGTAGAAGTATATAGACAGAGAACTGCCAGAAATTTAAGCCAGATTCAGAAGAGGACATGGAAGAATGGGTATTATTGCTGATGTTAGATGGATCTTGACTGGATCTTGGACTCTATTGCCTATGCAAAGGTATTTGATGTGTGGATCATAACAAATTACAGCTATCATCTTGAAGGATAGGAATTCCAGAACACTTAATCATTTTCATGAAGAACATGTACACAGACCAAGAGAAACTCAATCAAACAGAACAAAAGGGATACTGCATGGTTTAAAATCAGAAAAGGTATGCAGTAGAGTTGTATCCTTTCATCATACTTATTCAAACTGTGGTCTGAGTTAATAAGCTGAGAAGCTGGACTACATGAAGAGGAAAATGACATCAGAATTTGAAGAAGACTCATTAGTAGCTTGAAATATGCAAATGACACAACTTTGTTTGCTGTAAGCAAAGAGAATGTGAATCATTGATGAAGATCAAAGATTTTACCTTCAGTATGGACTACATCTCAACAGAGAAAACAAAAGTCCTCACAACTGGAACAATAAGAAATACCATGATAAGTAGAGAAAAGATTGAAGTTGTCAAGGATGTCATTTTACTTGGATCCACAATCAACGTCCATGGAAGCAACAATCGAGAAATCAAATGATGTAGTGCATTGGGCAAATCTGTTGGAAAAGATCTCTTTAAAATGTTAAAGAATAAAGATATCACTTTGAACACTAAGGTGTGCCAGACTCAAACCACTATATGTTCAATAGCCTTATATGCATGCAAGAGCTGGACAATGAATAAGGAAGACCAAAGAAGAGCTGATATATTTGGATTATGATGTTGAGTAATATTGAATATACCTTGGATTGCCAGAAGAACAGACAAAGCTGTCTTAGATGAAATGCTTCTTAGAAGCAAGGATGGCTAGACTTTGACTCTTGTACTTTGGTCATGCTGTCAAGAGGCACTAACACCTGGAGAAAGATATAATTCTTGGTAAAGTAGATGGTTTGACACTCCAAAAACGTGTGGGAGTGGCATCTTCTGACCTCCACTAACTTCATTCCCACAAGGGAGAGAAAAACGTCATCTGCATCAATAGCCTAAGGCTGGTTCCATGAAGTATATGTCAGACCTGCTGCAAAACTCCAACCTTTTTACCAATTTTGACATGGTAGCATACTGCCGAAGATATTTGACTGCTAACCAGAAGGAAGGAAGATTGGGTGATCTACTTCTGTAGTGATACAACCTTGGAAACCCAAGGAGGGGTCAGTGTGAGTTGGTTCCGACACAATGGCAGTGAGTTTGGCTTTGGTTTGTTCCTTCCATTGGCACTTTCTACTTCTCTACTGAGTTAAAAAAATCATTGCAATATCCACACAGAACTCACACACAATACTCATGATTGTGGAGTTTATAAGGGAAGTAACAGGTTGCAATTCTGGTTGGGGAACACTCAGGATACAATTCTTTGATCAGGACAACTTCTCCTTGGCCATGCCTTCACATACACACTTCTTTGACCATTGACCTCTTGGATAAGCTTTTGCCCTTCTTGGACAAGTGTTATAAATCTCTTTGGCTCTGCTGATAGGTTATCTACACTCAGCCAGCAAGTCTTCTGCCAAAGAACCTCAGCTTTCTTGCCCCAAGAACCTGCCACTCCATATCATGTGGATCTCTTTTGTCTGCTTCCTCAGTTGCTGCCATCTTTCTCTGTTTCTCTACCCTCATCTCAGAGAAAGGATCTCAGGTTTAAGGACACACTTCACTATCATCTCTCCTCTGTCTTAATGTCAGTGAGATCCCTTTCAGAAAGTTAATTTTAAGCCTAGCAGAATGGCAAAACTGACCAATCACCATATTATGGTTTCATACATGTTATCTGCATGGTTGCATTCCCACAAGGATGCCAGTATCTCACTTATACTATTATCAAGCTGTCCAATTCCCTTGGTGGTCCACAAGCACCTTATGTTTGCATACTCTCACCCACTCATCTGGTAGAAGTCACAAAGACCATTGTTAGAAGGGCCATAACAAGTAATTCCCTGCACCATAGTTACAGTGACTACAACAATGGCCACTGTGTATAGCAATAATTTTGAGGGTGGCACAAAACTGGGCAATATTTCTATTGTACATAGAGTCACTATGAGTTGGAACCAACTCAAGGGCACCTAATAACAACATCAAGCTATTTGACATACATGGACAATTATACAAATAAACACTTGTAGAAACATTAGTTCTAAGTAACAAATAATGATGCAATTCCTCCTAGGTTATAACATAAATGTAAGACTGGAATAGAGATTCAGAACAACTTCACATGCAAATTCAGTTTCCTAGAAAGACTAGGATTTTCCACCTCTCATTACAGTTAGTAAACCAGATTTAGTTAAACGTTAGAGGCAAATCCTCAAAAGTTGACACTGGAAAAAAATAAGCACCATGAAAAGAGGGAACCAAACTCAACAGAAGAACTAATACCCAATTAAACAAATAGAGTGAACATAGACTTTAAAATAATTAATATTTTCAGAGATGTATGGCAGCATAGTTTTCCTATAATAAACAATCAATAAGACAAGTCTTGAAAATTAAGTTTTCATTAAAAAAAATCGCAATAGATGGAGCAAATAGCAGAATGCACAATCTTAAAGGAAAATGAGTCAACTAGAATAATCAAACATAGGGAAGTTCTCAGAATGTCAGGACAAAAAAAAAAAAAAAATGAAGAGAAAGGGAATACAGGTATTTAGTCAAGGCACATGTAGGTTATATCCAGAAGCCCAACAATGTCTGTATTTGAAGTGTGGGGAGGAAGAACTAGACAGAATGGGAGATGGGGAACACAAAAGAAATAATAGAAGAAAATGTGTAATTCAAGTCCTTTGCTTTTCCTTTCTACTCCATTTAAAAAATTATCTTCTCCCTATTAGTATCTTTCGGATAGTTTGTAAAGTGCAAATACTTTTTTTCCCATATGTTTAATAGTCTTATAAAATGTAGTAATGCAAAGAATTATAAAACTGGTATTTAATTAAACATTAGTATTCTCAACTGCCATCAGTAGACAATCTTCCCCTTGTTTCAAGGAACTCTGTTTAACCAACATAGAGATTTTCATAAATCCTCCCTAAATATAATCACAAACTTTAAATTCCAAGTAAATAAAACCATGATGAAAGAAATAATTTGTCCAAGGTTCTGTCAATATTATATAATCAAAGTGCTGAGCACTCCCATGTGCTGAATACAGAAAGTTTAGAAGATATCAGAGGTGGAGACTTACATAGCTTAACAAACTCATTTCTCTTCTCACCATTTAATCTGATATTATTATAAAATGAACAAATTAGTTTTTGCTCATGTTAGATGATTCTTTAGGACCCTTAAACCAGTTTAATTATATGTAAATAATAAACAACTGATTTGTTTTCCCCAGGGCAATGATAAATAATTTGCAATGCTTTTCTCTCGTTACTAAAATTATGTCTAATATTTCATGAACTCTATTGAAAATTCACCATATGACAGAGAAGACTCATTCCTACATTTGTTTGTTAGGACTGGAAATACGATTTCTAGTATGGGCACTAACATTTACTACACAATCAAGATTTATTAAAACTACTCCACTGAGCAACATTGTATAGAATTTATGAACTGTAAAACTGCTATAAAGGTCACTTGAGATGCAAAAGTTTAATTTGGAGTATCATGTTATGGTACAGAACTGCTATACTCAATGCTTGTTAAAATAAATGGTTTAAGGATATTTGTCTCAGCCTGTGGAGTTTATTAACTACAACAAAAATAATTTCATATTATCTAACATTTTACATAAATTTGGTTTCTTTAAAGTTTTTTCATGAATCCATAACTCATCTCATATCTGAAAAAGGAAAGAAGATGGATACAAATTTGATCTCATTTTGAAAATTTATTGTTGCATAGGGCACTTTGCATGATATCATTACTTAACCAATTTCCAATGTTTACTATTTCACATTATTATTCATTCCTCCTTTTCTGATATCAAGATACAAAGGGATAGATAGCTCTTCAAAAGATTTAAAGTAAGTGAAGAGGCTATTCGATATTTGTATCTGGATCTTTAGGAATGCATTATTAAACCACATTATGGATTTTGAAGATGACTCAATTTGTAATAGTGTATTCCCTTATACACATATATATGAAAAAGTATTGAAAAATTCTAATAAGTAAAAGGTAAAGACAAAATCCATTGTAGAGATTATTTAGTAAGATAAATATATTGTACAATTCAAATGTAAAAATATGAAAAGATAATTTAAACAATATAGGCACATTTTCAAAATTTTTGCCTAGCTTAGATTCTTGTAATAAGAAAAATGGTATAAAATATTTTTGTAATTTGATAATAAATGAAAACAAACATTGATTATCAAAGATATAAAATACAGAAATATTACATTATGTTAGACATCTGAAGGGTACATTTAAAAAACATAGTTTTTCTCATCATGTTTAGACGGCAAATCTTAAACCATAAAATAAATATCACTCTTGTCTCTCCATCAATTTAAACCTTTGAAAATCATTGTCATGTTTAATTTTAACATAAAAGGCTATTGTGGCATTATATGGTTCAATTTTCCTATTTTTGAGGTAAAGATGGTAAAGATGATATGTCCCCAAAATATTCAGAATTTAATTTTCTTCTCATCATTAAAAAAGTATAACCAAAACTAAAAACCAACTCACTGCTGTGGAATTGGATCCAACTCATACCGATGCCTCATTGGGCTTCTAAGGCAGTATCACTACAGAAGTAGATTGCCCAACCTTCCTTCCCAGGAGTGGCTGGTGGGTTTGAACTGCCAGCCTTCTGGTTAGCAGTTAAATGCCTTAGGCACTATGCCACCAGGGCTCCCTAAAAAAGTATGTTGTTTTTGTTATGTGCCCTCAAGTCAACCTGACTCATAGTGACCCCACCTTGGGTTTCTGAAGCAGTATCACTACGGAAGTAGATCTCCCAAACTTCCTTGCAAGGAGTGGCTGATAGGTTGGAACTGCCAGCCTTCTGATTAGCTGTCAAGTCCCTTAGGCACTATGCTACCAGAGCTCCCTAAAAAAGTATAGCAGTGAAAATAAAGTAAAAATCTCTAAAAAATAAAAATAAAATAAAGGATAGCAGTAGAGCAAGAAGGTGAAGTGAGTAGATGCCTCCATTTACTCTACTAGCAATGAACCTACTGAACAACAATTAAAAACAAGCACAGACTGAGATGTCAGAACTCTGTATGATAGCTGAGGGGTTATTGAAGAGTTGGGGTAAATCTAGAATCAGGGTAGGGGAGGAGCAGGGAAGGTACAGAAGCTGGGAGAATCAACTTGATATCATCAGGAAAACTTACTAATTACAACAATTTGTGGACAGAGTTTGGAACATTGCAAACAGCAGACAGAAAGGGAGATAATCTGAGGAAGCTGTAGCCTGATATTTGTGAGGTAGTGCAAATTGGCCAGGGGTGTTTTTAGGCTGTACAAATGAAAAGAGGTGAAGCTTGATGACGAAGCTGTTAGAGTCCTGTTGAATCTCTCTGGCTGGGAACTAGGACTGATTGTAATTGCAAGGACAGCAAGGCAAGGGGAATTCTTTTTAGTGATGGGTGATACAGAGGGAAAGGTTTGGCTCTCTGCTCATGCTGGAACACCATGCTACAGGCTGTGCAGTTCATCTCCTAAAGGAAAGGTATAGAGAGCTGCTAACTTTACTACAAGAAATTTGGGCCCCACCATTTAAGTGAGCATCTGTAATCAGCTAAATCCCTTCTCTCTCATATGCATATTGAATTCCAGAGAGTAAGCATACACAATTCATAAATCAGCACTGAAAAAAAAATGTGAAGATAAGAGTTCCCTTTAGTCATTCTCAGGAGAAGACACCAAGCCAATTGTAGCTGAGTTGATTCTGACCTGTGCAGCATAGTGGAGCTGCCTTGTGGAGTTCCCAGGGTTGTAAGTATTTTGCAGAGTCAGGCTGCTACACCTGTCTCCCATGGAGCAGCTTTTAAGGGCAGGCTCTGGCCTTTCAGTTGACAGCTGGGCACTTGGCTGATGTGACACCAGGCCATCCAATCATAAAATTTTCCCACAAGAAGCCAGAAAACAATTAAAAATATAAAACAAACAAACAACATAACAAAATGGCTTAAGTTCAACAAACAAATAGTAAAGCACACAAAATCACTAGAGAATAACAACTAATCAAAAACAAAATATGAAAAAGGGAACATTTCTCCAATGGAGGCCAAGCTAATGCAAAGAATTGATAATTTTCAGTCTATGGTACTAAATATATATAAACAAAGCAAAAAGCACAGAAAACATACTAGCACAGATGAGGAAACAAATGGAGGATCAAAAGGAGAGACTCAATAAGGAAATTGAAATTGTAAAGAAAAAAATGCAAAAACAAAAACTAAAAGAACTACTGGCACTACAGAATAAAATAAGTGAATTATAAAAAGCAAGATAAACATTCAACAATAGAGTCAGAAAGTCATAACATAGAATAAATTAATGAGAACTCAAAATAACTGAACTTATTAAATTTCAAGAGCAAAAAGAGAAAAGAACAAGAAAAGGAAACAAACACAAAAGGAAATATGCAAACTAATTTAGATCTGTAGCATTAGAATGATTGGAATCTCAGAAGATCATGACAACAATAAAGGAACATAAACAATTTTCCAAGATATAATCAGAAAGAATTTCCCAAACATGAAGAAAGAAACTAACCTGCAAATATAGGAAGTTACACAAATCCTAATTAGAAGAGATACACACACACACACACACACACAAATTAACTCTGTGCCATATCCAAATAAAATTCTTGAAAAGGAAAGATGAGGAGAGACTTCTGAAAGCTGCAAGAGAAAAATATAATATATCATACCAAGGAGTTTTCATAACAATCATTGTAGATTTCTCCCCAGAAACTCTAGAGGCTAGAAAAAAAGTGGAGCAACATATATAAAATACTGAAGGAAAACAACTGCCAACCAGGGATTCTCTGCTCAGCAAAGACGTCACTAAAAAAATAAGGGGGAAAATAAGACATTATCAAAGAAACAGAAGCTCTTGGAATTTGCCACTACTAGTCCAGTTTTGCAAATATTTCTCAAATGGAAAGTGGAGAATATTAAATAAATTCTCATAGCTATACATGAGAATGGGAGCTCTTGTGGCATGCTGCCTAAGGCACTTGACTGCTAACCAGAAGCCTGGCAGTTCAAACCC
>NW_006921646.1:12499247-12505159 GCF_000298275.1 Orycteropus afer afer
TGTGAAGGGAGAAACAGACAACTCCACAATAATGGTAGGAAACTTCAACACATCACTTTAAATTATAGACAAAATATTTAAAAAATTGATCACTAAGGACATTGCCACTCCTCGGAAGGAAGGTTGGGCAATCTACTTCCATAGTGATACTGCCTCAGAAACCCAAGGAGGGGTCTCTATGAGTTGGGTCTGACTCGACAGCACGTAACAACAAGAACAAGGACATTGAGTACTTAAATAAAAACATAAATTAATTGGAACTACAAATATATACAGAACACCACCAGCATTAGAACAATGCATATTCCTTTCTAGCACATATGGATCATTTTCTAGAATAAATCATATTCTAGTACACCAAACAAGTCTTAACAAATTTAAAAAGATTGAAATCATACAAAGCATAAAGATACGAAGCTAGAAATCAACACAAGGAAAAATAAATAAATACCTGAAAACTAAGTAATACACTGCTTAAAAAAAAAAAAAAAAGTCATAGAATAAAGAAAAAGTGAAGTTAAAAAAAAAACCTAGAATCAAATGAAAATGAAAACACAACATGTCAAAATCTTTGGGCACCTCAAAAGCAGTATTCAGAGGAAAATGCGTAGCAATAAATGCATACACTAAAAAGAAGATCAAAAGTCTTAATTAAACTCACAACTTGAACAAACAGAAAAGGAAGAGCAAAAGAAACCAAAATTACCAGAATAAGGAAACAATAAATATTAAGGCAGAAATAAATGAAAAAGAAAATAGAAAAGAAAACAAAAAGAATCAATGTAGCCAGAAGATGATTCCTTGAAAAGGTGAATAACATAGACAAACCACTGGCTGGACTGGCAAAAGAGAAAAAAACAGAAGAGGCAAATAACAAAATTAAGAAATGAAATTGGTAGCATTACAACTCAAACTCATAGTGACCCCTCCTTGGTTTTCTAAATCTACATTATCTTTACAAAACTAAATTGTCCAATCTTCCTAAAAAAGTATACTCCAATAAATTTGAAAACCTAGATGAAATGGAAAATTCCTTGTATCACACTACCTACTCAAGCTAATACAAATAGAGGTAGAAAAGTAAAACAGATTCATTACAAAAAAACGTGACTGAAGATGTCATCAGAAAACTGCCCCTCCTCCCAAAAAAGTCCTAAGGTAGAACATAATGGCTACACTGGAAATTCTACCAACCATTCAGGGAAAGCTGACACCAATCCTACTCAATCTCTTCAAAAACAGAAGAGGAAGGCATACAAATGAACTCTTTCTATAAAGCCAGAATAATCCTATTACATAAATCAGGAAAGACATCACAATAAATAAATAAATAAATACAGATCAACCTCTCTCATGAATATAGATGCAAACATTTTCAGAAAAAAATCTAGCCAACAGATTTCAACAGATTTTTCAGATTCTATAGACAGATTTTCATACCAAAATTACAAGGGTGCTTCAACATTAGAAATCAATAAATGTAATCCATCACATAAATAAAACAATGTAACAGAACCATACGATCATATAAGTTGATGCAGAAAAGGGTTAGATAAAATTCAACAACATTTTCTCAGAAAAACCCCCAGAAAAGTAGGAATAGAAGGAAAATTTCTCAACATAATAAAGAATATATGTGTAAAATTAACCAACATTACACTCAGTGGAAAAAGACTGAGAGGCTTTCACTTGAAAATGGGAATAAGATATGTATGCCCATTACCATCACCCTTATTCAACAATGTACTAGAAATCTTAGCCAGAGCACTAAGATAAGAAAGAGAATCCAAATCAGAAAGAAAGAAATAATATCATCTCTATTTGCAGATGATATAATCCTATACACAGAAGACCCTAAAGGTTCCATGATTCCACAAGAAAACTGCTGAAACTAATAAAAGAATTTAAATATTGCAGGGTAGAAGATCAATACACAAAAATTAGCTGGATTCTTTTACACTAACAAAGAATGCTCCAAAAAGAAATCAAGAAAACAATACAATTTACAACAGCCCTGAAATTCATAAAATACCCAAGGATTCTCTAACCAAGGACACCAATATTTTACACAATGAAAATTTTGAAACACTGCTTCCAGAGATTCAAAGAGACCTACAGAAATGAAAAAACATCCTGTGCTGATGGACAGGAAGACTTAATATAATGAAAATATCAATTTTACTTAAAATGATGTACAGATAAAATGCAATCCCAGTATAAATTTCAACAACATTCTTCATTAAAGTTTTAAAATTTATGACACACTTCATATTGACAGGACAGAATCCTCAAATAGCCAAAGCAATATTGAAGAAAAGGAATAAAACTGGAGGCCATATCCTACCTGATACCAAAACATTCTATAGAGATACTGTAATCAACACAGCGTGGTATTGGTTCAACAATAGACACATAGACCATTTGAATAAAATTGAGAACTCAGAATTAAACCCAGCCATATATGGACAACTGATTTCAACAAGGGGTCAAAGTCCATTTATTGGGCAGAAATTGTGTCTTTAATAAATGGTGCTGACTGAATTAGGTATCTACATGCGGAAAACAAAAAATTATCTTAATCTGGATCAAAGACAAACTATTAAATGTAAAACCATAAAATCCCTGGAAGACAATATAGGAAGAAAACTATGGGATCTAATCTTTTGTGAAAACAGGATTTTAAAAAAATTAGCCAGTGCATAAATGGAAGGCAAAATAAATAAATGTGAACACGTAAAATTTAAAAACTTATGCACGTAAAAAGAGATTATTAAAAGAGTAAATATACAAACTGTAGTCTGGGAAAAAGAAGAAAAAAAAACCTTCAAAAATGATTTATCTGATAAGGGTCTAAACTGTAGTCTATAGAAAAATGTAACCACTCAACAACAAAAAGACAAACCAATGACAAAATGGGTAAAGAACATAACTAGAACCCTCACCAAAGAGGAAGTAACAGGCAACCAGAAAACAAACGTATGAAAAGATATACAAGATCACTAGCCAGTAAAAAGAAAAACCCAAACTCACTGCCGTCCAGTCGTTTCTGACTCATAGCAACCCCTCCTTGGATTTCCAAGGCAGTATCTCTAAGGAAGTAGATTGCCCAGTCTTCCTTCCAAGGAGTGGCTGGTGGGTTTGAACTGCTAGCCTTCTGGTTAGCAGTAGAGAGAAGCAAATCAAATTACAATAATGTACCATCTTACCCTAGCTAAAATGGCACTGATTAAAAAAACAAACAAACAAACAGATAACAACAAATGTTGGCAAGTATATATGTTGATTGGAACCCTGAACCATTGTTGATGGGACTGTAAAATGGTTTGATTGCTTAGAAACTGGTATGATGCTTTCTCAAAAAACTGGAAACATAATTTCCCAATGATCTAGCAATCCCAGTCTTAGATATATACTCTAGTTACCTAAAGATAATGACATGAACAGACAGTTGCACACTTACATTCATTGCTGCTTTATTCACAATAGCAAATAAATGGAAACAACCAAAGTATTCATAAACAGATGAATGGAAAACCAAAATAGTGGTCCACACATACAATGGAGTACACACAACCACAGAGAACAATGATAAGTCCACAAAACATAGCAAGGATAGACCTGAAGAGCATAATGCAAAATGAAACAAGTTAAGCATATGAGGACAAATATTATATGATTCCTCTTTTGTAGGAAGATAAGATTATATATATATATATATATATATATTTGGAGAGAGAGCTAGAGAGAGTGAGCTAGAGAGAGAGAGACTAATGTATATTTAATGTACATTGGTGGTTTCCAGGGAAAGGAGGGAAGAAGGAGAAAGAAGACGGAAATATATTTTGGATTAGAGTTTTTTTTGTTTGTTCCTTTTTTTTTTTTTGGTGTTGAAAAAAGTGGCACTGAATGTAGATACAGCTAGCACAGAACAACCAAACTAAAAATGGGTGTTTGATGTATATAGTCATGTTAGTATACAGGTAAGAACAAGTGTGTACATAGATGAGAATAAATAAAAGTATCTATTTTAAATAAATTTAAAAAACCCTGCCACTTGCCATTTAGTCAATTCTGACTTATAAGAGCCCTATAGGACAAAGTAGAACTGCCCTATATGGTTTCTGAGGCTGTAAATCTTTACAGAAACAGACTCCATCTTTCTCCCACTGAAAGGCATGCAGTTTTGAAGCACAGTACCTAAGGCATCTGACTGCTAACCAGAAGGTTGGTGGTTCAATCCCACCAGCTACTCTGTGGAAGGAAGACTGGACAATATATTTCCATAAAGATTTACTGTCTCAGAAACCCAGTGGGTGTTGCTATGAGTAGGAATCAACTTGATGGCTGTAGTTTGGTTATGTGTTTTCAACCTTTTGATTAGTAGTCAAAGGTTTTAACCACTGTACCACACCGTACCACCAGAGCTCCTGAAGTACCTATGTTGTTACAGTCCTTAGAATTGGCTCTGACTCATAGCAACCTTAAGTACAACAGAATGAAACACTGCCTGGTCCCACATCATCCTCACAATCCTTGCTGTGCTTGAGCCCATCTTTGCAGCTGCTATGTTAATCCATCTCAGTGAGGGTCTTCCCCTTTTTTGCTGAGCCTCTACTTTACCAAGCATGATCCCCTTTTCCAGGGAATGGTCCCTTCTGACAACATGACCAAGGTAGGTGAGATCAAGTCTGGCCATTTTCACTTCCAAGGAGCATTTCGACTGCACTTCCTCCAGGAGAGATTTGTTCCTTCTTCTATGAGTCAGGTCCAACTAAATGGCACATAACAACAACAACAACTTGCAGTCCATGGTATTTTCAGTATTCTTCATCGACACCACAATTCAAAGCCATCAATTCTTCTTTAGTATTCCTTATTCATTGTCCAGCTTTCACATGCATATGAAGCAATTGAAAGTGCCATGGCTTCAGTCAGGCACTTTCATCATCAAAGTGATATCTTTACTTCTTAACACTTTACAGAGGTCTTTTGCAGAAGATTTGCCCAGTGCAATATGACATTTGATTTTCTGACTGCTACTTCCATGAGCATTGACTGTGGACCCAAGTAAAATGAAATCTTTGACAACCTCAATCTTCTATCTATATTTCTTGATGTTGCTTATTGATCCAGTTGTGAGGATTTTCATTTTCTTTGTGCTGATGTGTAATCCATACTGAACTCTGTAAGCTTTCATTTTTGTCAGTAAGTGCTTCAAGTCATCTTCACTTTCAGCAAGGAAGGTTGTGTCATCTGTATATCTTAGGTTGTTGATGGTTCTTCCTCCAATCCTGATGCCATGCTCTTCTCCATATAACCCAGCTTCTCAGATTATTTCCTCAGCACACAAATGGAATAAGAACAGTGAAAGCATACAACCCTGATTTACACTCTTCTGATTTTAAACCGTGCAGTGTCCCCTTGCTCTGTTCAAATGACAGCCTCTTGGTCTACATACAGGTTCCTTATGGAAATAATTAAGTGTTCTAGAATTCATGTTCTCAATACTATCCATAATTTGTTATTATCCACAAAGTCAAATATCTTTGCATAGTTAGTAAAACACAAGTACACATCTTTCTGGTATTCTTTGCTTTTGGTGATGATCCCTTTGACTTTAGCAATGATATTCTCATTCCATGCCCTTTTCTGAATCCATCTGGAATTGCTTACCATTCCCTATGTATGTACCACAGCAACTGCTTTAGAGTTACTTTAAGCAAGATTATATGCACATGATATTAATAATATTGTTCAATAATTTTCAGATTATGTTGGATCACCTTTCTTTGGAATTGGCACAAATATGGATTTCTTCCAGTCAGTTAGTCTAGTAGCTGTCTTCCAAATTTCTTGTAATAAATGAGTAAATGCCTTTAACACTGCATCCATTTGTTGGAATGTCTCAATGT
>NW_006921646.1:12505935-12507685 GCF_000298275.1 Orycteropus afer afer
CAGTCAAGTTGACACACAAACATAACCACCACAACAGGCATATATATCCATTGATGATACAAGTTTGGATACTTCACAGGCATAACCAAATATCTTCCAAGATTGTTTTCCTGGGTTTAAAAGCTTAGGGCCATGTCTAGTGGGACAACTCAATCAATTGGCATAACATATATCCCAAATTCGTGATCTACATCCTAATGAAATGATTAGCATTTGGGACCTTAAAAATTTGCAAGTCAGCATCTATAGCACCACTATAGGTCTCTACTCACCAGGAACAAAACAGTAAGAAGATAATCAAAATCTCAGGAAGAAACAAATCTACAGGAGCCACAACTTCATTTATCCTGAGACCAAAAAAATAGATGTTGCCCAATTACCACCACTGACCATTCTGACATTTCTGATCAGGGTCATAATTGATGGATAGCATGGGAAAAAATTATGGAGTTTATCTCAAATTCTTGTTTATTGGAACAAACAAATTGGAACAGTAGAAAACAGAGGACTCCCTGAGATTATCTCCCTGAGGCACTCTTTAAACCTAGAACAGAACCTGTCCTCTGAGATCAAGTTTTAGTGAAACAACAGAGTGGTGTGCAAAATAAAGAATATTACCCATAAGATAAATATTCAACTTTAAATCCATCAATATGAGACCAAACTGTCAAAAATTCTTCAAAAGCAAAGATGAGAATTTAAGGAGGCAGGGAAATGGATATTAGAAATGAAATAAAAATAAACCCAATTAAAGAGTTAGTTGACACATTGTGATAAATATAACTAATGTTACTCAATTTGCATGGAACTGTCAAATAAAAACCTGTGTAAAATTTTATCAAAAGCTCAATATATATTTTTAAAAATTATAATCAAAATTGTTTGTAGATACACAATTTACTGAGCATTCTGTAAGCAATTCTTTGGGATTATTTTTTCATTCAAAAACCTCATATCAGAGATACTATTATATATTGATACCACTATATACAATTTCAAGGAGCTCTGATAGCATAGTGCCTAAGGCACTTGACTGCTTGCCAGAAGGCTGGCGGTTCAAACCCACCAGCCACTCCTCGGAAGGAAGATTGAGCAATCCAACTTCCGTAGTGATACTTCCTCGGAAACCCAAGGAGGGGTCGCTATGAGTCGTGGCTGACTCGACGGCAAACAACAACATATATGATTTCAAGAGGGCAAGATAAATGACGTACTAAGACGATGTTGTTGTTATGTGCCATCAAGTCGGACCTGACTCATAGCGACCCCTCCTTGGGTTTCCGAGGTGGTATCACTACAAACGGAGATTCCTCAACCTTCCTTCCAAGTAGCGGCTAATGGGTTTGAACCTCCAACCTTCTGGTTAGCAGTCAAGTGGCTTAGGCATTATGCCACCAGAGTGCTCCTGTAACCTGGATAGAGCAACTGAAATGTTTATTTTCTTAGCAATGTGCTTACTGGTCCTTTGTCCTTTATTTATGCTAAGGTTTAGTGTAGGCCAGGAGGATACATTCAGACAATAGTATCAAGAGTTTACTGTAGAACATACAAGTGTTTCAACTGAAAGGTTTTCTGTTTCTAAAATATTAAGATCATGTCTCTACCTGAAGTTGCAGGTAATTTATAGAAAGAACAGCAGAGGTCTGGTCTTTTGTTCAGTTTACTCCAGGCTGGATGTCCACTACTTCTTCCTTTCTTCTTCAATACACACAGAGTCTCTGCAGGCTTTTGTAGACCTGGCTATCTATTT
>NW_006921646.1:12509375-12511168 GCF_000298275.1 Orycteropus afer afer
ATATTATGACCATTTCCACATCTTACTTTTATGTTTGTACACATAAAATATACATGTAGATATGTCATTATCTAAATCCATTTATCACCATAATTTCAGGTTTTCTTTAGTTTATGAAAAAAGTACTTAATTTGAATTTGTTTCATATCATCCGTTGAGGTATTAAGAATTAATTGTTGTTGTTGTTAGATGTCATTGAGTAGGCTCCGACTTGTAGTGAGCCTATATACAACAGGAAAAAATCACTGCCTGGTCCTGGACCAGCCTCACAATACTAGTTATACCCGAGCCCATCATTGCAGCTGCTGCATCAATCCATCTAGTTGAGAGCCTTCCCTTTTTGTGTTGACCCTGCACTGCACCAAGCATGACATCCTTCTCCAGGGAATGGCCCCTTCTGACAACATGATCAAAGTAGGTGAAATGAAGTCTGGCCATTCTTGCTTCCAAGGAGCATTCTGGTTGCACTTTTTCCAGGACAGATCTTTTAATTCTTCTGGCAGCCCATGGTACTGTCAGTATTTTTCACCAACACCACAATTCAAAAGCATCAACTCTTCTTCAGTGTTCCTTATTCTTTGTCCATTTTTCACATGCATATGAGGTGACTGAAAATATCATGGTTTGGGTTAGTTGCATCTTAGTCTTCAAAGAGATGTCTTTGCTTTTGGCACTTAAAAGAGGTCTTTTGCAGCAGACTTGCCTGGTGAAATACATCATCTGATTTCTTGACTGCTGCTTCCTTTGGTGTTGATATAAATCCAAGTTACATGAAATCTTTGATAACTTCAACCTTTTCTCCAGTTATCATGATGCTGCTTATTGATCCAGTTGTGATGATTTTCATTTTCATTATATTGAGGTGTAATCCATACTGCAGACTTTAATCTTCATCAGTATGTGCTTCAAGTCATCTTCATTTTCTGCACCAAATTGTGTCATCTGCATATCACAGTTTGCTAATGAGTCTTCCTCCAATCCTGATGCTGCATTCTTCTTCTTATAGTCCAGATTCTCAGATTATTTGCTCAGCATACAGATTGAATAAGTATGGTGAAAGGCTACAACCCTGACACACTCCTTAACTGATTTTAAACCATGCAGTACCCCCTTGTTCTGCTTGAATGGCAGCCTCCTGGACTCTGTATAGATTCTTCATGAGAACAATTAAGTGTTCTGGAATTCTTATTCTTTTCAATGTTATCCATAATTTGTTACGATCCACACAGTCAGATGTTTTTGTACAGTCAATATAACACCAGTAAACATCTTTCTGGTATTCTTTGCTTTCAGCCAAGATCCATCTGACATCAGGAATAATTCCCTTCATTCAAAGTCCTCTTTTGAATCCAGCTTGCATTTCTGGAAGTCCTATGTCAATCAATATACTGCTACAATCGTTTTTGAAATATCTTCAGCAAGATTTTATTTGTGTGTGATATTAATGATTTTGTTTAATATCTTCCACAATCTGTGGGATAACCTTTCTTCGGAATGGGTACAAATATGAATCTCTTCCAGTCAGTTGGCCAGGTAGCTGTCTTCCAAATTTCTTGGCATAGTCAACTGAGTTCCTCCAGCATGACATCCTTTTTTTAAACATCTCAATCAGTGTTCTGTCAATTCCTGGGACCTTGTTTTTCTTCCAATTCCTTCAGTGAAGCTTCAACTTATTCCGTCAATACCATTGGTTCTTGGTCATATGCCAACTCCTGAAGTGGATGAATATCTACAAATTCTTTTTTGTACAGTGACTCTGTGTATTCCTTCTATCTTCTTTTGATGTTTCCTGC
>NW_006921646.1:12512153-12513486 GCF_000298275.1 Orycteropus afer afer
CATGTGATCTCCAGTGTCATTTCTATCACTAAAGCCTTATTTTCCAACTACCAGTGATTCTTCCTCATTTTCAACTTTTGCATTACAATCACCAGTAATAACCAATACATCTTAATTGCATGTTTGGTCAATTTCAGACTTCAGAAGTTGGTAAAAATCTTCAGTTTCCTCATCTTTGGCTTTGGTGGTTGGTGTGTAAATTTGAATAACAGTAGTATTAGTATAGTGCCTAAGGCATTTGACCACTATCTAGAAGGCTGGTGGTTCAAACCCTCCAGCCACTCCTTGGAAGGAAGTTTGGGCAATCTACTTGTGTAGTGAAACCACCTCAGAAACCCAAGGATGGGCTGCTATGAGTTGGGTCCAACTTGATGGCACATAACAACAACCACAACAGTATTATCTGGTCTTCCTTGTAGGCTATCACTGACAGCATTTTACTGCAGGATAAATCTTTAAATATTCTTTGTGATGATGAATACCACACCATTCCTTTCCAATTTGTCATTCCCAACATAGTAGGTCATATGGTTGTCTGATTAAAATGGCCAAACCCAGTCCATTTCAGCTCACTAATACCTAGGATAGCAATCTTTTTGCATTCCATTTCATTTTTACAACTTCCAATTTTCCTAGATTCATACTTCATGCATTCCATATTTTGATTATTAATGGATGTTTGCAGCTGTTTCTTCCCATTTTGAGTCATGTCACACCAAGAAATGGTAGTCCCCAAAGCTTTACTCCATCCACATCATTAAGGTTAACTCTACTCTGAGGAGGCAACTCTTCCCCAGTTGTATTTTGAGTGTCTTTCAACCTGAGGGCCTCATATTCTGATATATTCTATATCAGACAATTTCTGGTTGCACAGTGCCTAAGGCACTTGACTTCTAACCAGAAGGCTGGCAGTTCAAACCTGCCAGTCACTCCTTGGAAGGAAGTTTGGGCAATCTACTTCTGTAGTAATACCGCCTGGGAAACCCAAGGAGGGGTCGCTATGAGTCGAGTCCGACTCAACGGCGCATAACAACAACAACAACAACAGCAATCAGACAATGTTTCAGGGCTATTCATAAAGTTTTCCAGTAATATAAAAGACAGTGTTTCAATGCTACTGATAATGTTTTCACTGGACAATTTATTGAGAAGTGTATGTCTCTTTCCTTCTTCAGACTCTGTCTTATTCTGAAAGCTCCACTAAATTTGTCCAACATGGGTTACCCTGCTGGTATTTGAAATACTGGTGGCATAGCCTCCCACCTAACAGTGACTCACAAGATACCACAGTATGACAAACTGACTTATGAGTGGTGCTGAATTAATAGTAACT
>NW_006921646.1:12516181-12517514 GCF_000298275.1 Orycteropus afer afer
ACCTAGAGAAAGAATTTATGTAAGAATATACCTGGAGTAGATGCTCTCTCATGGTGCTAATGCACTTCATTAGAGAGAAAGAATACTAGAGTTCCATTAAGCAAACTATAAACTATTTCCAAGTCTTATCTCTGTGTTTCTAAATATAGATGAAGATATGTCAATATTCTAATTTACTTCTCACCATGGTTTTTTTCCTTTTTTTTTTTTAATAAGTCATAGTAATTATTTAGTTTGCAATTGTTTTACACCCTTCATTCAGGTATAGTTAATTAATAGTTACTATTACATGAGCAAAAGTCATTCTGAACTCAAGAATGAAAATTCAAAAGTAAAATATTCTTTAACATTATTCATTTTTAAAGCAAGTCTTATTTTGTCATTTAATTGCAGAAATAATTTAGTAGGCTTAAGTACATGAAGCTAAAGGTTAATTTGTTTTCAAGAATTCTATGAAAACATAAAAATTTTATTTCTTGATTACAAATCATAGAGATTTTTTTTTAGTTCATTTATAATATTTTAACATTCCTGTAACTGATATGTCCCCTTTTTTTGAAAGCAACATACTATACTGAGGAGACTCACTGTCAACCTTTTGGATAGCCAACAAGCACTTAACTATTGTGCCACCAAAAACTCACTGCCATCCTGTCAGACCTGATTCATAGCAACACCTTCTTGGGTTTCCAAAGTGGTATCTCTAAGGAAGTAGATTTCCCAGTCTTCCTACCAAAGCTGACGGGTTTTAACCACCAGCTTTCTGGTTAGCTATCAAATGCCTTAGGCACTATGCCACCAGAGTTCCTATTGTGCCACCGGGGATCCTTAAAACACTGATTGTTTCTTTATATATTTCCTTATTCATAATGAGTGTTCAGTTTATTTATTTATTACTCAATTCCTCAATCATCATGGGTTGATGAGACTAAGATGTTGGGAGGACTAGCTGTGGGAAAAGGGAATGTGTAAGAAGAGATAGGATAATATGCTTAACTAATTGAAAATTGGAGGTTTGGGTCCACACACAGCTGTCTGGGGAGAAAGACCTGGTGATCTATCTACTTTTCTGAAAAATTGGCCTGCAAATACCCTGTGGAGCCTAATTCTAATCTGACATACATGGGATTACAGTGAATTAGAGTCTACTGGACAGCAACTGGCTTATTGGTCAAGAAGAGGCATATAATGCTGATTCTTATGACAAAAGAGATTTATGAAGTTTAATATTAACTCATATATATACAAAATTATGGTAAAAGTATGAGGATTATTGTTGGATAAAAAATAGTATGACGAAGGATGGAGAACATAAAGTGAAAAATAGATGAGA
>NW_006921646.1:12517859-12537994 GCF_000298275.1 Orycteropus afer afer
TATATATATTTCAGTAACACTGCAGAATACTGAGAACAGAAAAGAAAATGAAATGGTTCCTGGCTTAGCAGAGCAGAGAGAGTTTCAGCTTCGTATTGGAAGAAGAGTACTGCAAATGAGTGAACTCCTTTAGTCTGCAGAACCCTGACAATGCCCAGGCTTGTAGGTTGTTGGGACAGTGTAATTTAATGACCACAGAGATAAAAGAAATGAGGAAAGCTGAAGAAAACATGGAAACAAAAAAGAACAGAAAGACTTGAAATCGTAACAATTAGAGAATGAGAAAAGATTTTTAAAAATTAATATGACAATTTTAATTTATAAAAATAAATATGTAAGAGATGAAATATCCACCTGAAAAGTGTTACAGGGAAAAAAAAAAAAAAAAGAAATGTATATGGAAATTTTCAAAGAAATGCTATAATAAAATTTCTTATTTATTGAAGTGTCCAGATTAAAGGCTCCAAAAATGTGCAAGAATTTAAAAGGATCTCATGAATAAATAATGTGATTTGAGATCTTTTCAGATAAATTTAAGATTCTACAAGCTCTAAAAGGTGAGTAGGTTGTCAGCACATGTAAAGGAATAGGGTATAGAATGGCCTCAGAATTCTTTCCAGAATAATTGGATATTAGAATATGGTGGAGTCAAGCCTTAAATCCTGAGGGAAATATATTTTTAATTTAGAATTCCATACTCATCCACAAAGAAGGACAAAATAAAATAAAATTCATTGTCATTGAGATAATTCTCGTTCATGACCAGCCCATGTGTTACAGAGTAGAATTGCTAGATAGTTTCTGGGTTTTTTTTTTTTTTTTTGGCTATAATTTTTATAGAAACAGATCACCAGGCCTTTCTTTTCTAGTGCTGCTTGGTGAGTGAATTTGAACTGCCAACTTTTATGCTAGTAGCTAAGTGTAAACTGCTTGAGCTACCCATGGAAATTTATCACACTATCATTTAAACGTGACTTTAGAGCAAAAAAAAAAAAATCAAGTATCAGGTCTCATAAGATAAAATAGGCTATATATAATTCTCACACTATCATAGGCTATGTTTGACAACAATTATTAAGACAAATCAGATATAAGAAAGAGAAAACCCAACAAGGAAGCATGGCAAAAGATTGGAATCGGTTTGTTTAGATTCAAGCTGGATGTAGGCTCTAAGGAAATTTTTTTTAAAAAAGTTTATAAGTGAAAAAAAAATATTAAAAGAAGTTTAATGTTGACTTTTTATATGAATAATTATTAGTACACAGGAAAATAAGCAAATGAAAAAATACATATATTAAAAATTAATGAGTTCCCAGGGGGGTTGGGGATTGGGAATGAAATATTTCCTTATGAAAGATGATCAAAATGAGCTCCATATGAAATTTAAATATATATATATATATATATATATATATATATATACATTTTCATGGTCATATCAATGTAAACACTGATTCTTGAATAAACCAAGAAAAGAAACAAAATGTGATTGGACAATGTCAAAGTTTGGGAAGAAAAAGTTGCAGAGCAGCATTTATGAATGATTTTGAGACAAACCTCAAAAACAAGTCAATAGCTAAATGCTTACAATTTGCAAATAATTAACATCAGAAACAAACTATTTAGAAATATGCAGTTACCATACCTTAAATATTCAAGATTACCTAAGCGGCTTTTCAAAATTTTACAAGATTTACTGGAATATAGCTCAGAATGGTGAATGGCTTTGCAAAAAGGAATCACTTCTGATTCCTTTTTCCATTTATATGAGAGCCAAGACATTTTATTTTTCCTCTTGAATCACCACTCAATGATACAGCTGACTTTCAGAGAAAATCATTCTATGAAAATTTTCATCTGGTCGATTCTTTGCTAATAATGACAGAACATATGGTCATAAACCAGATGCAGCACTTCATGCTTTGCAGAATTCTTTCCTCCATCATGTAGGTCCTACTTATCAAGGACATAAAAATAAACTCCCTCCACTACAGTCTAATAATTTTATCTAGCTGGCTCATTCTCTGTTCTCATTAACCAAAACACACATTTTTAAACTCTTCTTCTCAAGAAGACAACAGAAATCCACTGAGAAGGACTAATAGGTAAGTCTTTTTTTCCTTAAATGTTTGACTGCTACAAACACTTTATATGGATTTACTTAATTATGACAATTTGGATATATCCTGTAAGAAAGCTACTAGTTGAAGTAAAGGTCAGAGGCATCAATTTAACAATATCTGGAAGAGTATTTCAATAAGAATAAGCTTTATAGCCAATACACCTATCCAGAAAACAAATTGTTCCAGAATTCTCATTTAGCCTGCTTCACCAATACTGTTTCTTAATATCAAGAGATCAGAACTTGAAGAAATGTGATTTAAAAACTTATATTGCCATATTTTTTTAAATGATGATATATTTTAATTTTAAATTACTATAAGAGTAAGGTATGGTAAGAAAAGTTTGGAGATTGTGTACTCTTTTCCTTAACTACTTGCTATCATTGCATTTTAAAATAATTCAATTAAAAAAAAAAAGAAGATGCTTCACCAACTGCAGGAGCTCTGGTAGCATAGTGCCTAAGGCACTTTACTACTAACCAGAAGGCTGGTTGTTCAAACCCACCAGCTGCTCCTCCTTGGAAGGAAGGTTGGGCAATCTACTTCTGTAGTGATACTGCCTCGGAAATCCAAGGAGGGGTTATGATGAGTTGGGTCCGACTTGATGGCACATAACAACAACAACAATAATTCACTAAGTGCATCTTGTTATTTTTTGAAGTCAAGTCTTAAAGATAGCTTATGTTTACATTATACCTCGACCCTTTGTTGTTTTTACTTTAAAGCATATATCTCATCTTGCACAGCATAAAACCATCCTCTGAAAAGCCTATCCTTTATGTGGATAACTTTATAAAAGTTAAGTCAACATAGGCAGCTGGATTGAAATAAGTACCTATGTTGCAAGGATTCAAAAGTTAGCAAGACCAAAGAATAGCCAATTTAGCCTTCAATTCAATTGTTTTGAAGCAATTAAATGGTTTTGTTTGTTTAATGCATTTGTGAGGCTTTTGGGTCCTCTGAAAGTGATGGCCTATACTGACAATAAAGATTAATTGTGAATATGAAATATATTTGGAAAATATTGCTGTTGTTAGGTGTCATCAAGTCAGTTCTGACTCATCATGACCCTGCATACAATAGAATGAAAAACTACCTGGTCCTGCACAATCCTCACAATTGTTGCTATGCTTAAATCCATTTTTGTAGCTGCTGAGTCAGTGCATCTCATTGAGAGTCTTCCTCCCTTTAACTAACTCTCTGCATTTCTAAGCATGATGTCCTTCTCCAGAAACTGGTCCCTTCTGATCATATGTCCAAAATCCATGAGACAAAGTCTTGCCATCCTCCCTTCATCTGGCATCAGCAATAATAATCATGTTCTATGTCCTCTTCTGAATCCAGTTTGCATTTCTGGAACTTCCCTGTCAATATACTGCTGCATCCATTTTTAAATTGTGTTTAGCAAGTGTTGGCTTGTGTGTGATATTAATGACATTGTTTGATAATTCACAAATTCTGTTGGATTACCTTTCTGTGGAATGGGCACAAATATTGATCTCTTCTAGTTGGTTGGCCAGGTAATTATCTTCCTAATTTCTTGGTATGAACAAGAGAGTGTTTCCATCTCTGCATCTGTTTGTTGAAACATCTCAGTGAGTAGTCCATCAATTTCTGGAGCCTTGTTTTCACCAATTTCTTCAGTGCTGCTTGGACTTCTTCCTCCTATACTGTTGTAGCTTGATCATATGCTAACTTCTGAAATGGTTGAACATCAACCTATATATATATATTGTATAGTGACTCTCTGTATTTCTTCTACCTTCTTTTGATGTTTCTTGCATCATTCAATATTTTGCCTTTAGAATCTTGTAACATTGTGATTCAAGGCATGGAATTATTCTTCCATTCTTTCATTTTGAGAAATGCTGAGTGTTTTCCTCTGCCAGTCTATAGTACTTAAGGTATTCTTCATTAACACCACAATTCAAATGCATCAGCTCTTCAATCTTCTTGGATTATTTGCTCAGTATACAGATTGAATGCCTACCTTCCTCCTCTTCCCACCCTTCCAGTTCACCAGAAGGCCTAAAGACCTGCCCAATACCTGACACTCACCCTGGGCTCTGCATGGCAACCCTGCCCATCCCAAAAGGGACATCACTGCTCCAGGTATTTCCTCTGCCCCACTCCTGCAACAAGGGGTATTGTTACTCTAATACCCCACATGCTTGGTGAACAGAGGTTCGGCCATCCCCCACACCCACCCACTTTCTGGGCCTGCAGGAACTCAATCCTACTCTGTGTGCTTGGACGGAGCCTGGGTGCCCTGCCCTGCCCTGCCCTCCCCTGATTATTTTTCTCTTTCTTTTTTCTGCTCTTTAGTTTGCTTGTTTTTGTCTGTTTCAAAACTTCTACTATTATTAATACTTTTGTCCTTTTTACTATAATTCTTTATTCTTCCCCTCCCAGGTCCTAGTTTTCAGATTTTTTCTTTTCCCTGTTCCTGGTTGCAATTTATTTTTTCTTCTTTTTTCCTCATGGTTAACCCCATTCCTTGTTTTTCTTTTTGCATGTTTCCCATTTATTTCTTCAATATTCTCTTTCTCTGCCTTTTTTCTCTTATTGCCCTATCCCCAGATATTGCAGGGTTTTTTGTTTTTTTTCACTGACCTTCTTGTTTGTCTGGAGGGCACAGCCATTTTGATTGTTTACACGTGGCAGCCATTTTGGATATTTAAAGTGACCGAGGGTGCAGCCATTTTGAAAGATTGCAAGCAGTGGCCATTTTTGATATTTAAAGTGATAGCATTCTCATTTGAATTCCAGGGACCTAAGAACAGGCAGCGAGGTGGGGAGCAGGGAGAGGACAAAAACAGGGACCTAAGAACAGGCACAGAGATGGGAAGCAGTGAGAGGACAAAAAAAAAAAAAAAAGGCAAAGGGACCGGAATAGACTGAGGAGTCAGCCACAGGGACCCTGGTGAAGAGAGGGAACCCAGACCACACTCCACGAGGAGCTAGGCAGGAAGGCAGGGAGAGGACAGAAAAGGCAAAGGGGGTGGGAACAGATGGAGGAGTCAGCTGCAGGGACCCAGGTGAGGAGAGGGAACCCAGGCAACCCCCCATGAGCAGCAAGGTGGGAAGCAGAGAGAGGACAGAAAATACAAAAGGGACTGGAACAGATTGAGGATTTAGTTGCAGGGATATAGGCAAAGGTGGTTGGAGGGGTTTCCAACAGCTAAGGGAGACAAAATTGTCTGTTGGTTTGTCCTCCTGTGGTGACATGTTGCTGTGAGCCTTGAGGCTGTACCACTGGTGTTTCAAACCCAGTGGGATGCACATGGTGCACAGGTATCAGTCTGGCTTGCAGACTAAGACAGACTATGAAGAAGGAGGAGACCATACACTTCTCAAAGAATTGGCTAGGGAAGACCTTATGAATAGCAGAGAAACACCATCTGATACATTACTGTGCAACTTTATGAATAGTCCAGAAACATTGTCTAATACAGAGGAGGAAGATGAGTCACTTAGTTTAGAAAGCTCCCAAAGTAGGACTGAGTAAGAGCTGCATTATCAGAGTAAAATCAACCATACTCACATGGATAAGGTAAAGCTTTCGAGACCTTCATTTGCTGACATAGCACCACTCAAATTGAGGAGAAACAACTGTAAACATCCATTAATAATGAGAACATGGAATGTATGAATTAGGAATCTAGGAAAATTGGAAGTTGCCAAAAATGAAATGGAACACATACAGATTGATATCCTAAGCATTAGTGAGCTGAAATAGACTGGTTTTGGTCATTTTGAATCAGACAACCATATGATCTACTATGCTGGGAATGACAGTTTAAAGAGGAATGGCATGGCATTGATCATCACAAAGGATGTTTCAAGATCTGTCCTGAAGTACAATGCTGTCAGTAATAGGATAATATCCATGTGCCTACAAGGAAGACCCATTAATATGACTATTATTCAAATTTATGCACCAACCACCAAAGCTAAAGATGAGGAAATTGAAGATTTTTATCAACTTCTGCAGTCTGAAATTGACCAAAATTGAAATCAGGATGTGTTAATTATCACTGGTGACAGGAATGCAAAAGTTGGAAACAAAGAAGAATCATCAGTAGTTGGAAAATTTGGCCTTGATGAGAGAAATAATGCTGGAAGTTGTATGGTAGAATTTTGCAAGACCAACGACATGTTCATGGCAAACACCTTTTTTCAACAACACAAAGGGTGGCTGTACACGTAGACTTCACCAGATGGAACACACAAGAATCAGCTTGACTATATCTGTGCCAAAAGGCAATGGAGAAGCTCAATATCTTCAGCCAAAACCAGGCCAGGAGCTGATTGTGGAACAGACCATCAACTGCTTATATGCAAGTTCAATTTGAAGTTAAAGATAATTAAAACAAATCTATGAGAGCCAAAATATGATCTATAATATATCCCTCCTCAATTTAGAGACCATCTAAAGAATAGATTTGATGCATTGAACACCAATGGCTGGAAACCAGATGAATTGTGGGATGACATCAAGAGCATCATCCAGTAAGAAAGTAAGAGATAACTAAAAAGACAACAAAAGAAGAGAAGACCAAAATGGATGACAGAAGAGACTCTGAAACTTGCCCTTGAGCAGAGAGTAGCTAAAGCAAATGGAAGAAATGACAAGATAAAATAATTGAACCAAAGATTTCAAAGAGCAGCTTGAGAAGACAAAGCCAATTACTATAATGAAATGTGCAAAGACCTGGAGTTGGAAAACCAAAAAAGAAGAACACACTTGGCATTTCTCAAGCTGAAAGAATTGAAGAAAAAACTTAAGCCTCGAGTTGCAATATTGAAAAATTCTAAGGGCAAAACAATAAATGATGCAGGGAACATCAAAAGAAGATAGAAGGAATACATAGAGTCACTGTACCAAAAAGAACTGGTCAATCTTCATCCATTTCAAGAGGTGGCATATGATCTAGAACAAATGATACTCAAGGAAGAAGTCAAAGCTGCAATGAAGGAATGGGCGAAGAACAAGGCTCCAGGAATTGATGGAATACCCATTGAGATATTTCAACAAATGGATGTCCCAATAGAGGCACTCACTCTGTTATGCCAAGAGATTTGGAAGACAGCTACCTGGCCAAATGACTGGAAGATATCCATATTTGTACCCATTCCAAAGAAAGGGGATCCCACAAAATGTAGAAATTATCGAACAATATCATTAATATCACACACAAGTAAGATCTTATTGAAAATAATTCAAAAATGGTTGCAGCAGTATATTGACAGAGAACTTCCAGAGGTGCAAGCTGGATTCAGAAGAAGACATGGAACAAGGGATATCACAGCTGCTGTCAGATGGATCTTGGCTCAAGGTAAAGAATACCAGAAAGATGTTTACTTGTGTTTTATTAACTATGCAAAGGCATTTGATTGTGTGGATCATGACAAATTATGGATAACATTGAGAAGAATGGCAATTTCCAAACCCTTGATTATACTCATGAAGAACCTGTATCAGGAGGCTGTTGTTTGAATGGAACAAGGGGACACTGCATGGTTTAAAATTAAGAAGGGCGTGTGTCAGGGTTGTATCCTTTCCCCACACTTATTACATCTATATGCTGAGCAAATAATCTGAAAATCTGGACTATATGAAGAAAAACATGGCATCAGGTTTGGAGGAAGAATTATTAACAACCAGAGATATGCTGATGATACAACTTTGCTTGCTGAAAATGAGGATGACTTGAGGCACTTACTGATGAAGATTGAGGAACACAGTCTGCAGTATGGATTTCATCTCAATATAAAGAAGACAAAAATCCTCACAACTGGACCAATAAGCAGCATCATGATAAACGGAGAAAAGATTGAGGTTGTCAAAGAATTCACATTGCTTGATTCTACAATCGAGGCCAATGGAAGCAGCAGTCAGGACATTAGACAAACATGTAGCACTGGGTAGGTGAGCTGCGAAGGAACTCTTTCAAGTGCTGAGGAGCAGGGATGTCTCCTTGAGGAATAAGGTGTGCCTGACAAAAGCCATGATATTTCTAATCGCTTTGTATACATGTGAGAGCTGGACAATGTACAAGGAAGATCAAAGAAGAGTTGATGCTTTTGAGTTGTGGTGCTGGCAAAGAATGCTGAAGGTACCGTGGACTGCCAAAAGAACTAACAGATTTGTCCTGGAAGAAGTGCAGCAGAGATGCTCCTTGGAAGTGAGGATGGCCAGACTTTTTCTCACCTACTTTGGTTATGTTGTCAGAGGGGACTGTTGCTTGGAGAAGGATGTCATGCTTGGTAAGGTGGATGGTCGACAAAAGAGGGGAAGGCCTTCAATGAGATGGATTGACATGGTGGCTGTGACAATGGGCTCAAGTATAGCAAGGATCATGGAGCTGGTGAGGAATCAGGTGGTGTTTCATTCTGCTATGCATGGGCTTGCTATGAGTCACAAGCGACTTGCCGGCACCTAATGACAACAACAGATTGAATAAATATTGTGCAAAGGAAAAACTCTGATGTACACGTTTCCTGGTTTTAAACCATGTGGTATCCTCTTGTTCTGTTTGAAATACTGTATCTTTGTCTATGTATAGTTTTCACATGAACACAATGAGGTGTTATGGAACTCCTGTTCTTCAAATTGTTAACCATAATATTTTATGATCCACACAATTGAATTTGCCTGTACCAGCTTCCCAGCAAACATGGTTCTTTATTCCACCAAGTGAAAATGCTTTTCTGAGGTTCGGAACTAAAAATGGATCTCACCATTGGCGATATTATGATTCGTAGAAGAGTGAAGGACAGAGTGCCTTAATCTCAAACTGTCAGGAATTGTTACCTGGATCTTGAATTACTATTGTTTCTGCTAGAGTCTCACAACAACTCCTATGCAGATGGTTCTGTAGTATATGGTCTCAATTTTTCTCTTTACTGGAGCTTAAAATTAGTACATTAGGGCAGGCATGGTAACACATGCATCCTGATATTTCCTTCATACACCCCTTCACGAGTTCCTGAATAACAACATTTCTTTCCGTTTTCTAATTCCTCTCACCTTCCCCAAAATCACCTTTATAAACACATGGAATGACACTTCACAAGGGTGACTAGCCCATCAGTTTATCAAACAGCTAGACTCTAAGTGCTATGATAAGCTCAATTAAAAGACTTTAATTGATTGAATTATAATTTCTTCCTAAAATATCTTCCTATTTCTCCATCCTTAGCTGTAGGAAGTTTTGTACTGAACAGAGATATTCCCTCCTTTAATGTTCTGTAAGGAGAGTAAATCATGTGGAACCTATACATAGAACAAGAGGCAGTCATTTATACAGAGCAAGGGTATACTGCATGGTTTAAAATAAAAAAAGGTATGTAACAGGGTTGTATCTTTTCACCATACTCATTCAATCTGTATATTGTGCAAATAATTTGAGAGGCTATATAAAGGAGAGTGCTGCAGTAGGGTTGGAGGAAGACTCTTTAACAACATACAATATGCAAATGACAGAACTTTGGCTACTGAAAAAATAAAGACTCCATTTCATTCATCAGCACTTACTGATGAAGATCAAAGACTAGATCAAAGCCTTCAGTATGTATTACATTTCTATATAAAGAAAACCAAAATCCTCACTGGACCAATAAGAAATATCATGATAAATAGGGGAAAAAAAACATTAAAGTGGTCAAGGATTTAATTTTACTTAGATCTACAATCAACACTCATGGAAGTAGCAGTCAAGGAATCAAATGGCATATAACATTGGGCAAATCTGTTGTAAAAGACTTATTTGAAGTGTTAAAAAGGAAAGATTTCACACTGAAGACTAGGGTGCATTGACCCAAGTCATGGTGGTTTCAATTGCCACATATGCATGCAAAAGGTCAACAATTAATAAGGAAAACCAAAGAAGAATCAATGTCTTTGAATTATATTGTTGAAAATTATACTAAATATACCATGGACTGCCAGAAGAATGAACAAATCTGTCTTGAAAGAAGTAAAGCAAGAATGCTTCTTAGCAGTGAGGATAGTGAGACTTTTTCTCAGGTACTTTGAACATGTGATCAGAGGGGACCAGTCCTTAGAGAAGAACATCATGATTGGAAAAGTAGAGGGTCAATGAAAAAGCAATCCTTCATTGAGATCGAAGGAAACAGCTGATGCAGCAGTGCTCTTGAATATTTTGATAATTGTGAAGATGTTGCAGGACCAAGAAATGTTTCATCCTATTGCACATAGAGTTGCTTTGTGTCAGAAATGACTAGATGTCACCTAAGAACACAATGTTCTGTGTTCCAAGAAGATGACTTGTACATCAGTTACTAATTCTGTAAAGTGAAAACGTGGCTGAGAATTTGGGACATTCTTCCAAACACATCAAACAATAAATCTGAGAATTACAAATCTGTAGTCTCTTTCCATAAAATAAATAAGTAACTTGCTACTTGGATTTGTATATATATTATTTCAATTTCTGTTTCTGTAAACAGAAAAAAAAAATTTTTATATTTATTAATAATGTTTCATACACTTTACTCTCCACAATATAAGAGTTAAATACTTATGCATGTGTCTCAGAATTTAAATATAGCAAAGTGTGTTATAATTGAAAGCCTGATTTAGCTCCCTTGTCAACTCTGATTTAACAGTAAATGGACATGCCAACTTTGGGTAGCTCAGAAATTAATTTACCTTGCAGCTATTTTCCAGTGAAAAGGAGTTAGAATACCAATAGAAGGCTGATTATTTAGTTTATCAGGAGCAATATTGTCTGAGATATTCTTTAGTTTTCATGATGTATTGGCTTATGTAAAATGTAATTCAAGGGGTATTGACAATATCATTTTAATATTTTTCAGTTCATTTCATAAAATTAATCTTATAACAAAATCCCTTTATTTATGATGCTATCATTTGTTCATTAGGGATATTTGAACAAGTCACAGTTTATAGCTGAGGTTTAATTTTTTTGTTAAAGTTTCTCTCTACATCTTAAACTCACAATAAAAACATTTTAGAAATAATAAATAGTTATCTTTCCATCATCTTAGTTTAAATTTCACTGATATAAGAAAATCAACAATATACTAAACCAAAAACAAACAAACAAATCAACAAAAAACTCATTGCCATTTAGTCGGATCCAAATCATAGCGATCCCTTCTTGGGCTTCTGAGGTGGTATCACTGCAGAAGTAGATCGCTCAATCTTCCTTCTGAGGAGTGGCTTGTGGGTTTGAACCTCCAGCCTTCTGGTTAGCAGTCAAATGCCTTAGGCACTACACCACCAGAGCTCACAACAATATATTAGTTCAAAATAATTTATTTTGTAAAACATTATTCCTAAATCACTAATACAAAGTGATCTGCTAATGTAATTTTATGTTACTGGTCTGAAAAAAAGTGTTAACAATTCCAATAACCTGTCATTCAGCAATTGCTTTAATAGAACTATTCATTGCCTTAACCTACATTTTACGACTAAAGTGTAGTATCTATGTATACATATGACTTTAAGATTTGGCAGGTTTTTTTTTTTTTTTTTCTTTTAATCAATTTTCCTTTAAACAACAGAAATGGCTTTAATATAAGAATTTAGAAAAGAATTGGCTGTTTAATTTGAACAAAAATATCTCTACTTCAATGATTCCTGAGCCCATTACAGATATTTTTGAAAGAGCACTGCCTATAATGACAAATCTCTGTTATAACTCAGATTAATAGATTTCTAGTTTATTTTCTTAGTGTTCATGTAGAAAGGGCTGAGATCATAGAATTGTTCTTGCTGCCTTTTTCCAGGAAGTCTCCTGGATGTTTGCTTGAACACTAATGAAGACTTGTGAAGGCTTTTTTGAAGAGGCAAGAAGGGAATGTGTGTGTATCTATGTGTATGATATCTTAATAAATGTTTGCATTGAAGTCGGCAAAATATAATACTATGAATACAGAAAGTGAGAATTAGGTAATATGGAGTTGGAATTTAGGAATATTGATGTACTGTCAGAAGCCAAAAGATACAGTATGGGGTGCCTCAAAAACAAGTGAAATTAAGAATGGCCTCTTCTTAATGAAGGAACTCTGGTAGCATAGTGACTAAGGTAGCATTTGACTGCTAACCAGAAGCCTGGTAATACAAACCAGCCACTCCTCAGAAGGAAAATTGGGCAATCTATTTCCATAGTGATACTGCGTGGAAACCCAAGGAAGGGTCACTATGAGTCAGGTTCCACTCGATGGCAGTGAGTTTGGTTTTTTTGGTATGTTAAAGAGGTTAAATAAGAGAAAAGGTAGGAGAAAATATTAAAGAGTTCAGAAACATGTGGGTCTTAAAAGGCATTTTTGTATGTATAATATGTATGATATAACATTTTCAGGTGAACTAAAATTCAGCACAATCAAATGTGATAATTCAGTTGAATTTAAAAAAATCAGTCTTAGCAACCTGTATCCTCCATAAGCATTACATTAAGAATAAAAACTGAACAAGCCAGTCTGCTCTACAGTACCTACTTCTAGCATAAGAAAGATAAATCTTCAAAATGTGCTATTTTGAATTTTGTATCTGAGCTTCCCTACTCATGTTGAATAAGGTAAACTGCTTAAATTGATCTGAGTATGAGCCCCAAGCTGCAAGCTAATAAACATAACTGAATGTAAGAAAACTGCTTCCCTGTGTTAGTCTGGGTTCTCTAGAGAAGCAAAAAGAGTAAAGCTTATATATCCATATAGAGAAAGAAAAATTTATCTTAGGAAAATGGCTCACATGCTTATAGAAGCTGGCAAGTCTCAAGTTCTTGGAACAAACATAAAGCTGAAGGTTTTTCCCGACTCATGCAGCTGCAGGGGCTGACTCATGCAGCTGCAGGTTGGCAGGCAGTATATTGGCTATTGACTCCAACAAATGACAAATCCATGATCTCGAGGCCAAATGGTAGATTGTTCCTTCACAGATAGTTTAGGCAGAGCAATTAGATCCTGATTCACAGAATAGTGTCTCTTTTCCCAAGATGTCCATAAATATATTGGAAGCAGGCCACACCCTAGGGAAAGTCCCTTTCAATAGATTGGCTGCTCAGAATATAAACATCCATTACCATCATGGGAATAATCCACATTATAACTCCTTAAACCACACAGAATTGTGGTCCAGCCAAGTTAACAAACAGTTCCAACTATCACATTCCCTGAATTGGTCCTCAAACCTTAGCTCAGCAAACAGGTACTTAAAGATTGGATATTTGACAGTATCACACTGACCTAGTTCTACAGAATTACAACTATATCATCAATGGTTGACACACTAATCAACTAAAAATATGAAAAAAAATGTAAAATAATTTTACTACTGTAGTAAGAAAAGGGGGGGGGGAGTTGGAGAGGTTTCCAGCAGCTAAATGAGACAAACCATTTTGTCTGTTTGTCCTACTGTGGTGATGTGTAGCTGTGAGTCTTGAGGCTGTGCCACTGGTGTTTCAAACCCAGTAGGGTGCACATGGTGCACAGGTATAAGCCTGGCTTGCAGACTGAGACAGACTAGAAAGAAGGAAGAAGCCATCCACTTCTCGAAGAATTGGCCAGATAAAACGTTACAAATAGCAAAGAAACGTTGTCTGAAACATTACTGCTCAGCTTCATGAATAGTCTGGAAACATTGTCCATTACAGACGAAGATGAGTCACTTAAATTAGAAGGCTCTCAAAATAGGACTGGGAAAGAGCTACATCTTCAGAGCAAAACCGCCTTACTCATATGGATAAGGTAAAGCTTTTGAGACCTCCATTTGCTGATATGGCACCACTCAAAATGTGGAGAAATAGCTGCAAACATCCATTAATAATCAGAACATGGAATGTATGAAGTATGAATCTAAGAAAATTGGAAGTTGTCAAAAATGAAATGGAATGCATAAAGATTGATATTGTAGGCATTAGTGAGCTGAAATGGACTGGTTTTGACCATTTTGAATCAGACAACCATACGGTCTATTATGCTGGGAATGACAGTTTGAAGAAGAATGGCGTGGCATTTATCACCACAAAGGATGTTTCAAGATCTGTCCTAAAGTACAATGCTGTCAGTGATAGGATAATATCCATACACCTAAAAAGAAGGCCCATTAATACGACTATTATTCAAATTTATGCACCAACCACCAAAGCCAAAGATGAGGAAACTGAAGATTTTTATCAACTGCTGAACTCTGAAATTGACCAAACATGCAAACATGATGTGTTAATTATCACTGGTGACTGGAATGCAAAAGTTAGAAACAAAGAAGTATTACCTGTGGTTGGAAAATTTGGCCTTGGTGACAGAAATAATGCTGAAACTCACATGATAGAATTTTGCAAGACCAATGACTTATTCATTGCAAATACCTTTTTTCAACAATACAAATGGTGGCCGTATACGTGGACTTCACCAGATGGAACACACAGGAATCAGATTAACTACATCTGTGGCAAGAGGTGATGGAAACGCCCAATATCCTCAGCCAAAACCAGGCCAGGAGCTGATTGTAGAACAGATCATCAACTGCTCATATGCAAGTTCAACTTGAAGTTAAAGACAATAAAACAAGTCAAAGAGAGACAAAACATGATCTTTAATATATCCCTCCTGAATTTAGAGACCATCTAAAGAATATATTTGGTGCATTGAACACCAATGACTGAAAATGAGAAGAATTGGGGGATGATGTCAAGAACATCATCCATGAAGAAAGGAAGAAGTCACTAATAAGATGAGAAAAGAAGAGAAGGCCAAAATGGATGAGAGCTGAGACTCTGAAACTTGCCCTTGAGTGGAGAGTAGCTAAAGCAAGTGGAAAAAAAATGACAAGATAAAAGAGCTGAACAGATTTCAAAGACCAGCTTGAGAAGACAAAGCCAATTACTATAATGAAATGTGCAAAGACCTGAAGTTAAAAAAAACAAAAGAGAAGAACACGCTCCGCATTTCTCAAGCTGTAAGAATTGAGGAAAAATTTAAACCATGGAGTAAAGCTTTTAGTATTATCTCCATTTGTTGATAGGGCACAACTCAAATAGGAAGAAACCGCTGCAAATATCCATTAATAAGTGATGTGGAATTTACAAAATATGAATCTAGGAAAATTGAAAGAGGTCAAAAAAGAAAAGGAATGCATAAAGATCTATATCCTAGGCATTATTGAGTTGAAATTGACTGGTATTAGTAATGTTGAATCAATTATATGTTCTACTATGCCGGGAATGACAAATTGAAGAGGAATGGAGCTGCATTCATCATTAAAAAGACTGTTTCATGATCTATCCTCAAGTTCAATGTTGTCAGTGGTAGAATAATATCCATATGTCTACAAGCAAGACCATAAGGGTCCCCCAGGGTGGACAGATTTTAGTGGAGCTTTCAGATTCAGATAGACTCAGAAGAAGGAAGGGGGCCATTCACTTCTCAAAGAATTGGCCAATAAAACCTGATAAATAGCAGTGAAACACTGTGTGATACATTACTGGAAAACTTTATGAATAGCCCTGAAATGACCCCATCAAGTCAGAAGACACTCAAAATACAACTGGGGAAGAGCTGCCACATAGAAGTAGAGCCAACCTTAATGATGTGGATGGAGTAAACTTTTGGGACTTCCATTTGCTGTTGTGGCACAACTCAAAATGGGAAGAAACTGCAAATATCCATTAATAACCAGAATGTGGAATGTATGACGTATGAATCTAGGATAATTGGGAGTTGTCCAAAAAATAAATGGAATGCATAAAGACCAATATCCTAGGCATTAAACTAAAAAGAAAAAAAGAAAAAAAAAAAACAACCTCACTGCCGTCAAGTTGGATCCAACTCATAGAGATCCCTCCTTGAGTTTCTGAGGCAGTGGCTGGTGGGTTTGAACTACCAGCCTTCTGGTTAGCAGTCAAGTTAGACACTACTCCACCAGATCTCCTATCCTACGCATTAGTGAGCTGAAAAGGACTGGTTTTGGCCATTTTGAATCAGACAATCATATGATCTATTATGCTGGGAATGACAAGTTGAGGAATGGAGTGGCATTCATTATCACAAAGAATGTTTCAAGATCTATCTTGAAGTACAATGCTGTCAGTGATAGGATATTATCCATATGCCTACAAGGAAGACCAGTTAATACTACTACTATTTAAATTTACATATCAACCACTAAAGCCAAAGATGAGGAAACTGAAGGTTTTTACCAACTTCTGCAGTCTGAAATGGAGCAAACATGCAATCAAGGTGTGTTGATTAGCACTGGTGATTGGAATGCAAAAGTTGGAAACAAAGAATTACTAGTAGTTGGAAAATATGGCCTTGGTGATAGAAATGACCCTGGAGATCACATGATAGAATTTTGCAAGACCAACAACTTATTCATTGCAAATACCTTTCTTCAACAACACAATGATGGCTACATATGTGGACTTTAACACATGGAGTACACAGGAATCAGATTGACTATATCTGTGGAAAGAGGCAATGGAGAAGCTCAATATCTTCAGCCAAAACAAGGTCAGGATCTGACTGTGGAACAGACCATCAGTTGCTCATATGCAAGTTCAGAGTGAAGCTGAAGGCAATTAAAACAAATCCATGAGAACCAAAATCTGACCTTGATTATATTCCTCTTGAATTTAGAAACCACATAAAGAATAGATTTGATACATTGAACCTGAATGACTGAAAACCAGAGGAATTATGAGTTGTCATCAAGAACATCATCCATGAAGAAAACAAAAGGTCATTCAAAAGACACCCCATCCCAACTCACCCCACCCTCCCAAAAAAAAAACCAAAAACCTCCCTGCCATTGAGTCTATTTGACTCAAAGCAACCCCTTCTTGGGTTTCCAAAGCAGTATCTCTATGAAATTAGATTGTCAAATCTTCCTTCCAAGGAGTGGCTAGTGGGTTTGAACCACCAGCCTTCTGGTTAGCAATGAAATGCCTTAGGCACTACCCCACCAGAACTCCCATTAAAATAGCAGGAAAGGAAGGAAAGACCAAAATGGCTGTCATAAGAGACTCTGAAATTTGCTTTAGAATGGAGATAGCTAAAGCAAATGGAAGAAATGACAACATGAAAGAGCTGAACGAAAGATTTCAAAGAACAATTGGAGAAGTCAATCATTATAATGAAATGTGCAAAGACCTGGAGGTAGAAAACCAAAAAAGGAAGAACACTCTTGGCATTTCTCAACTGAAAGAACTAAAGAAAAAATTTAAGCCTTGAGTTGCAATATTGAAAGATTCTATGAGCAAAATCTTGAATGATGCAGGAAACATCAAAAGAAGATGGAAGGGATACACAGATTCAATGCACACACACACACACACACACACACACACTAATTGGTTGATATACAACTGCTTCATGAAGTGGCATATGATCAAGAACCAAAGTTTTTGAAGCTTCATTGAAGGAATTGGTTAAAAACAAGGCTCCAGGAATTGAAGGAATAATCATTGAGATGTTTCAACAAATAGATGCCATGCTAAAGGAATTTACTTGTCTATGCCAAGTAATATGGAATACAGTTACCAGACCAATTGATTGGAAGAGATCAATGTTTGTACATATTTCAAACAAAGGTGATCCAAGAGAATGTGGAAATTATTGAAAAATATCATTAATATCATATGTAAGTAAAATAATGTTGAGATATTTAGAAAATGGTTGGAGCATGATATTGACAGAGAACTTCCAAAAGTGTAAGCTGGATTCAGAAGAGAACTTGAAGAGGCCTTGCTGATGTCAGATGGATCTTGGCTAAAAGCAAAGAATACCAGAAAAATATTTACTTGTGTTTTATTTACTACGCAAAAGCATTCTACTGTGTGGATCATAACAAATTATGGATACCATATGAAGAATGGTAATTCCAGAACACTTAATTGTGGCTATGAGGAACTGTACACAGACCAAGAGGTTGTCATTGAAACAGAACAAGGGAATACTGCATAGTTAACCATCAGAAGCATGTGTGTCAGGGTTGTATCCTTTCATCATACTTCTTCAATCTGTATGCTGAGCAAATAATTTGAGAAGCTAGACTATATGAAGAACAGGGAATCAAAATTAGAGGAAGACTCCTTAACAACCTGCAATAAGCAGATAACACAAACTTGCTTGCTGAAAGTGAAGATGACTTGAAGCATTTACTGATGAAGATTAAGGAGGATGGTCTATAGCATAGATTCCACCTCAACATAAAGAAAATGAAAATCCTCACAACTGGAGCAATAATAAGCAGCAGCATAATAAATGGAGAAAAGATTGAAACTACTAAAGATTTCAATTTACTTGGATCCACAATCCACACCCATGGAATCAGCAGTCTAAAAATCAGATGTTTTATTGCATTGGATAAATCTGCTGCAAAAGACTTCTTTAAAATGTTGAAGAGCAAAGATGTAATTTTGAAGACTAAGGTGAGCCCAACCCAAACTGTGGTATTTTAAATAGCATCATATGCATTTGAAAGCTGGAAGATGAGTAAGGAAGGCTGAAGAAGAATTGATGCCTTCGATATGTGGTGTTGGCGAAGAATATTGAAAATGCCATGGACTGCTAGAAGAATAATCAAATCTGTCCCAGGAAAAGTGAGGCCAGAAATGTTCCTTAGAAGCAAGAATGGCCATCCCTAGACTCACCTTCTTTGGTCATGTTTTAAGAAGGGATGATACTCTGGAGAAGGATATCATGCTTGGTAAAGGAGAGGGTCAGCCTAAAAGGGGGTGGCTGTCAATGAGATGGATTGACACAGTGACTGGAATCATGGGCTCAAGCATACATATTTTACATATAAAAAATATGAAATTGAATAGAAGGATTATGCCTTAATTTAATATCATGATAACCCTAATATAATAACCAATATTGCACTCAAGGGTAAATTTTTAGATACTTCCCCTTATAAGTTCAGGAAAACAAAAGGAGTACCAACTTTCATAATTGTCATGTTAGAATAGACAGTTAATAAAACAAGAACTGTTTTGAAGAGATAAGTTTATCATTGTAGGCTATATAAATATACAGCCATAGCCTAAATAATAAGTTCATAAATGTACAGAATTTATGATCTAAGAAAAAAATTATAGTTTAAGATTTGTTGTTGTTGTTGCTTGCCGTTGAGTCGGCCCCAACTCATAGCGACCCCTCCTTGGGTTTCCAAGGCAGTATCACTACAGAAGTAGGATTGTCCAAACTTCCTTCCAAGGAGTGGCTGGTGGGTTTGAACAGCCAGCCTTCTGGTGAGCAGTCAAGTGCCTTAGGCACGATGCTACCAGAGCTGCTATAGTTTAAGGTAAATATTCACAGATTGAAAAATTTACTCTCTAACAGTAATAATCACCCAGAAAACATAATGAGAAGAAAGATCTCATTTATCACAGCAGAAATAATAATAATAACATGTTTCACAACAATCTCAAAAAAAAAAAAAAAAAAATCTGTAGAACTCCAGATAGAAAACATTTATCTTTTTGGAAAGTTTGATAATAGATTTCCAAATATATAAACTTTTAGCATGTTTCTTATTGCCATTTCACTTACTTTAGCACATTTTATAGATCTAAATACTAATTTTTAAAAGCCCCAGTATTTGTTTTGGATAGTAATACAATATAGCATGTTGCCTAAGGCATTTGACTGCTAACCAGAAGGCTGGTGGTTCATACCCAACAGCCACTCCTTGGAAGGAAGCCTGTGCAATCTACTTCGGTAGAGATACTGCCTCAGAAATCCAAGGAGGGGTCACTATGTGTTGGGACCAACTGGACAGCAGTTGTTTTTGGTTAATCTTATAAAATATTAAGTCTGAAAGAGTATAAAGGCAAATCTAAACATTTTTTAACATCATGGTGCTGACAAAATAATAGAAATGAATTAGATCCATCTATTCATTTATAGGGAGCTCTGGTAGGCTAACCAGAAGGCTGGTGGTTCAAACCCACCAGCCACTCCTCAGAAGGAAGATGGGGCAATCTACTTCCGTAGTGATACTGCCTTGGAAACCCA